>NC_141057.1:587500-1050000 GCF_041138505.1 Cibotium barometz
TTGTTGTTGTTATTGTGTGTGTGTGTGAGTATAAGGAACGTAGGGTTTTTTGCATGTCTTAAGTTTTTTTTTTTGGTTGAGAGATCAACTACAATGCGATCTTATGTACACATCAGAATGTGGCTATTGTAAGCTACATGCTTGGAGACATTTTAAAAGGTTGTACTATATGTGTGTGTGTGTGTGTTTGTATGTGTGTGTGTGTGTGTGTGTGAGAGAGAGAGAGAGAGAGAGAGAGAGAGAGAGAGAGAGAGAGTGATTTTGGGGAAAGAGTGTGTGTATCTGAGGGCAAGAAAACTATTTTAGTTTTGAGAATAGAAAAACTGTGTGTGTGTGTGGTTGTTGTTGTTGTTGTGTGTGTGTGTGAGAGAGAGAGTATAAGAAACGTAGGGTTTTTTTTTGCATTTCTTAACTTCTTTTGTTTCGTGGGAGGATTTTTGTGCATTAACTTTGTATAATACTTTGTGGCATATGTTTTGTATAGTAGGTTTATAAGAATCCAACACCTAGGAAGCGTGGTTTAGTAAGAGAAACTCTCAAACACTATCACACAGCAAGAAAAGGGAGGTACTTATGTGTCTTTAATTAAAGAGGGAGAGCCCTAATGATTGTTCCAAACATACATGTACAAACACAATGTAATCACATTAGTATATTTGACACACATTGACGCATATAGTATTCATGCTTCTACTTACTTATATAATTGTATGTATGATTGACAGATGGATGAGGTGACTTGCAATTTTTTTTAGCACATGAGAAGCACTCTTTCCTTTGAGGAAAGGGTGAATATGGCTGCAGAGTTTGAGCGTCGTTATTTCCATAGTCCAAGTTAGTCTGGATTTGTGTTGTTAATTAGAACGATGTTTTCCAAATTACTATACGATTAGATTCAGATAAATTAGAAGAAAATATTACGCTCATGATTATTCAAGAAAGCCTTGGCTTGATTGATCGTTATGAAATAGACCATGAAATAGACTATAATGTGCATGGTGATAGAGACCAAGCACGACAAGTATTTGATGAGGTTATTAAATGTATCCCAAAGCATAAGCTCCTTCAAAAATAAATATGATTGTGTTTTTATTTAGTGACGATTTTTCTAGATTGTATAAGTATTTTTTATTCTTTCTCTCTATCTCCAAGTATTAAAAAAATCATGATTGTTATTAATATAAAAACTTGATTATGTTTCATGCAGAGACATGCCATTAAATATCTTGAAGTTGACCTATGACAATAACAAATTGTTGGATGTGATCTTCTTTGAGGAGATGCCACAATTGGGCTCTTTTGGATATCACTGTAGCCCAAAATGGGAAGTTCTTGGCTTTGACGAGTGGGATGATATTAATCCTCGATATATTTATATAGTCTTGGACCCTTACAGGCTAGATGAAAATCTCAAGCTCCTCTTAATTCAAGAGGCATTGGGATTATTAGATGGCTTTTACATTGTGGGTAGTAGATGTAGGAGCTCTGAGGAAAAGCACTTCATTTTTAGGGAAATATTGAAGTGCATTCCGTTGAAAACGTTGGTAAAGATAATGTAATAAGATTTAAGTTTGTTGATGGGTGGGTCTTCTCTCTCTCTCTCTCTCTCTCTCTCTCTCTCTCTCTCTCTCTCTCCCCTTCTGTATGTTTGATTGTCTGTCACTCTCTCTCTCTCTCTCTCTCTCTCTCTCTCTCTCTCTCTCACAAACACACCCACATGAAATACACCAATAGTTATTCTTGCTCCTCATTTTGTATTTGGTGTGAAACATAGTTTGGAGAGGGTGATAAAAATAGAGAGATCATAAGGTTGTTATTTTTTTGTGCCTATGTATGTGATTGTGTAGACGCAAGCAGAAGGATGATTGAATCAAAGTTGGTGCTTTCGTTCTCTCTTCAACTTGAGGTTAGTTCTTTTTATGCCGTCACTGTCTCTCTGAATTTTTATGTTAAAAAGGGATGCATAGAGTAAGGGTTAGAGAGAGAGAGAGAGAGAGAGAGAGGATTGTGCCTCTGTATGTGATTGTGTAGAAGCAAGCAGAAGGATGATTGAATCAAAGTTGGTGCTTTCGAGTATAGTTCTCTCTTCAACTTGAGGTTAGTTCTTTGATGCCATCATTGTCTCTCTGAATTTTTATGTTAAAAAGGGATGCATAGAGTAAGGGTTAGCGAGAGAGAGAGAGAGAGAGAGAGAGAGAGAGAGAGAGAGAGGATTGTGTACATCAAGATACTTTTTTATTCTCTTTCTATCTTATGAGTGTTTTGTTGTTGATAACTTGTATTACAAAAGTTAGTATAATATTGATATGCTAGAAACCTTTCATTTTTAGACTTCTGCCTTTGAGATTGTACAGAATATATAGAATATATAAACACTATAGAAGCCTTGGAGAATATATGCATGTAGTAGTCTTATGTTAACTGATAAACATTCTTAAAAAAGCAAAAAACCTTTCATATAGACAATTGATTGTATCACTGTGTACTTCTTTTTGTTGCGATACATATGTAGGTTACTAGGGTTAGGTATATGTTGGCAAAGATACATAGAGATAATTGTTGAGCTTTAAGATATTAATTTTGGATTTCAGCAAATGGAGATTCAAAATGATAACAATCGCTCCAAAGTTATAGTGGCTGTGGATGATTCTTCAAATGAAGAAGTAGCTTTGTCTACACCACCTGAGTTGATGAATGTTCAAGCTGCAAAACACCTTGCTCGGTCAAGGTCTCCATCTGGACAAACAAGCTCTAAACATCTATAAACTATTGTGGATATATACGAGCGCATTGAGAAAAATTTGCTTGCTTGCAAGGAGTACTTAGATGCCCTTTGGGATGAGATTCGTGGAAGTGGCAGCCAAAGGGGAGATACGTTAAGAGATGAGTTGAATCATCATCTCCATCACGTCCATGGCAGTAGTGGTCGCATGGAGGCAAACCAACTAGACATGATTTCTTTCATGGAGAACATGCATGTTGAAATTGGGGAATATCTACGTGGATGTAATGGACAATGTAAAGAACACGTAGATTCTCTAAAAGATCAAGTGCGTACATTAAGCTTGGAGGTATTGAGTCTAAAGATATATGTTAATCGACTCAATGCAATTATAAAAAAAATGTGCAATGTTTTAGAATCCAGGGTAGTTGCGTAGAGACTTTGTAAGAGGAATGATGTTTTTTGATCAAGGGACAAATTGTGTTGCAACTTTTAGATTTGGCTCTCCATTTTGGCAATATATATGAAATTTCTCTCTCTCAAATTTAATAATGTTCTCTTCGATTTTGTTCTCGGCTCTTATTTTCCGTCTCTCACCATGTTTCAACTCTTCCTCTCTCTCTCTCTCTCTCTCTCTCTATATATATATATATATATATATATATATATATATATATCATTGTCAATCTATGTCATTGTCTCTCTCTATGTCTATCTCAAATGTTGTGTTGTTTTTTGAAGTTAAGAAAAATAGTATTCGTTATTTTGTGTTTCGAAGGAGATTGAAGATGGTTAGGAGCTGTACAAACTTGAGTTTGAACCAAGTTCATCAGCTTCGCATTTTTTTTTCAGAAAGGAGACTTCTATTAAGTATGATTTTTTTTTTTTACAAAATGGAGATTTCACACCAAGAAAGGTGGAGATCTCAACCAATCAGGAGCCCTGTGCTGCCAATAGGGTCCCGAATAAGAGGACGTGAAAAAGATAACAATGTCCCACTCTCTCATAAACTGGCCGCGCTTCCTCTCCGCAGCCCTCGAAGATCCCTGGATTCTGGCCCAGGTAGCCATGATGGTGTGAATAATATCACTCCGAATCCTGCAAAGACACTGAGAAACAAGAACGGGAGTACCCTCAATAGCCTTGGTGCATCTAGCCTTCCAGATATTCCAGGTTGAGATGCTAGCAATAATCTCCCAAGAACTGTCTAACCTCTGTGCCGGAGGGATAGAGTGTGAAAGTGGCAAATCCTGAAGACAACACTACCGAGCAACTCCTTGCCTAACCACAATGGCCAAGCTCTTGTAAGTCCCCTCGAATCTCAGCTGTGGCCCAGACTGTGTCAACCAAATGATAGAACCAAAAGAAATGATAGCATCCCTCTTAATCCTACCAAAGAGGTGTGCAGAGACCAAACCCTCTATGCTTCCCTCCTGCATTCCCATAAACAATGGTAAACTGATTGCGAAACTCCTGCACATCTAGGGCATGCTGGGCAAGCACCAGTAAACTAACCTCCACTGATTGGTGGCCAGACCACCATGAAGAGAAACCCAGATAAAGGAGGAAATCTGTGGCTTCCTATAAGAATGCCACATTCTCCGCCAAAAAACCCTTTGAATGTCAATCAAAATGTCGTAAGATTCCCAATGGGGTCTAAGAGTAGGGACACTTTGAATGTGTCCCAAGATAAGATGTCTGGCATTCCGCACCGTATAACTGAAAAAAGGCATGCTTTTCAAGGGGTTACAAGCATCCTTCCACACCCACTCACCAATGCAAACGTCTGATAGGGCAGCCACCATACAACCAAAGGCTAACACTCTCTGTGATCGTCCCTGTGGGGGGGTCAACAAAGACGTGCTTCCCTAACCTGCCAACAACTCTGACTGGACGAATCTAGGGGCCCTCAATAAGGTCCTGCACGTCACATCTCTCTAACTGCCATCCATCCTGTACAAAAAAAAAGACCGGTACATCATCCTCCCTAGGCAAGGGGAGACCCGTAACCTGAAGAGGAACACTTGTCCCAGAAAAAACCCCAAACCAAGAATGATGACGGTCTTCGAAGAAAGATTCAGTAATCCAGTGGTTGGGAATGGCTGCATCAATCTGTGCAATCCTCCGACTAGAGCCTCTCAAATGCTACGTGAGATCCAATCTTTGTACCTTGGTGAGGCTCTGAAACCTCTTCCAAGCCAACATTGTGGGGCAAAGCGTCTCCCAGCCAGTCGAAAGAATATGCATAGCTGCCCCAAGAGGCCTACCATGCACATCTAAGATCAAATCATTCCACATAATGGGCTACCGGTTAACTTCCTTTGCTGAACGCGGGGGGATGTGTACCAAAAAACTCCTCAGGCAGTCCCAGGCCCATAGGAGGGACCTAACCAGGGGGGATGAAGGGGAGCGGTGAACTGCATCCGAAAAAATAAAGCGTAAGTTGAGAGTCCAATCACCTCCGCGCGGCGCGAACAAGGACACACTTCATGATCTGCTACATGAGAAAGTCCTTCCACGGCTCAGAGCCTGGAAGAAAGCCCCTAACAACAACCAGCTTACACAGCAAAGCCTTACATTGCACCTCAGGGTCAATGATATTCAATCCCCCTTCCTACTTAGGCCTGATAATGGTTTCCCAAGCAACTCTAGCCCTAGTGTGTGCATTTCCATCAAGCCTTGACCAAATAAAGTTTCGAATAAGGCGACGAAGGTGTCCAATGCAGCCCTTATGTGAAAAATCTAGCACGAAGCGATAAACCAAGTTGTGGCTAGCAAAACTTGGTTAACCACCAAAGCTCTAGAGGCCAAGTCGAGCTTCCTCCTACTCCAGTGATGAAGTTTGCTTTTAATGTTTAAGAGCACAGTAGCAAACTGTTGTGTAGGGGAGATGTCAACACCCACCTGAAAACCAAGATATCTAGCAGAGCATCCTCTCTCAATCCAAGTAAAACCAACATTTGTATCCCCATCTGCAAGAGGAGAATCACTGATCCAAAAACCAACTGACTTATGCCAATTAATAGTAGCTCCTGCTACCAAACAAAAGGCCTCCAAGGCTATCTGGAAAGCACATAAACAAGCATGTGAAGCCTCAAGGAACAATGCCGTATCATCTGCTAACTCAGAGTCCAATAACTCTTCCTCCGTACATAAAGGCAGCTTGAGACCCACAACACCAGGGGCAACCCGAAGAAACTTGCATATGGCCTACAATGAGATACAGTAAAGGGGTGAGGGGACAACCCTGCCTCACTGAATGGGAAATCTGAAAACGCTCACCACGCCCCCCATAGGCTAAAACAGTGCTATGAGCCTCCCTGTATTAGGCAAGACACACCTCTGATCCAGTTTTGGGAAAACCCCATGTGCACCATAGTGCCCTCCAAAAAATCCCAATCCACTCTGTCATAAGCTTTTTCAAAATCAAACAAAAGAATGGCAAGAGGCTACTGATGACGAGCCTTTGCCCACTCGACAATTATCAAATATACTCCTTCCTTGGAGGAACCCATTCTGGGTATCATGGATAGTCCTTTGGAGAATCGGCTGCAACCTTATACTCAAGGCTTTAGCTAAGATTTTATATGCAAATCCAAGGAGGGTGATGGGCCTCCATTGCTTGATGTGTGTCAGTCTTGTCCCCACTCTTGGGGATAAGGTGAATCAGCCCCTCCGTGAGGTATGGAAGCATCATACCCGACACCCACATTTCCTGAAGGGCAACAGTGATAGCATCTCCAATATGATCCCAAAAAAGAATAAAGAAGGCAGAAGAAAGACCATCATCCCCGGGGCATGAACCACTGGAAAGAGCATGCAGTGCGTGAAGGAATTCATCCTTTGAGAAAGGGGCATCCAGGGAAGAACACATAGCATCTGTAAAATGAGCCTGGGCATGCACTCCCAAACTTTCTGTAGTGCCACATCTCTTTGAGGGGAGGGCACCTCTACAGTCAACAAAGACCGATAAAATTTTGAAGCAATATCCCTCACCTTATCAGGCTCAATCTGAACCTCACCCTGTGAATGCTACAAGTACCTCACAGAGTCCCTGCTATGGGAAGGCTTGTGTGCTGAAAAAAACTCTTTGTTGCATCTGCCACCCATCTAAGTCCAAAAGGCCTCATTCACATGAAAGCCGAACTCAACCCTCCTGTCCATGGCCAACTGCAGGCTGCTCTAACTATGGTTAAGAGGTCTATAATCCAAGTCGCATGTGGATGCTTTCGTTTTTCCCTCTGAAGAGTAGCAATCCTACGCCTAATAGCTCTCTTAGACAAGGCAATGCTATGATAATGATGGCTGGTCCTCTCAAGAGCTAGCGCAATATTATGACGAGGATCAGGACCATCACAAGATCTCCATATCTCTCTGATCTCAAGGGAAATGTCAGCATCTAGATAAAGAGAGTCAGGAATACGGATACGAGGAGAGGCCGAGCGAGCCCCAGGCTCCTTGAGACACAAAAGGACGGGGCCATGATTGGATTTGGTGGTGCTAGGCATAATAGCAATGGTGCCTCCTCTGTCCAAGGACCAATCATCCACATAAAACCTGTCCAAATGTGCAAAGATGCTCTCATCCCCGCTCCAACGGTTATGCCAAGAGAAAGATAAGGAATTGGCCTTCTCTGGAAGTCATCCTCAGTCCAGCAATCCCTGCCAAAAAAGGAAAGCGTGAACCTCTCCCATGAGGCTCGCTCCAAAGGGTGTAAACCCCCTTCGCGTCCACCCTTCTTGTCAGAAGGTTGCTCAACCATATTAAAATCTTCTCCCACTATCCAATGATCAACCTGGGGAATGACATTTGTAATGGTGTCCCAAAAGGCCACCCTTTCACCTCTCACATTAGGTGCATAGATATTCAAGATTCCCAATTTCTGACCCTCATGCATGATCAAGATCCACTACGTTCTAGCAGGGATTATAACACCGTGCCCAATAACATGAGGTATAATAGATGCTGCCACCACTGAAATACAAACACCCCCTCTAGTCCCAACTACTGCTGAGGACCAGAAGGTGTGGCCAGAAAGCATCTTACCAGTTTTGCCACACTGAGATCTATCCAATTTGTGTTCCTGCAACAAAAGCATATCCATAGACCCTCCTGTAATAGCAAGGTGAAGCTGGTCCTTCAGAAGAAGGCGCTTCCTACCACGGGAAGCCCTCCAAGGCCCTGAACATTCCATGAGATGATTCTCATGGAAGAGAAGCGGGTTTGACTTGTTGAGAGATGTAATCATGGTGTTGTGTGTATGTGGTAAAGCACCCTAGAGGTGCAAGATATTGTGGCAAGATAAGAATGCCACATGTAATATTGAATGGTGTGTGAGTGTTGACCAAAAGAGTGGAAAAGGGAATGCCACATGGATGATGATGTGTAAAGTGGGATAAGGCTAAAGGGCCTATATCATTGTATGGTTCATTGTTTGTGATATGCAATAGAATAGAAGAGATCAAGTGTTGAGTGTGCAATCTCTCTCTCTCTCTCTCTCATGGAGTTTTTAGTGTGGTTTAATCTACCTTAATTATGTTGCTTAATCATTGTCTATCACCATGATCAATCCTATTTTAGGAATCTTAACATGGTATCAGAGCTTGGGTGGGCTCTTGGTCATGGTGATTATTATGTATATTAGCTTGTTTGTGTGTTTATTTGATTAAGCATTATTTTCAGTTATATGAAAAAAAACATTTATGCACACTCTATTATTGTTCTCTATTTGCATTTGAGAGAGGAGTTCAAAGCTGCCTATGAAGCTGAAAATCAAGATTTCAGTGTTATGAAGACTATGGAGTCTTCATCAAACATCAAAGAATCTGCCCACCAAGAGAGTTGCAAATGGGATTTTTGCAACATGGAAAGCCTGCTCATTATCATGGAAGCTGAAAATGGAGATTTTAGCACTACGAAGGCTATGGAGTCTTCATCATTGTCAAGGAGAAGTTGCCAAGAAGAGATTTGTGAAGGTATTTTGATGTTTTTTCCTCTAATTTGGTGTTGAGCATAGAAGAATGCTCGTATTTGAGAAGGGTTGCTATGTGTGGGATTTGTGAATCCCATGGCTCTTGCATTTTGGGCAAGGAACGTATTGAAGGTGCATGCTTGTCTGTGTGTTAATGGCAAGTGATTATGGGCTGGTTGTAGCCCATATTGGAGCATGTCAGTTGAGGCATGGCTCATGGTATGCTCATGAAGGTGAGCTTGAAGTGGTGGAAATGACTAGGGCTTTCACATAAATGTTTGGCACCTTGGTTTCTTGTGGGAAACTACTTGGATAAGCACCCTTGAATTGTTGCAGAGCATGCAAATTTGAGAGCTCAATGGTAAGCTCATAGAAGATATAGGATGGATGGCTTGTGGCCTTGAACTAGGCCAAGAATGAATCTATGAAGCCAATATGGAAAAGGCAATCAAAGAGCTCAAAATTGCCATTTTTATGTTGATTGAGTACCTCAAGATGGAGGTACTTCTTGCCAAGGATCCGACAACACAAAAGAATTGTGGCAACAAGAGAAGAAAGAGGAAATTTGCAGCAAGAAAAGAGCTATAGTATGGCAGCACTGGAGTCGTCATTGTAGACAAGGAGAGCTCTAGTGAGCAAGTGTAATCGCTTGAGCAGAGCAATGGGAGGAACAGCTTGAGTGGAAAGATAAGTGATGGAACAATCAGTGTGACTGTAAACTTAGTGATGGAGCAAAGACTGCCATTGATGGTGGCAGAAAGATCTTGGAAGTGGCAAGAGAAGCCTCAGCAGGCCAAGCACAGGCAGTGAGGTGAGTGATAGCAAATGAAGAAGCACAGCATGAACAACGATAGCCGCCGAGACAAAGAGAAAGGTAGCATGAAAAAGCTGCAGAGAGGCAAATGAGAAAGAAGCTAAATCAAGCTTGTGATGGAAGATTTAAGAAAAGCTAGCGCATCATGATGAAAAAGAAGACTAAAGCGGGAAATGCTGCAGATTGCAAGGTCGCCATAGAACTTGTGGAGTGCATCGTGGAGAAGATGAAGCCTATAGTTACAGAGCAAGTGGGTCCCTGGTTGAGAGCTACCTGCCAGGTGCAATAAAAAGGGCGTTTAACGCCACCTACTATAGCATGTGCAGGTTCAGAGAAAATGCCCACGGGTGCAGCCAACAACATTTTTTTTTTGAATTTTGTGGAAAGGTCTACAACCTTTCAAAACGTCAAAGGGTCTATTTTGATAAATCCCTTGTTCACATGCTTTTTAAGAAACATATACTTTGTACTTGATTACACACATCGAGAACCTGTTCATATGCTTGAACATGGTGTTTTGTGACTTTGATTCACACACAATAGAATGTATTGTCTTAAAAATATTGGCCAAGTATTGGCTTTATCAGCTTTTCAAAATGAACCGCCCGTCTCAGCGGGGTTGTGGCCAAAAGGCATTGTATTTGTTTCACCCATGTATATGAGGGCAACCATGCCCGAGTCTGCGTGCTCAAAACAAGAAATTTTTGTATTCACCCATGGTATGAGGGTTGCCTTGCCCGAGCTCACCGAGAAGCTCAAAATGGTTATTGTGATGTGTGCATGAGCGATGCACGTGTGAGGTGCATGCGCATGGGTTGGTTCCCACCCGAACTTCCATGTTCAAATCGGACTCAGTGGTTCCGCTGTGAGTGAGTCGGCTCAAAATGGACTAGGTGTCTAAGATGGTAGACACGCGCACACATGTTTGGTTGATGGACACTCCAATGTATCATTGAGGGGGAGTGTTGAGAAGTAGCGATTACGTTTGTGCAATGCTACATTGATATGGGTGATGGATGATGGGTGAGTTGTGGAACACCTCGATTAAGAGGGGGTGTTAAGAGATGTAATCGTGGTGTTGTGTGTAGGTGGGAAAGCACCCTAGAGGTGCAAGATATTGTGGCAAGATAAGAATGCCACATGTAATATTGAATGGTGTGTGAGTGTTTGACCAAAAGAGTGGCAAGGGAATGCCACATGGATGATGATGTGTAAAGTGGGATAAGGCTAGAGGGCCTATATCATTGTATGGTTCATTGTGATATGCAATAGAATAGAAGAAATCAAGTGTTGAGTGTGCAATCTCTCTCTCTCTCTCTCTCTCTCTCTCTCTCATGGAGTTTTTAGTGTGGTTTAATCCACCTTAATTATGTTGCTTAATCATTGTCTATCACCATGATCAATCCCATTTTAGGAATCTTAACATGACCCCCGATCTAAGAAGATGATGGGCAGCCCGAGGACGCCTCTCATAATGCTGGAGGACGGGAAAATCCACAAGGCAAAGTCCACTGACATGCCCTTGTCTGAGGCCTTGCACAGTGCCTGCATATGTACGAGAAACCTGTTCGCCCCCTGCGGGGCATCAAGGGCAGTGGCATCATGTTGAAAATCCTGTAATACATGATCCCCACTGTGCTGAACATCCTGCATATCACCCCTTCCAGGTAGAGAGGACTCCACAAAGTCATCCTGATCTGAAATATCATCTCTCTGCAAAGATGCATCAGCTGATACATCCCTCTGACTAGAAACATCATCTATCTGTACATGATCCGAGGAAGCCTTCCCAGTAGGCGTGAGAGAGACAGTATGTCACACCTGGCGGACTGAAGGACAGGAAGGAACCAAGGGAGGTGGCGCCTGAGAGGCACACTTACGAGGCCTCATGCGACCTTGAGCCGAGGACAATCTCGAGCAAAGTGACCCTGTTGGTGACAAACTCGGCGCACTGATCAGGTTTACCTGTAATCTCCATACGTTTGCTTCAAAGGGCCACAAGGGCCCGGAAGCAAAACATAGTTCTCAAAGAGCTCAATGTCACGGGCAAGAACCATGACCCTGGGGACAGCATCTGCCGAGGCAGTGACCACCTGGGCAGAAGATGTCGGCAAGGCGTGAAGGGGGACACTTGAAGAACAAGCCCAAAGGCAGACCCGATGGCCTCTAACATAGGCCAATATGCGTGCGAAAGACCTGGAAATCTGTGAGTAATCGAGAAACGGTTCCGGTCTTCCTCAACAGGTCTAACTTACATTGCTCATATATGCCTCTATTATATATTCTACTATTTCCTCCTCGAGGAGAGGATGGTTGGCATGTTGGAATTCCACTCAATGGTAGGAATAGAGAAGGCTCAAATGAGGAGACAAAGACTGTAACTCAACGACAATATTATGCATATAGACTATAGATTAGGGAAGATACAAATGCATGCCTTCTACACGGTGGTCGCCTTTTGCGACAGTACATTGTTGATGCATATAGCATGGAAGAATCTAGATTAGTATGGATATGTAATAACCAAAAAGCATTATGTGCTGACGTATACCAGGGTCTTGCTGATATGGTAAATTTAAGCGATGGGGTTAATAGAGTCTCTATAGGCATTGCTGGACGTAGGGTAGTACTGCCATCTACATATACTGGGGGGCTTAGATATATGCATCAATTGTACCAGGATTCATGGCTATTGTTAGGAAGATGGGTAAACTTGACCTACTTATTACTTGCAATCCCAAGTGGGACGAAATAACCAATGCTTTATTGCTGGGTCAAGTTGCCCAGGATCGACCCGACTTGACTGCACGGGTCTTTTATGAGAAGCATAAGGATATGATGCACTTATTGGAAAAATCAATATTTGGAAGGGTATTGGGATTTGTTTCTATTATTGAATTTCAAAAAAGAGGCTTGCTACATGTACATATATTATTGATATTGGAAAGTGGAAGTAAACCGATTGAGATCCCTCACTATGATATGTTGGTATGTGTTGAACTTCTTGACAAGGTGATGTTTCCAGAGTTGCACAACATAATTAGTCATTGTAATGTCCATGGACCATGTGGTGAACTAAATATGCGCTCTCCTTGCATGGTTAACGGAAGTTGCAAACATCAGTATCCTCAAATTTTTTGTGAGACTACTATCGTTGATGACAATGGGTATCCAACTTACATGCAACGAGATGATGGTGGTTTTATCTCTAGGTAAAGGATCATAGGGTGGATAGTCGATGGGTTGTTCCATATAACCCTTTTCTCTCTTTGAGGTACAAAGCCCATATTAACATAGAAGTATGCTCTACCATTACAACTGTAAAGTATCTGTATAAGTATGTATACAAAGGGCATGATAGAGCTACTATAGAATTGCAAGACAGAAATGGGGTTATTGATGAGGTTAGTCAATATCTGGATGCACGGTACGTTTCAGCGTTAGAGGCATGCTAGCGCATATATCAAATGATTTGCACGATGAAAAGCCTGATATACAAAGGTTACATGTTCATCTCCCGATGCATAATAATGTACTTTTCAATGACCAGGATGACTTGCGTGATGTGATTAGTTATGACAGAAACCAAAGAACATCTCTCACCGAATGGTTCAAAGCCAATCAATTGTATGTGGATACAAATAGCTTACTATATGTTGATTTCCCTTGCAAGTGGGTGTGGAATTTGACTCTTCGCTCATGGACTAAAAGGAAAAGGGAAAATATGATCGGACATATGTATAATGTTAGTCCGAGTGCAGGTGAGCAATATTACTTGCGCATGCTACTCACAGTGTATGATTGTACGTATGTATAATGTTAGTCCGAGTGCAGGTGAGCAATATTACTTACGCATGCTACTCACAGTGTGTGCAAAGGGTGTAAATCTTTTGAGGACTTTGCGAACAATGAATGGACATTTATATCCATGTTTTAAGGCTGCATGTGAAACCAGAGGGATGCTGGAGAGTGATGAAGAGTGGTATATGTGTCTCCAAAAAGTTGCAATTCAGAATATAGGATTCCAGCTGCGTCAATTGTTTGTCATTATAATGGTTTTTTGTGAGCCTATAGACCCTGGACAGCTTTGGGACAAATTCTCCGCCGCCGCCGAACTTTCAGAAGATTTTTTTCATTCCTTGTAGCAGAGAGGGTGTGTCGATGTTGGTGTTTGTCATTCTATAGTAAAGAATCAGGCTTTGTTGCACATGCAAGATCTCTTACAACAATATGGAAAGCGGTTAGCTGATTTTGAAGGGTTGCCTATTCCAGATAGATCAAGCGTTGCCACTGTCAACAATGGTTTGCTGATGGAAGTGTTAATCTCATTTTGGATTAACAAACGTGATCCTCCAATTGAGGACATTAATAAGTGTCATGAAACGGCACTATAAAAGTTATACATTATGAGATATTGGCCGCCCAACGCCTAGCAAAGAAGTTTTGGGCGCCCAAGTGTGAATAAGGACCAAATGTATATAAGTCATTTTCTCATAATGAAAAGACACAATCCCCTTTGTACTATAGAGAGCTCTCCCTTGTATCTTGAGAGAGATTGAAGGAGAGAGACCATTCTAGCATTGTGTATCTTTTATGCTTATGTGATTCATGCTTGTGTGAGAGAGTGAGAGAGTGAGAGAGAGAGTGTGATTGCCTTATGCTATGGCACGAGCGACTCTATGGTGAGACAGCATGGAGGCAGAGCTTGGAGGTTGAAGCTTAACAAGCAAGCTTGGAGGCCAAGGGACTCAAGTTCGAAGCATTGGTAAGTGCCCTAAGACAGTTGTGATCTATTTCTCATCCTTTAGGTGAATGTGTAGAGTTCCCTCTTGGAGGTGTGGTAGCTCATAACATTTTTGGCGTTGCTGCCAGGGAAACACCTTTGTTTCTTCCATCCTCTTTGAGTTTCAGCTCCCATTGCATAGGATTCATTATTGCCCTTGCATTCTAGTAGTAAATTGTGTGGAAAATGAGTGGATAAGATGTGTGTGGTAGAAAGAAATCATGAGAAATTAGTTGTGATGTTGTGTATGTTTGTGGTGGAGTGGTTTTAGGATAGAGTTTCACTGTTGTTCTTGTTAATTTTGATATTTGTATCATTGAGAGCATTAATGTGAATGAGCAGGTTGGTGTTTGGTTTTTCTTCTTTTTCAAAAATTCATAAAAATAAAAAACATAAGGAACCATTGACTGTGTCAAGAACTTGCATTCCATTCCTTAGGAGTGGCACAATCGATTTGGTATCAGATAAGTATTAAACACCCAAAAATCACAACTTTCAACGCGGGAAGTTCCATGTGAAACTGCAGAAAAATGTTCATGCTGTGAAACCTTTTCTGCAACTTCATGCTGTGAATCGCTAACGAAATCAGTGCCACAATTAACGCCAAAAATCACGGGGTTGCCTTGCTAAAAATAGACAACCTTATCATGACACCTTTGACACCACGAAGTCTGCCAAATTTTTTGAGCACGTAGGATGGGATTTCTCCTGACCCTACTAAAATCCAAGCAATTGTGAATTAGCCAAAGCCCAAGATAGTGAAAGAAGTCAGAGGATTTCCAGGATTAACTGAGTGGTATAGAATCTTTATACCTAGGTATGTCAAATAGCATCCCTTTTGACTAACCTTCTCAAGAAGAGCACCCTATTTCATTGGACCGCTATGTGTTAGAGTGCTTTTAATAAGCTGAAGACAGCTTTAGTAACCAACCCTATCCTAAAATTACCAGATTTTTCCTTACCCTTTGAGGTAGTGATAGATGCCAATGGTTTTGCCCTAGGAGGTGCACTTATGCAGAAAGGTCATGCAAACTCAGAACGCATGAGAGGAATTATGTTGTCCATGACTTGGAGTTACTTTCAGTAGTTTATGCTCTAAAGTTGTGGAGACATTATCTCTTGGGACAGAGATTATTCAGCAAAGCGTACATGACGTTGTGAAACCTTCTAAAGTTGTTCATCACAGCGTGAAACCCTTTCTTGTTCATGCCGTGAAACCTTCTCTGCAGTTTCACAGGTTGGCCAAATCCAACGATTAGTCAGACCAAGGCCACAAGGGTCGGTAAAGGAGGGAAGCCTATATCAAAAAGAGGGGATCTAACTCGAAAGGTAAAATTTTTTGAGCACGTGAAAGTGCAGAATAATGTTCACGCCGTGAACCTTTTCTGCCTTTTCACGCCATGAACCATTCTCTATAGTTTCACGGCTTCTGAAACAGAGCGATAGAATCATAAGCAAAATCAAATTAGGTTGACAAATAGCGTATCAAATTGTACATACATGCACTTAAGATTATCGGAGATGATCTTACGCCTGATGATAGTGTATCGAATCACCCAGGATCTTCCTATTAAAGAAGTGTGGGATCAAGACATTCCGCAACAAGCACACACTTGATCAAGTGTTTTAAGAAACCTGACCGCCACTGTTGAAACTAGTAGATCGAAGAGTCTATGGAAGAAGGGCTGAGATACACTGGGTTTGGGGAAGAGGAGAAACCACCTTTGGGGGTGGTGTATGATGTATGACTGATTTTGAATAGTTGATATAAATACTTTATTGATTTTGAATAGTTGATATAAATACTTTATTGATCCAAAAAAAAGCTTTAAGTTTAAGATACAAAAACTTTTGGTTGAAAGACTAGTATTTTGTTGTAGGTAGCATGATTTGTGAATTGTAAAATACTTATGACTTTTTGGCCTTAGAAAGCCTAAACTTAAAGAGGTAAATGGGGCGATTTTACTAGTAATACATTTATTCATGCGTCAGTCTATATTAGTAATTAATACATTTCATGCGTCATTTGTGTATGGCCTTATTAGAGAGCAAATTTATAATTTGCCTTGCTCATCAGGCTACTTCAGCTCGCCACAGTCAGCGATGACGACGCTCTTACTGGGTTTCCCACTCGGGGTGCCGACCTCCTCAATCTTCTTGAGAACGTCCAAACCCTCAACCACCTGCCCAAACACGACATGCTTGCCGTCCAGCCAAGGGGTGGGCGCCGTGCAGATGAAGAACTGAGAGCCGTTGGTGTTGCGGCCGGAGTTGGCCATGGACAGCACGCCCAGGCCCGTGTGTTTTCGTGAGAAACTCTCATCCGGGAATCTCCGGCCATAGATGGACTCCCCACCGGTGCCGTTCCCACGTGTGAAATCACCACCTTGGCACATGAAGTTCGGGATGATACGGTGGAGCTTGGAACCCTTGTAGCTAAGCGTCTTTTCGGGGCTCTGATTTGGCTTCTTAAATCCAACACACAGAGAGCGGAAGTTCTCCGCTGTCTTCGGAGTCGTGTCGGTGTAGAGCTCCATCACAATAGTGCCGGCCTCGGCGCCGTCTATCGTGATGCGGAAGTATACTTTGGGATTCGGCTGCTGCGCCATCCTGCAACCTCGACTGGCCTAACCGTTGTATCAGTGCAAATCCAAAAAATCAACCCTACCTTGCTCAATCACAACCGCCCTTATAGAGAGACAATTGCAAGAAGAAGGAATATTATAGCACCTTCGGAGGATGTACAAACTTGGAACGAGACGCAGCCTTCTTCTGCAATGAGGAGGTGGTTGCCTTCTACGATCTAGCAATGAATATGGTCATTTATGTAGCTGCTGCCTCCTCCTTAACCCAGGTTCCTTAATCCCAACCCCTGTGTCGAACTATGATTGGTGAGCCCGCCACCACCTGGCACACCCACCCCGCCAGCTCGCGAAAGTGATGTAATGAAGAACTAGGAGACCAAAACAAACCAAAAAAAAAATCAAAGGACAAAAGAAAAGGTGCTGCGTGCGTATCAATAATCCATTCGTGCGAATAAAGGTTTTAACATCCTCGAAAAGTAGGAGAAAAAAAGAAGCTCTCCTCTTTACCCTTCACATTTTGAAGGGGGAAAGAATAAGAGGGCATTTGCGTCGTCATACAACCTAAAGTACTAGGCTATGTTCCACCTTCAAGTTTTACAATATTTTCTTTAAAACACGTGTATGGAAATTATTGGTTTCATTTTGGGATCATTGGAGAGTTCTTGTTCAAAAATTTGCTCTCAATTTTGAAAAGGGTTTTACCTTTGCTAGTTAGAGAAACTCTCATGCATCTCATTTTCTTTTACAAACGGTAACCTTTGCATTAGCGCATCTATATAATGGAAAAACAAAAAAGTTTAACCTTCTTCAAGAAGGTCATCCAATAAAAGAATAGATCCCACTTGCAAAAATGAATGATGCCCTACTTTTTATATATTCTATCTTTTCTTCCTCACAAGTGCCAACCATGTCTTTTCCATTGGCCTACCACATAGATTAAGTGGGCTATTTTGAAAATCTTGTGAAAACATCTTGTATGTCGCCTAACTTTCCGTCTTGATGCCAAACTACCACTCAAGTTCATTCCCATTAGGAATTACTTGACTATCATGAGTCCCTTGTGAAAACCTAGTGTGCCCATTACATACAAAAATGGTAGCCCCATACCTCCTTTTGTCTACCACTCATAGTCACTTTGTTGTCACGCAATTTGTACCTTTGAATTACAAGATGCTTCTTAAAGAGATGGACGACTTTGTAATCATCACACCCTATATATGCCTTCATATCTTTTCATGCATTACATTATGTAGCATCACATCGTTTACATTACTTCTTCTCAATCAATTTATAGCGGTCAATGCCTTAACTCATCTTATTAAAATGTGTCATAATACAAATGTTTTATCACAAGAACTTTACCAACCTTGTTAAGGCCTCCTAAAAGATACCACTATTTTCTTTTGGTTTTGTCTAATTTTGAAGATTAAAATATTTGAAATTACTAGAAATAAGGATCTCTATATAATATTTTTTTTTCAAATATGGCGATTGAACCATTAAGTAACATTATCATCATGTAAGCCTAGAAAGTGAGGCTTGCAATGACCATTATCATTTACTACATGCTTGCATGAAAAAACTACAAAATTCCACATGATGTTTAGAAAGTAATTGTCTACTTAGAGATTACGACAATAGGGTAAAATGTTGACGAGATGGAATCCTCAATGTTAAAAGATGTTTACATATTGTTTGTAACATTATCGACAAGTGATGTTCTCATACACATTCACAAAAAAAAAATAATGTTATGTCTTTTGAGTAAACGATAGTTTCATTTGTTTGCACTTCACAAAAAAGGAGTTCACAATTTTAATAAAATAATCCATAAGCATTCCATGCCTATCTATGAAAAAATCCAAAGTACACAATCATTGATGTTTTTCTCCATATTATCTTCAATACCCTTTTTGGTTAAACAAAGACCACAAAAAATGTGTTGATATTTCTACATAGCTTATTCCTTTTAAAGAATACGTCATCTCTCATTGATAATATATACTGCATTATTGGTGGATGGTTATTAGATTAGTAGATTTTGTCTCATTATGCGAATATATGCTAGCTTGAATGCACTAACTATAGTCTAGTCTAATGGGAAACATAATATACGTGGTGTCATCAATTCTTCTCTTCATGATTATTTGGAAAATATTGGCGCATTAATGCACAAACAAGATCCAATTGTACAACCATCATTGCACTTAAATTGAATCTAAAATCACTTGTATGGTGAGATTGTTGAAGCTTAGAACAAACTAGAAAGAAAGTAGATATGCTATAATTTATACACATGGAAAATCTTCCAACATGGATAATGAATTCAACCAAATTAAAAAGCAACTAGATATGCTATGATTTATACACATGGATAGAGTAATATTCTCTTATGCATTGATACTATTCAAGAAGAAATTAGATAAGTTAATTCAATAAAATGAGCCTCTCTTGCATAAGACAAACTTAGTCCCCACCATAAATAGATGCAAAACAAAAAGGACACAGTTAGTGTTCTTCAACCACACTGATACTTAAAACTTTTTGTCTAACTTGAGCATGGAAATTACAATATGTTTTTTACATTAAGATGTTAAGAATATTTATCCTTTATACTAGAGAAAACATAGCTCATATATATGCTAATATTTTTTAAACTTAATGATACAATATATAAGAAGACAGGGAGTCCTAGAGTGAACACTATAGCTCTTGAGATGTTACTTTTTTTCCCTATACTAGAGAAAACATAGCTCATGTAAACTAGGCTTTTTTAAAGGAAAAAACTTGATGAAATAATATAAAAATAATGATAAAAGAAAGGGAGTCGTAGGGTACAAAATATGAGAAAACATAGCTCATTTATATGCAATTATTTCTTTTAAACTTGATGATTCAAAAATGCTACATGGGAGTTATGTGGCTTGCCTATCGGCAAGCGTTCTATCAGCACAAAGTGGGTATTCAAACCAAAGCGGAAGCTTGATGGCTCCATTGATCATTACAAGGCTCTTTTAGTCACCAAAGGGTATGCCCACAAAGAAGGCATTGACTATAATGAGACTTTTGCATCCACTTCACGCATGGCAACCATCCGCACTCTTGTTGCACTGGCTGGACATAAAGGTTAGAATGTACATCAATTGGATGTCAAAATTGCTTTTCTGAATGGTGATTTGCAGGAAGAGGTTTATGTAACTCAGCCTCGTGGCTTTGTTCAAAAACATGCAAAGCTAAAGGTATGTAGATTACATACTCTATGGCCTGAAATAGGATCCACATGCTCGATATCAAAAGATGCATACATGCTTGCTCTCTTGTCTATTTCAGAATAGTCCAGCTGAGAGTACCCTCTATGTTCACAAAGAAGGGAATCATCCCATAATCCTAAACCTTTATTTGGATGATCTACTCGATTGGCCCTGATGAGGGGCACATTTCAACTTTCATAGCTAACTTACAGCATGCATTTGTTGTTTCTAACATGGGGCTATTACATCACTATTTAGGTATCTAGGTTATACTAGTTGAGGGGGGCATCATGTTATCTTAGAGAAGATAAATTCAACATCTCTTATAGAACGGTTCCAAAAGTGATAGATTGCAAACCTGTTCCTACTCCTGTGGAACCAGGCCTATGCCTGTCTCTTGAGGACTCTTCCGAGCCTTTTGATGTTGCCACTTTTATCAGCAGGCTGTCGGATGCCTTATATATCTATGCAATACCCATTTGGATAATGAATGTGTATGCAATATCACAATTGAGAAGATTTATGCATTATCCCAGCACTCAACGTTGGCAAGCAATGAAACGTGTCTTTTGTTACCTTCAAGGCACTCAAGACTTTGCATTGTTTTTTATAGAATTGCGTCTTCTTTATGCTTGTCCACCTACACTAATAAGGATGGGCAGGATGTTATGACACTAGGGTGTCCACCAATGGGGTAACTCTTTCCCTCTTGACAGTTCATATATTTCATGGATCAGCAGAAGCAGCCAATAGTGGGTCACTTCAAGTTGTGAAGCTGAGTACAGGGCAACATTCACAACTACTATGGAGTGTGTATGGCTCCGTTGTGTCTATTGGCAGATCTTAGTGTTACAGGCATATTCTACCACCATTTTCACTAACATCCAAAGTGCATTAACTATCATGTGAAATCTAGTATTTCATGCATGGAAAAAGAACATTAAGGTGCATTATCATTATGTCAGGAAAAGGCTCCATGTAGGTGAGATTTCCTTGACTTATGTGGGCACACGTGCCAATGTGGCAGATGGGTTTAACAAGTCTCTTTCTTCTAGGGAAAAGTTTGAAGCTTCTCGAGAAGCTTTGAAGATATTACCTTTATTAGGGTAGTCTGCTACACCCTGTACACATTCACACTATTCATTGTAGGGGGATTTGTTAGCCAAGAAGTCTTTGGCATGAATAGCCCAACACACGAGCACTTTTCATGTGCTGGCAGGGGTTTTTTCCTCATCTTATGTGTTGGCCACATAAGCCCTAGGGCTAGGGCTTCTATTTGTACTCTTATACTCCAGTCATTTCATATCATCATCATCGAGTACCTTCAAGCTTCGATGATGGAAACGGCAATAGCCATAGAAAGGGCAACGTGTAGGGGGGTCCCACTCCCCTGTCGCCTAGCCACCCAAACCCGCGCCATCCCTAAAAGGTGGATCCAAGGACAATTGGGGGGGGAATACCAATGTGGTATATGAACTCACACCAAAGGTGGGGGAGGACACTACGTGGGATAAATGCAATGTGTTAGGCCATAAGGGGAGGAGCAAGGGTAGCATCTCCAACATTTCCCCTCCATGTGAATGCCATCACACGGAATAATTGTGTGAACAATCCTAAAATGGGATTGATCATGGTGACAGACATAGATTAAGCAACATAATTAAGGTAGATTAAACCACACTAAGAACTCCATAAGAGAGAGAGAGAGAGAGAGAGAGAGAGAGAGAGAGATTGCACACTCAACACTCAATTCTATTGCACTATCTCAAGTGAACCCTACAATGATATAGGCTTTCTAGCCTTATCCCACTTTACATGTCATTATCCATGTGGCACTCCCTTTTCCACTTCTTTGGTCAACACTCACACACCATACATGTGGCATTCTTATCTTACCACAATATCTTGCACCTCTAGGGTGCTTTCACACACTCAGCCAAATAACCCATTTATTTTACATTGCACATTTCAACACCCCTCCTCAATGTAAACTTGGGTGTGTGCATAAAATCTCTCCAATCAATTTGATCAACTCACTTCTCACCCCATCAATTTGGCATTGCCAATCTCGACACTCCCCCTCAATGTAAATTGGAGTGTTCAACAAGTGTGTGTGCATGTGCTTAGTCCATTTTGAGCTGTCTCGCTTCACAGCGGAACCACTAAGTCCGATTTAAACATAGAAGTTCGGGTGGGAACCAACCCATGCACATGCACCTCACACGTGCATCGCTCATGCACACATCACACGAGGCGACAACCATTTTGAGCTTATAGGTGAGCTCGAGCAGGGCAACCCTCATACCATGGGTGATTACAAAGCACGTGGGCTTGGGCACACGATTACCCTCATACCATGGGTGACAATAAAAAATTACAAAGCTCTTTTGTGTGTGAACATGTTCTTTACGGGTTCATGAAGCAAATATGCCATTTAAAGGCATGTGAACAAGGAATGAAATGCTTACAAGAATATGTGCATGTGAAACCACCCTTGACATTTTAAGGAAGTGCTTATTTGAAAGGTGAACCTTTTTAGAGAGAAAAATAAAATAAAATTGAATCTTCTCTATACTGCACTTGTGCAGCTTTTCTCTACTACACGCCATAATGCATTTCTTTACAGGCCGACTTGCAGCTTTTCTCTACTACGCGACAAGACTACCAGCTGGTAATTGTGTGTGTGCTGAAATGGGACCAACTAGGTCTCTTTTCTCCTCAAGATCTCCGTTAGCTACTGCAGGTTCCATGGTGAGCTTCACGAAACCTTCTCTCTCTCCCATCATGATGGTCAATGACAAAAAGTTGACAAAAACATACTGCCAGGAAGAGGATCCAACTTTAATGGATATCTATGATGCTAAGTGCAAAATGATACAAGCCTCTTCCACAAAAGCTCCTCTACACAATGACCTATAAAGCCTCTACTCCTTCAACCCCATCCTCACCTATGAAGTTTGATGCCAAAACCTTGCAATATCAGTAGCTATTCTTCCTGAAGAAGTCCCCAGAGCCCAATCATCTATCTCTAACAGGGAACTCAAAGGAAAGGCCCTGGATCCTATGCATCTTCATCGACAAACCGCATCAAAGGAGACAACCACATGCTCAAAGGCCTCGTCATCTATCTCTAACAGGGAACTCAAAGGAAAGGCCCTGGATCCTATGCATCTTCATCGACAAACCGCATCAAAGGAGACAACCACATGCTCAATAGCCTCGTCATCTATCTCTAACAGGGAACTCAAAGGAAAGGCCCTGGATCCTATGCATCTTCATCGACAAACCGCATCAAAGGAGACAACCACATGCTCAAAGGCCTCGTCATCGATAGCCACTCCATAAGAGACTCTAACCTCATCATCATCAACAATGCCCATGAGTCTCAAACCTGCAGCCTCAGCACTAGCCAAAGTCAAGGAGGGTCCCAAACCTTCTGCATCAACCCTAAAGAAAACTCAATCAAGACTCCCACGATCACGATCTCTTAATAGTATCAAAATGTGGTGGAGAAGCAGTTACTTGTAGCTCAACGCTACTATGAAGGTGCCAATCAAATTTGGGTGCCTCGACAATCAAAACCTCTTCCTCAACGTAGCACTCGAAAGCCAAAGAAAAAGAAAAGTACTCCACAACAACGTCCATAAAAGCCTATGCAAGTTCCTCAAAGAACTCCACCAATGCAACAAGTGTGGGTACCAAAAACACGGCTGCTGTGCAGCACAAGGGTACTACCGAAGAAATACCAAAGCTTGGGTCCCCAAGCGCATCACAAAGTCCCCTAAGCTTGCACAAATAAAAAAGCCTCAACACCAAGCATATCAGCCACCAAATTAAAGTGTTCATCAAAGATGGGTGCCTGTGCATGTACTTCAACAACAAGGATACTATGATGGTAATTCCATCATATGGTTGCCAAAATCAAACAATGTGAAGAAAACCTCACCACCGACTTCAATCCCAACAACTTCACCTAAAGTTCGACAAGAATGGAGGCCCAAGCAACAGCAAGCAAATTACTCAACCATTCTCGTGCATTCAGCACCAACACAAGAGCTTGTTTGTTCAAGCAAACAATCAGCAGTCTTCCCTACTGCCTCGACATCATTTCAGCAACAAATTCAAGAATCAATACGGAGACTTAGGAGCATATCAAGAACAGAATAACAATGCTCTTGTCACCCCTCTAGAAGTGAGAAATGAGCGCACAAGGAGCTGTTGCTTGTTGCAAATCATGACTAGATGACCTTTTTTTTTAATTTAAAAAAAAAACGTCGAGGTCAAAACTTGCAAATTCACAGAATTACAATTCACGGAGTTCCATCTCACGTCTTAAGAACCAGCACTGTCACGATTTAAGCCCCATCATGGATTAAGCCATATCACACAATAGCCACTATATATTTATTAAGCTTATTGCTTACTATTCTTTTGGCTAAATTAATGTAGCAGCTGCTCCATGAGTACATATCCATACTCATGCACTGGAGAACATTTGCACCAAAGCCTCACCATCGACAACTTCCAGGTACATCTCTAGATGGGGGGGCCATGGTGGGCGAAAGCTTGGTCAATGGTACAACAACTCATCGCTTGGAATTTTCCTTCACATTACAAACCTCTCCAAATGATGCCACAATCTTCACAACTCAATGATTTTCAATCCCTAGTGAAGATCTCTATATTATGAACTATATTTGTTGTTTAAGGAGATGCATCCACAGGCACCAATTCATCAATGAGATTTTGAGAAAGTCTACGTAATTCTTTCAATTCTCACCAACAAGTGGCTACTTCAACACAGAGCAGTTCAATAAGAGTCTATATGACTCAATTCTTGTACTTCACGTAAATCTGCTTCATTGGAACACTTGAATATGCATAAAAACATAAAAAGCACATGGACAGAAGAAGATAGGATCAGGTCCTACTTAACAACAGTTGACAAGAATCGTGCCACACAAAGGGACATCATCACAAGCCAATTACTTCAAAGGATGAATGTCGTTTCAATGAATCAAATGAGGAACTGAGAATCACCATCTCGTTCTGATGATTAAGTCTATGTTCCTCCCGATCCTTCTTTCTCTTCTCTCCCATTATTGACATTTATTAGTGTCCCCATTAACAAAAATCACATGTAACCTTGCCGAGGATGATTGCCAAAAACAAATTGAGCCCCAAAAAAGGGGACTCACACAAATGTAAAAATGCAATCATTCGCAAAACAAAAAACCCCACCCCCTACCCCATTAAAAATTCCCAGTAAACCACTAACCTCTTTATTCATTAACTAGCTTTTCTTATTTCCTCCGCTCCAGAGGAACAAAGACCATTGAATGTCATTCAACATCAAAGCCATCAAAGACCATTGAACGACAAAGCTTGTTCATTCTCCACGCATAAAGGTCTTTAACGTGATCACGAGGACGCGATCGCCATCAGGAAGGGGGGGATGTTAATCCAATTCTAGGATCAGCAAGAGCTACCACCATTATCTTACATCAAGGAGTCACGGTATACACCAAGGGTAATACAGTCAAGATATGAAGCAATAGTGTCCAAAGCTACAACTTGGACGGGCACTCGTAATGGTATGACAGAGTATTTATGGCAATTCTCGCTACAAGAGCGTGTGGTAGCAAGTAAGGACGAAGTCCTAAGTGATGTACTTCATGGATATATTATGAGAGTAGTCATTGTAATAGCATTAGGCCTCTTATGAGCCTAAACTGCCCGACTGGCCATAGTTTAAGTGAGTATGAACACTTATGACCATGTATATAAGTGAATTTCTCTCATAATACAACATACTCTCCCATTGTGGAATTGAGACTTGCTCTTGCTAATCTCTCTCCCTAATGCATGCTAGTGAGTTTGTGTGAGTGAAGTGAGGTGAAAGGAGGGATGAGGACTCGCAGTGCAACACGGCAGTGTGACAAGTCTCGCGGGAGACACGGTGGAATTGCTTCTCAAGGAGTTGTAGAGCTTGAAGACCTCAAGGGTTATGAGCTCGACCATTGGAAAGATCCTCAACAGTTTTGCGGTTCACCAGGTAATCTCTTTTTGGATGTGTTTCAAGGAGGGTTAGGATGAGCCATAACACACACACACTCTCTCTCTCTCTCGACAAAGCAAGAGCTCTCATAGCACAAAGGGGGATTATGTTCTTTCATTATTATGAGAAATTGCCTTTTGTACATATGTCCCTTATCCACACTTGGCCACCCAAAACTTGCTAACTAAGGCCTTGGGTGGCCAGTATCTCAAAATGTACAACTTTTATAGTGCCTTTACATAACACTTATTAATGCCCTCAATTGGATGAGCATCTTTAGTAATCCAAAAAGGGATTAACATCAAGTGGTTGCAATAATTGGTACGCATGCACATGCTATGAGTCTTTCCTCAGCAGACATTATGAAGTTAAACTCTAGGAGGATCAAGTGCCATGGGTGATGCTTCCCGTAGCACGTGGCTTAAAGATTTACAAAGAACTACAATGAAAAGAAACTTGTTTGACAAAAGATAATGGTGATAGTGCTTTACTACATAGACCATGGTGATACTTCTTTACAACGTAGACCATGTTGATACTTCTTTACTACATAGACCATGAAAAGACCTCCATCAATCATGGTCGATCATGGTCTGCATCATTCAATTGGCAGCTAAAAAATCTAATTGGTAAATCCATGGTGTGTTCTCCTGGTTGGGGGGCTAGCACATAGCCAATTGAAAATGTGGAAGCATCAATGTGCACATGATAAAAGATGATGTCCCAATTTGGAAGCTTGTAGAATTGATACAATTATAAAGGCTTTCTTCAAGGTCTCATTACTATATAGTCCAAGATAAAAGTCAAAGAGGATCCTAGTGATGGGTCATACCACAGACCAAGCTTTTGCCCACTTTGCCTCCCCCATCCAAAAATGTACTTAGATGGGTGTCAATGATGAGGCTTGGTGTAGGTGCGAGCTATTATGAGTGCCTATGTATGCAAGAAGATGTGCTAGTGCAAATACCTTGTGAGTAGATGTTGTGCATGGGCTATGAGGGCTCAAGGTGTGCCCATGTGTGTTCTCTTCCATGTGCAAACTTCAACACTCTCCTTTCTTCGACTCTTATTTCTATTTTCTTTGACATTTTTTAGGAGAATCCTGAGGGGTTTTTTCATGCCAAGGTTTGTCATTTGACCAGTTTGGTTGTTGCTAACGAGAATGGGTAGTCAAAAAGATTGGTAAAACAAACACTCGTATGTGCACCAGTGTGATGGGCTCCAAGCAATGAGATCATGTCATGGATTAATCCTAAATATATCATACCAGCGCACATCCAAAATAATATTAGTCAATGCACACAGCTGAATAAACACATTAATCCTGACGATATACACACATATGATTACACATTAATCCTAAGAAAATAAGGTAGAATTTTTTTTACTTATGCAATTGCTTTACTTCCTCCTCGTGTTTAAATATGAAGTGATTTACCGTTTGAATGCTTTTGATGATAGGATTAAGGACATGAATTATCAACCAAGGGAATGGACATGCCCCTAACTGTAAGGTGGTAGTAACATGATTCCAACTACATGCTCACAAGTAGGATGACTCTTTAGTGATGAATGTTCACTTTCCTTGATGGGATAAGCCTTGTGTTTTGTATATTTACTTGTACATGGTCTTGTTTTTTCACAAACTAGCATGATCACACAAAGCATAAAAAAGTTGTTGTAAACCAACTGGAATTCTCACTCTTAGCATACTCCAAAAGTACCTTGGATGGGTAGATATCTTTATTAAAAAATCATTCAAAGAGCACTTCGAAAGTACCTTGGATGGGTAGAGATTTTCATTCAAAAAACATGCAAAGAAACTGAGCACACAGTACTAATGACACTCACATGAAACTGCCACTTGTGTGAAGAGTGTATTCCACAAAACCCACAAATTGATGTAGTCTTGCAAATCATCCATTAGATTACTTTATGTTAAGCTTTTAATATTTATAAGCTTTAAAAACTTCTCTCCCCATGGATTTGGGAGCTGAGGGAGAGGATGAAATAAGTGTATAAGACAATATTTTCACCAAGTTGCATTTGGCAAAGAAACCATAAGTCTTCGATGCATAGATGTGTGAGGGAAAAAAAACATGAGATCTTGGTGTTCATGGATGATGGTAAAGATCAAGTCTGTAGCAAGCAAGGCATTGAACGATCACGAGCACGTATTTGCCCAAGGTTGGTCATATATCTTATTCATGCGCCAGCTGTGAGGGAATTCATAGCTATGTAGCCCTTGTGAGAGCGATTATCATGGCCAACCTCATGGTGGTGTTTAGCTTTGTGTGGGTGGCCCACGGGCGCCGGCCGGCCGGCCGGTGGGGGCCTATAGTTGTTTGGGGTTGAGCAACGCTTATGGTGAAGACCAACATATAGTATAGGCTTGCACACGGGGGGCTAGCATGGCCACGTAGTTGTGCGTAGGGTTGGTGATGGACATGACTGGCTGGGAAGAAGTGCGCGTGGAAAGTGCAGGTAGTAGGGTAAAACCTCTGGTCACGCAAGTCACGCTGTGGAAGAGAGAGCCAAAGCATACACACGTGCGGCCATGCGGCCTATGGAGCACATGAGCGAGAGGAGACGGGCAACGGCATGATCTTGTCAATCGAATGCTAAAGAGAAAAATGGACGATCGATTGAAATTGGCGTATGATCCCCCCACCCACTATTTGTTCGACGATGCTTCTTCTTGCTACTCAGGTGAGCACCACCAACGTTTGTTGCTGTTCTCTACGCTTTCTTGTGCTTGCTAGCCAGCTCGCTGCTCTGATTCCTCCAAATCATTGATTTGCTTTCTGGCATTCGGTTTCATTCGCACGCACTCCTCCTAACTTCACTACACTCTTGCTTTTCGTTTGCAGACACCAGGCTCTACTGTTGTTGGCCACAGCCTTGTGCTTCCTATGATGAACCAGCACCCAAGCTTTTTATTGATTGAGGATGCATATTACACTGGCTACTCCTTGTTGGCAAGTAAGACAAGCCCATGTCAAACACATTAATAAAGCATACAGGCAAAGGGAATAACACACAGGCAGCAGCGCGGAAAAAAATACTTCTTGACGGCATAAACCATGGCCAATCCTTCTCTCTCTATGGTGGTGTAATTCACATCTGCATCATTCAGCTGACGACTAGCGAAGCAGACTGGATAGTCCCATTTGAACTCACCAAGCTGGGCTAGAACGCAACTAATAGCAAAATTTGATGCATCAATATGCACATGAAATGTGAGATCCCAATTGGGGGATCGTAGAATTGGCACGCTTGCCAATGCTTGCTTCAGTCGATCATATGCTTCCTGACATTCCTCAGTCCACTCAAAGATAATGAGGAGTTTGTACAAGGGTCTTACTATTTCAGCATAAAATTTATGAAGCGGCGATAATACCCCACATGGCCCATAAATCTTTGCACACCCTTGTAGTTGGTAGGCGATGGCAGCTCCAACATTAGCTTGATCTTGCTATCGTCTGTGGATATACCATTCTTTGAGACAATGTGTCCCAATATCACACCATGCTTGACCCAAAACTGACACTTCAAGGGGTTCAGGGATATACGATATAATCGACATCGCTCGAATACTTTCCTCAAGCAGGCCAGATGGTCTACCCATCGAGAGTGTGCACACAGATCGTCAATAAATACCTCCAACCACTTTTGTAAGTAGTCCTTGAAGGCTGTGCACATCAACCGTTGTTGGGGCATTTGTGAGGCCGAATGACATAACCTTGTATGCAAATGTTCCCCACATTGTATTGAAAGCTGCCTTCTTGTGCTGGTCCTTTGGTGCTATGGACACCTGATTGTAACTGGAGAATCCATCCAAGAAGCTCTAAGCTTCTCTCCTAGCCACTCTTTCCAAAACATGTTTTATATAAGGTAGTGGGTAATGGTCTTTCCTAGTGGCTGCATTGACCTTTTTAAGATCAACACATACCCTAAGTTTTTCATTCTTTTTTAGCGGGTGAAAGTATGTATAGGTGGTACCAAAAAAGAGTGTCTTGGACACTCCTTTTAGCCACCCCTTTGGGAGGAGAAAGAGGCTTAAATTTGAAATAGAGGTGGGCTTGAAAATGCAACTGAGCATTCATTAAGGGAATGGCGTGCCCATTAAACGCTTCTGAATATTCTCTCTCCTCCACTCAGTCTACACTCGTCCTGCAATCACTCTCTCTCTCTCACTCTCTCTCACTCTCCGCCTCTCTCTCTCTCTTTCTGCCATAGCATAGCCTCTGCTTCCCGCCTACACAAAAGGGCCTCTCTTCCCGCCTGAGTGCAAGCTGTATTCAACTGTACACTATCTCCCTCTCTCCCTCTCTCTCTCTCTCTCCATGAAGACTACAGTTGTGCTTTAATGGTCTTCTTTGCAATAACCTCAGCCTCCTAGCTCCCTTATAACTGCTTTAATAGTCTTCTTTGCAATAACCTCAACCTCCTAGCTTCCTTATAACTGCTTTAATAGTCTTCTTTGCAATAACCTCAACCTCATAGCTCCCTCATAACTGGCTCCACATGGAGTCTCATAGTGTACAGAATGGCAATACATGCTCTGTATATCTTCCCCCATTATCTATCATATAACACATCCCGAGAGAACTTCTCCCAGGTCTTCGAAACTACTGGGTTGCAAAGAAGAGGGAACAAAGAAGCATTGAGAAGAGGATGGCACATACGTGTGAGGATGGTGACATTGATGAGCGAGAGGCAAAGAAAATCTGCAGAGCAGTTTCTCAGTGCTGGCGCAAACAAACAAACAGGCTTTCCGAGGGCCTTCAAACAAAGATTTTACAATAGCTCCTCCGTCATCCAACGTTCTCAGTGTTGCAGCACACGTCAGAGACACTTGAGAGACTCATTTTCTCTAACATTTGTCATACATTATCTGAGGTGAAGACACCCCATTCAAATAACGAGTCGTGGCATGCCTCAATGGCGCATCTGGTGTTGACAATTAAATGAGTGGTAGAGAAGTTGCCAAGGCTTTAGGAGTTCATCGAAGGAATGTCATTACGGCTGCAACATGAAGCGGAGGAAGGATCACTTCCCTTGGATTCTTGTCACTGTCAATTGCATAGGGCAAGCACCATCACCAGTGAAATCAGGGAAATCATGTTCCAGTTTTGGTCGGTGGAAACTCGCATCTCCCCAAACAAGAAAGATGTTGACAAGAGTGTGCATGTATTGCATCCAGTGCATCTACTCGATTTGCCTCAGGTATCACTGTGTTGAGAGTGTGTTGTAAGAGCTACATAGTTGCATAGGGCAAGCACCATCACCAGTGAAATCAGGGAAATCGTGTTTCAGTTTTGGTCGATGGAAACTCGCATCTCCCCAAACAAGAAAGATGTTGACAAGAGTGAGCATGTACTGCATCCAGTGCATCTACTCGATTTGCCTCAGGTATATCACTATGTTGAGAGTGTGTTGTAAGAGCTACATAGTTGCTCGCATATGATTGATAGTGTATCCAGATATGCTCTTCTATACGATACTGATTTCTAAATGTCAGTGGTTTAGAGTGCTTGACAGTACTAAAATTTTGTATGATAGGGCATTAGAGTGCTTTACCATGCTTCCAAATGTTTGCAAGTGCCTCACAGTGCATTACAATGCTTAACCATGCACTATAGTGCTTTACGAAGCTTTACAATTGATTTCAGATACTTTTGAGTGCTTCATGGTGATTCCAAGAAATTCCAAGTCATGAGTGCATCTTAGTGCTTTTGAGCATTTTCAGACCACTTCTGAGTGCCCGACAGTGCACTATATTGCTTAACCATGCTTTATAGTGCTTGACATACTTCTTCAAGTGATCACAAGTGCTTCTAAGTGGTTCATAGTGGTTCCAAGTAATTTTATGTCATTCCAAGTGTATCTAAATGTTTCTGTGTGCTTCTAAGTGCCTTTTGTTGCTTCTGAGTGCTTAATAGTGCTTCAAAAAGCTGTCAAGTGCCAGAGAGTTCTTCCAAATGCCTCCCAGTGCTTATACTCGTAATGGCTTAACAGAGCTTCAGAAGTGATAACAGGAGCTTCCAAGTGCTTGTAAGTGCTTCCAAGTACTTGCTAGGGCTTCTAAATGCTTGCTAAGTGCTTGCTAGTGCTTCTAAGTGCTTGCAAGTGCTTCCAAGTGCTTCTAGTGCTTGCTAGGGCTTTCATGTGCTTCTAAGTGCTTCCATGTGCTTCTAAGTGCTTCCAAGTGCTTCTAAGTGTTTGCTAGTGGTTCTAAGTGCTTCCAAGTGCTTCTAAGTGCTTGCTAGTGATTCCATGTGCCTCTAAGTGCTTCCATGTGCTTCTAAGTGCTTCCAAGTGCTTTACTTACTTCTAAGTGTTTGCTAGTGTTTCGAATTGCTTCTAAGTGTTTCCTAGTGCTTCCAAGAAATTCCATATTATTCCAAGTTCATCTAAATGGATCCTCAGGTTTCTAAGTGCTTGCAGGTGCCTGAGAGTGCTTTATAGTGCTTTACAACCATTTACTAGTGTTGCCAGGTGTGCAGAAAGTGCTACTAAGTGTGTCTAAGAGCTTTACCCAATGAGTGTCATAGCTTTACACTGATTGAAAGTGCGTCATAATGCTTACCAATGCTATAGGTTGCTTCAGAGTGATTTATAATGCTTGATAGTGTGTCTAAATTTGTCTTCTTTGTCACCAAAGGGACTTCTATATGCGGTTCCAAGTGGCTCATCCTAACATAAGGATCTCCCTCAGATGTTTTGAGGGTCTAAAGCCATACTTCGTACGCAAGTTGAAGGACCGCAACACGTGTTGCTATAAATACCATGTGCAGCTTGTCTACTTCAAGGAAGCTCTTAATCAGATGCGCCAGGAAAGATATGGGCTACATGGCCGGCCATGCAGTTTGTAGGTGCACGAGCAGCTGAAATCTGACGGATGGGTGTTACATAACGCAGCAGTGAATGCAGAAGAGCCAAGTGCAGACTTCTACATCTTGAAGTGCACTAAAACCAAGCGCTTGACCATCAAATCTGAAAGGGATGAATGGCATAACCATATTCAAAAAGAACTCATTTGTCGTTGAGGGACTCTTTTACGACAAGGTAAATGGCCAAGATGACACCTACGTTCTTTTGGATGACAAGCCCCCTGCTTTTATCTACTCCCACCTGCTACGATGCATCAGGTTTCCGATGTGCTCGGTAGAAGGTGAGCCTAATGTATATGAATTGTCAAATGATGTATTTGAACAAATCTATAATAGCATGCCCCCAGAGGAGAACTTGTAAGTTCTAACTTTCAAGCTAGCACAATGCGTCCTCCTAAGAAGCACTATTTCGCACGTTCAACTCTTTGACAGCACTTTCAGTAGTAGACAAGCACTTTAAGACCACTTGACAAGCACTTCTAGTACCTACATAAGCACTTCTAGAATCTACACAAGCACTTTCATATTACTTGAAAAGCACTTTAAGTACCTAGACAAGCACTTTAAGTAACTAGACAAGCACTTTCAGACCACTTGACCAGCACTTCCCAAACAATTGAAGTTCCTACACAAGCACTTGACAAGCACTTGGAGGCCACATGTTAGGTGCTTTTAGTACCTAGACAAGAATTCTAGAACACTTGACAAGCGCTTTAAGGACCTTGACAAACACTTTCAGATTACCTGACCCCTAGACAAGCACATGTTTAGTACTTTCAGACCACTTGAGAAATTCTTGTCAAGTACTTCAGTACCTGGATAAGCACTTTTAGGATCTAGACAAGCACTTTTAAACCACTTGACAAGCACTTCAATACCTAGACAAGCACTTTCAAACCACTTGACAAGCACTTTCAAACCACTTGACCAGCACTTTTAAACCACTTGACAAGCACTTCAGTACCTAGACAAGCACTTTCAAACCATCACTTTCTTAAGAGTCCACAAAATGTAACCACAGTATAAACTAAAGAAAATGACACCACTTGACAAGCACTTCAGTACCTAGACAAGCACTTTCAAACCATCACTTTCTTAAGAGTCCACAAAATGTAACCACAGTATAACTAAAGAAAATGACACCAGATCGACACAAAATCGTTCCAAGGTCAAAACCATTTTTGTTTGTATATATGTCAAGGAGTGTTGGAAGTTAGCCACACAATAAAGGCACGGTGTCAGAGCACATTAAGCTACACAGTAAGGGCATGGTGTCATGGCAGTGAAGGGGCTACAGGCAGCCCTCTATAGTACAATGGAAAAAATGCCTGCAAAAGCACTTCTAATTTGCTGTTTTACTCTTTGGACACTTATACTTTCTTTCTTTAGGATCCAAGTTGGGGGCTTTAATTTCTTTCATTTCCTCAACATTGTTCCACACGATTCTCCAATTCGACCATTGCAAGGCAACATCCCTGACATCAAAAGAGCACTCTCTGACAGTTTTTGCTCTGTCAGCACTTTCTGCCCACTGCTTTTCAGCAGACAGACTACAACCACCCACCATGTTTTTGTATTTCATCATCAAGGCGTCTAGGTCGAAGGGGGCGTCCACATCATGCATGGACGAGGTGGAAGCGGCTGGGTCCACCCCCTCACTAGCCTCTGGCTCACCTTAAGACATAACAAACAATTACTGTACATATCAAAAGTAGCATGAATCCTATCCTATGAAAGAGACATGCCTTACCTATGGACTTCTCATATGCATTCCCAAGTGCCCAATATCTTGCTACAAGTGGTATCTCCCACGAATAGTCCGGAACAATGCACTTGGGCTCAGTCACATAGACAATGGAAAAGCAAAAGGGGTGGTACTTGTGGGCACATGGCAGATAATAAACGCGAGCTGCATGTTTGCTTGATAGCAGCTGGCCACAGGCCACACAAGATCCACCAATGAGGACAGTGTCAGCACCTAGGACAGCAGACTTGGCAGGCGGGGTAGGCACTAGAAGGGCTCTCCCCTCTCTCTTCAAGAAAGTGCATGCCTCCTTCACGAAGGAGACCTGTCTCCTCAGCTCACATAACACATGCTCCATTTCCTCAACCGAAGACTGCACATAATGAAAAACAACCAGCCCATCAGAACTTTCAAGCATGTGTAAGTGGTTTGAGCACCTGTTAGTGGTCTGTGCAATGTCCTAAGGTCTAAGCACCAATGAGTGGTCTAAACACTTGAAAGTGGTCTAAGCACTTGCAAATGATGCAACCACTTGCAAGTGGCTCTTCCAAGTGTTCTAAGCACCTGTTAAAGGTCTTAGAAATTGTATGTGCTTTGTGCTTTTGCTAGTGTTTTAAGCACTTGCAAGTGGTATGAGCACTTGAAAGCGGTATGAACACTTGCAAGTGGTCTTGAACTTCGCTAGTGGTCTAGGCACTTGCAAGTGGTCTTAGAACTTGCAAAAGGCATGAACACTTACAACAAGTGGCCTTAGCACTTGCAAGTGGTATGACCACTTGCAAGTGGTCTTAGCACCTTCAAGTGGTCTAAGCACTTGCAAGTGGTATGAGCACTTGAAAGCGGTATGAACACTTGCAAGTGGTCTTGAACTTCGCTAGTGGCCTAGGCACTTGCAAGTGGTATGAACACTTGCAAGTGGTCTTAGAACTTGCAAAAGGCATGAACACTTACAAGTAGCCTTAGCATGGTCTAAGCACTTGCAAGTGGTATGAGCACTTGAAAGCGGTATGAACACTTGCAAGTGGTCTTGAACTTCGCTAGTGGCCTAGGCACTTGCAAGTGGTATGGACACTTGCAAGTGGTCTTAGAACTTGCAAAAGGCATGAACACTTACAAGTGGCCTTAGCACTTGCAAGTGGTATGACCACTTGCAAAAGGTATGACCACTTGCAAGTGGTCTTAGCACCTTCAAGTTGTCTAAGCACTTGTTAAACTTCTAAGAACTTGTATGATTTCTATGCACTTGCTAGTGATGTAAGCACTTACAGTGGTATAACACTTGCAAGTGGTCACAGCACTTGCAAGTGGTCTCAATACTTATGAGTGGTCTATGAACTCGATGACTTCTAAGCATTTGCAAGTGAAACAAGCACTTGCAAAAGTGGTGTAAATGTATGAGCACTTTCAAGTGCTTAAATCACTTGCAAGTGCATATATCACTTGCAAGTGCTTGGACCACTACTTAAAGGATATAAAAATGCTTGAGTTTTCAAAAGTACCTGCATAGTGGACACCTCCTCCTTCATCTCTACAGACGTCATAGCACTAGAAGCCACTGAGACCCCCCTCTCTAGCACTCCTATCTCAGCTTCCTTCTTTAGAATGAGAGCTTCATTTTCTAGGGGAGATGCTTTTAATATCTCCATGTCTGCTCTAAGTCTCTCCATCTCTACTATAATCAGGGCATAGGCCGATTAGGTGCCTTCGTTGCGTAGCCACAAATCCCTCTTCTCTGCTAAGACCAATTTAGTAGAACCAACCTTTGCTTCAGCAATATGGGCCTGCCGATCAAGATCTTCAGCAATTCTACCTAACCATTCTATGTATAGGGGCTGGGATGCAACCTCAATCGGTTTTGCAGGGTGATTAGACACTGTCAAGGCGTAGGAGTCAACAGCATGCTCTGTTTGTCCATATAAGACAGAAACACCGTAATCGGACATGAACTTCCTCACTTTGCGATTCAAACCTCCCCGTTGAGCCTTCACATTCTCCAAGACCATACCACCCACCATAGCCCATGCAATCTTGTGACTTTCGGGATGAGCTTTAGAAGCTGCACAATTCTCAAAGGCAAACCCCCTAGCAAACTTTGTCATTAGTTCCCCATTAGAGGGGGTAGCCTGGTACACTTTTTGATACAAAAGATGGCAAGCGTTGTATAGGTGATCCTACACCATATGCAGGAAGACCTTTGTCTTCTTCTTTTCGAGAACTTTGAAGACAGTCAGCCACTCCTCAGGTGGCAAATCCTTGATAGTAAGGTCTTTGGGCAGCTTGCCCTCCATGCTCAAGCCGTACTCAGCATGCAACTCAGTTGCTGAGTAGCAAAAACGGGAGAGCTTTACATACTCAGATGATGCTATCAATATAAGAGAACAAGCAAACGTTAGTTCTTAAGGGGAGCATGCATTGACAGGGAACAATGTGCAAACAAAAGCCAATGGAGGAGATATGTAAGAAGGATATGTGCATGCAACAGACATGGAAGAGGAGCACAATACCTTTCCGAGCGGACTTTCCTGTTGGGGGGCCGCATGTTGTCTGGGAAGCTTTACCTTGCTCTCGCATCGGTGAAGGGGTCTGCACGACTGAGTCAGCATCCGCAAAGGGTCTCTTGCACCTCCTAGGGGGGGTGTTCTTCTTGGGGGTGGGATCACTCATCTCTGCGCACACGGCTATGAAACGGTGAAACCGTGAGTGATGCGAGGCAGCAGAGGGATGAATGGGCAGGAAGCTCACTTGGTGAGAGGGAATGTAGGAACGGAGCAGAGGGAGAAGAGGAGTAGAGGGAGAAGGGGGGCACACACGACAGGCCAAATCAATGCATGCTTAAAGGAGGGTGGCCCGTTTCCTTTTCATGATGGCCCACTATTTTCCATATTAAGAGAAGGGGGGCGCCAAATCATTGCATGCTTTGAAGAGGGGGGCCCAATTAATATTATGATGGCCCACTATTTTCCATATTACTAATTTTAAAAACACTAAACTTCCCTCCTTTTAGGGGCTATTGGTGGTACCACCAAAAGGTGAAAAAAGTGGTACCACCTATATATGCTTTCACCCTAGCACTATCACGATTGGTGACAAACAATCGGTATGCTCGATTTCATATATGAAATCCATAGCAATGAGCTTGTCAATTTCTTCCTTTACAATTGTCGCATACTTAGGATTCATCTGGTATGGTTTCTCCCTGGCTGGTCTCAACCCTTCCATGAATCTGTCTAGCAGGAATATGGCCTCTACCATCATAGAAGGCACAGCAAACTCTGCTCGGATAATGTCATGAGATACTGATGGTTTGCTGCGTATCATATGTGCCATCATGAGGGCCTGTGGTCTCTCTATGTGTGTCCACCAATGGGTAGCAAGTCCTAGCGCCCATACCACTACTCCATACATCAGTGCCGGGGTGACTAATGTGTCAAATAGCCACCCCTTCGTCTAGGGCTCTTGAAAATGTACCTGGTGGCACTGTCTCTCTAGCATAGCCAATGCTGCATATCCCCGTGGGGCTGGTGAACCCATGGTGAAGCACGTGGCTGCTCTCTACAGAGAAGGTAACCCCTAGGCACACATATGATGTCACCACCTCCACTTGGCATCCTGCGAGAGTGAATGTCAGCTGACTCCTGCCCTGTCTCGATGTATGAAAGACCATAACCTTGGTTTTCCCAAGGTTCACAGTAAGACCTCTCTGTGTGCAGAAATCATCGAGTGCATGTAGATGCTGCTGTAGACCTCCTGGAGACTTAGACACTAATACAATATCATCAGCATAAAGCATAATATGTACTGAGGTACCTGCTAGATCAACTCCATCTCTCCCTCCCCATGTAATGAAGTCAGCCACCTCATCAATGTATAACCCAAATAGCGTGGGGGAAAGTGGGTATCCTTGCTTCACACCAATGGTACTAGCAATAGTCTCGAACATACCTCCTGGGCATCTGACTCGCCCAAAAACCTGCTCATATAATGCATAGATGCCCCATGTCATATCTACTGGTATGCGGAGCCGTGAGTATAGAGCTTTGCACTCGTCATCATATCATCTGTTCTGGGGCATAGTCCCAGATCTCACAGGCTCTCCTGTGTGGACACGATTTGGGAAGCTCTGTAATGCAGCCGTGTGTAGGAGTGATGCCAGCTGGGCTGTAATGGTATCCATAGGTGCTAGGGGATCCATGAGTAGGAGCCCATCCTCTACTCTGCCAGTGTATATGTCTGCCATGTCATGTGTGAAGTAGATGGTAGTGTGTGGCGTCGGTATGTGGGGGGCTGGTGATACTAGTGATCCGGCTAGTGAAAATGCCAAGTATGTATGATCTGCCCCAATAGGACGAGGTGGGATGGAGAATGAGGTGACAAGCTGTGATGCCTCCAAAGACCCCATAATGTAGTCCACCACCGTGCCTCCGGTCCGTGTATGAACCCCATGTGGGAAGCATGTCAGCCCTCCTGATCCCGGCCACTGTAGCATCCCGTTATAAATAACGAGACGATGCTTGGCTCCCAACTCTAGTAAGTGGTCCCCATAATGTCCTCTGTCTGGTCCAGTGTCCTCTGATGCCCGACTAGCCCCTATCTCCTCATCCCCACAGGGTGGAGGATCTCCATGTCATCATAGTCATACACCTCACGTTGTCTGCTCTGTGTGTGGGCATTGAAGTCACCCGTAAGAAATACTTCCTCTAGTGTAGAATAATGCATAATCTCCTTTGAGATAGACAAGTGTATGGCGAGGCTCCTGTCTCCTCCTCCTGTGGCATGTCCTCTATAATGACATAGGAGGATCCTGATGGAGGAAAGTAACATAGGGCTATAAAAAATATTTCAATGTTCCTTAGGTTTAAGATAGATTTGATATTGAAAAGAAACCTCCTTTCTATCTTGGCCATCACAGAGAGTACATCATCATAGAGAGTGATGTTTTGTAACATGAATGGACACAAGTATTCCATAAAACACTCATATTTACAATATAATGCAAGGAGGAGTTTCACCCATTATAGGATGAGGGACCAAAAGGAAGCGGCATATTAGTGAAGCGCTAGGTGACCTGCGAAGGATCCTAGAGGGTGCTGACCATACAGTGCTCGAGCTCTGGGTCGCCGAAGATACCCACATGTGCATCGAGGAAGATAATGGAACAAGGAGTTATTGTTTTCTGAAACCGGGCATGGATCTAGTTGATTGACCTTGCTAGTCCTCAACGGATGAGTCCATGGCTCTTTTATATGGATCTGTTGGTTGATCTTGCTGATTCCATTTTGATTTTTATAAGTGAATATATTACCGGGTAATATGAGCTAGGAACTATCGAAAAGGCCCCTGAGTTGACAGGTGGTGAGCGTTCTGGTTTGCCAATGATGCCATAGGTACACCGATGAAGGAATGATTAGAAATTAGAATTCAATCGGATATTTTGGAGGATTATGATCACTGATTCTATGGTTTCATTAAAAGATTGTTTTAAAGATAGATGAATCACTGAAACAGGCAATTTCATATTGGGTCTGTAAGTGGTGTGACTAGCTTGAAGTTTGCATGAAAATCTGGCTAGGGGACCTGAGAACTCTTTTCCCTGGTAACCCGGACAAAACCTAACCAAATTCCTAATTGGATCCCATCACTACACTGGTTGGGCGGTTGGCAAACCCCCACAAGGCTGGATGGGGTTAGGCTAGACTGATGGATCCCTAAAATGAGACTCAATTCTGGATGGGGTTAGGCTGGACTGATGGATCCCTAAAATGAGACTCAATTCTGTTATGGTATGATAGATGAAGTAAATCTCGGATTAAAAATGTTCTATGGAAAAGAATCAACGGCTGTGCCTCTCAATGAGGAAAAAAGCGTTGGTCTCTATGATCCAAGTGCAAGTCTTTTCCTTGATCTAACCATGGGACTTACGGGTTTGGTCAGATTAGTTCAGTTAGTTAAGGCTCTTGACTACGTTAGAGTAAAATTTATCCTCAAGGAATCGCCCATGATTTCTGGGTGAGGGAAGCTTTTTCGAGTTCGGTTTTGGAAGAACCGAGGGATTAGTCTCTTGTCCGGATATCCGTGGTGGGCGGGACCCTGCCCCGTGCAACAAGTGCTACTTCCACTGCTAGCACCCTAGAATTCGTTGCGCAGAGGGGACAGGGACCTTTCAGCTCTAGTATTAGAGCGAATTGGCTAAAGTGGATCAACTGAGAAGCCAAAAATGTCAAAAATTTGTGAAGTAGCAATAAAAGGTTGGAATTGTGTGATGAAATTCATACAAATTGATATTCAGAATGAAATTCATAAATTGATAATTGGGTCAGATGGAAGTACCGCAATTGTATGGAATCCTTAACTTGCTTGAGGCCTAGATATGATGTTATTTACCTTATAGTTCCAAGGACCGTGACTACCCGTATATATCGAGGGTATAACCACAACTCTTTACTGGCAGTATATACGAGTAAATCTAAGACCTTGAAATTATAATAAAAAATGCTATCCAGATGATGAATTGGAATGTGGTTGATATGATTTTAAAATTCTGGTTGAGAACTGATGAGTTGATTTGGATTCTGATTGAAAAATGATGATTCCTGAATTTTGGTTGAAAAGCAATAAGCTGAGCAAAACCACAATGAGGATGAATGGGACGAGTCCCATTCATCCTCACAGGGACGAGTCCCTGTGATAATGTTCATAACTGGAATGACGATAATGACTTCAACAAATCACTATGAGATAGGTGGATTGTGCTGATAGATTGCTACTGTTAACACTGATCAAGTTAAGGGATGACAAATTAAAAACCTATATAATTAAAATTCATGGAGGAATGTTCAAATGGAAATTTCGGTCTAATGGACCATTATTGTGTTAAGGATATGAATGATATGATCTGAATGAATTTTTATCTAACGATGAGTTCTATATAAGGGATATTTATCCCAGGATTCTGTTGGGTTGACCAGACTATAAGGAACCCCAGAATCATTTGGATCTTAAGGGAAAGAGTTGTCCTCTAGTTTGCGAGATGAGGACATCTCGTTTTTTAAGTGGGATAGGATGTAAGATTCCTCCCTCCAGCTTTTGAGGTGTACAGGTCCCCTTCTGATCTTATAATTATTCCACTCTCTGAAATAAAAGAAAGATCCTATTTTACCCTATTTTGGCCTGGAGAGAGAAAATGTCTAGAGGGAGATAATCCAAAATTGACATATTTTTGGATATAAAATTCCTTCTAGTGCTAAAATGGTTTCCTCTGAAACAGCAAATTCAAAAAGAACTTTCCAATGTGCAATTGGAATTAATTGAAAATAGGTATAAAGGACCTTAGCCTAAGGGAATAGATTTTCATAAATTTTTGGATTATGGTCCAATTAAGGTTCCTATGGACCAATAGGATCAATCCAAGTGTAAGGTTGCCAGTAATAGCAGCGGAGCTATGGTAAAATTTTTAAGAAATTGATGCATAATTCATTCTTATGCATAACGTGAAAAGAGGACTTCCTATCATATTCTAGGATTGAATATCCTAGGTTAAAAGAATGGTTTTTGTCACATTCAATGGAAAACTAATTTTTAAGTTTATGTGTAATTAAATAATTAAGAAATAAAAAAATTATGGTAGTTATATTTAATGGTAAAAGAGAAATTCCTATGACATTTGGAATTCAATCATTTAGATCGAAAAAGAGAAATTCCTAGCATATTGGAATTATTGGATATTTTATATAAATTCAAAGATAAATTTATTTTATCTATGAGAAATATTTAAATGATAAAAGAGGAATTCCTACGACATTTGGAATTCAAACATTTAGATGGGAAAAGAGAAATTCCTAGCATATTGGAATTAATGGATATTTTATTTAAATTCAAAGATAAATTTTAGATAAATTTATTTTATCTATAAGAAATATTTAAATGATAAAAGAGGAATTCCTATGACATTTGGAATTCAATCATTTAAATGGAAAAAGAGAAATTCCTAGCATATTGAAATTAATGGATATTTTATTTAAATTCAAAGATGAATTTTAGATAAATTTATTTTATCTATGAGAAATATTTAAGTGATAAAAGAGGAATTCCTATGACATTTAAAATTTAATCATTTAAATGGAAAATGAGAAATTCCTAGCATATTGAATTAATGGGTATTTTTTTTAGATGAATTTATTTTATGAGAAATATTTGATGATAAAAGAGGAATTCCCATGACATTAGAGTGCAAATAATTAAATGCGAAAAGAGAAATTTCCACGATAATTGAGATCCAAGAAATTAAATGGGAAGAAGAGGAATTTTTGGTATAATTCAATTTATGATTATTTATCAAAAGTGGAAATATGGGTAGAATTGATTTCTGTAAATCCCATGAATTCTTCTATTCCAAAAGAGGAATATTGAATATAATTCATTTGAGGAATTGACAAAGAATATGGAAATAGTTGTCGAGAAAAAGAACCTTTATCTAGGCCAAGCAAATGATGGCAGAAATTTAGAAAAAGTCCCATTATCGCTATCAAAGTAGTAAAGACCACTCAATATGATGTGGAACGGATGTGATAAGATGTAAATGGGATGTGATAAGATAGATGTAAATGGGATGTTATAGGATATGAATGGATGTGATAAGATGTAAATGGGATGTCATAGGATGTGATATGCGATAGGATGTGAATGGATGTGATAAGATGAAAATGGAAAGCGATAGGATGTGAATGGATGTGATAAGATGTAAATAGGATGTGATAAGATGTGATGTAATAAAAATGGATGTGGATAGGATGTGATAAGATGTAAATAGGATGTGATAGGATGTGAATAGGATGTGATAAGATGTAGATAGGATGTGATAGGATGTGAATAGGATGTGATAAGATGTAAATAGGATGTAAATAGGATGTGATAGGATGTGATAGGATGTGATAGGATGTGATAAGATGCAATGAAAATGGATGTGGATGTGAATGATGAGATGAGAATGAGATGAGAGGATATGTGAAAGGGTGAGATGAATGATAAGATGAGATGAGAATGAGATGAGAGGATATGTGAAAGGGTGAGATGGGAAGTACATGGATGTGGATGTGTATGTGTATGTGAAAGAATGTGATGTAAATGGATGTGGATGTGTATGTGAAAGAATGGAGTGCATGTGTATGTGAAAGAATGGATGTAGATGTGTATGTGAAAGATGGATGTGGATGTGTATGTGAAAGAATGTGATGTGATGTAAAGAGATGTGATGTGACATGAATACATGTGGATGTAAAGTAATAGATATAAATGTATGGATAGATGTGGATAGTCGTACATGTGAACGATTAAATGGATGTGGATGTGGATGAATGAGATGAGATGTGTATGAATGAGACATGATATGGATGTGATGTAATGCGGATGGGATGAATGAGATATGATGTGGATAGATGTGATGTGATGTGATGTGATGTGGATGGGATGAATGAGATATGATGTGGATAGATGTGATGTGATGTGATGTAATGTGGATGGGATGAATGAGATATGATGTGGATAGATGTGATGTGATGTAATGTGGATAGATGTGATGTGATGTCATGTGGATAGAATGTATGTGATAGGATGGTGATGAGAATGAATGTGATGGATATGAATGAATATGATGTGATGGATGTAAATAGATGTGATGTGAATGAATGTGATGGACGTGAATAGATGTGATGTGATGTGAATCGGGATGTGAATGAATGAGATGTGATGTCATGTGAATCGAGATGTGAATGAATAATATGGGATGTGAATGGATGAGATGTGAATCGGGATGTGAATGAATGAGATGTGATGTGAAATGGATGTGATGAGATGTGATGTAAATTGGAATAGATGTAAATGGATGATATGTGATGTGAATGAATGTGATGTGATGTGATGTGAAACGGGATAGATGTGATGAGATGTGGGTATGGGTAGATGCGAGTGGATGAGATCTGATGAGGATAAATGAGGAAGGATGTGATGAGATGAAAAATGATGTGATTGGATGAGAAAGGGAATACATATGAAATGGATGTGGATTAAGTAATGTGGATTGATGTGGAACAATGTGGAAATACGAGAGTTCGTTATAGAAACTGTATTTATGACCTGTTTTTAAATGATTGTTTTATGTCAAGAATGCTGGGGAAGCATTTTGACCGTCTTGTGAATGAGGTCGTGGAGACCTAAGTGATAAAGTTACAACAGCTGACGAAGAGTCAACAGACGTCTCGCGTAGCAAGGTCGGCCGAGGTCTTGACGACCAGCCTCGGTTCGATTTAAATGGTGAGCTTCTAGTAGTACGGTGGATGAGGGACCAAGGAAGTGGCCTATGAGTGAAGCGCTAGATGACCTACGAAGAATCCTAGAGAGTGCTGACCATACGGTACTCGGGCTTTGGGTCGCCGAAGATACCCATGCGTGCGTCGAGGAAGATAATGGAACAAGGAGTTAGAGTTGTTTTCTGAAACCGGGCATGGATCTGGTTGATTGACCTTGTTGATCCTCAACGGATGAGTCCATGGCTCTTTTATATGGATCTATTGGTTGATCTTGCTGATCTTCAACGGAGATTTCATTTTGATTTTTATAAGTGAATATATTGTCGGGTACTATGAGCTAGGAACTATCGAAAAGGCCCCTGAGTGGATAGGTGGTGAGCGTTCTGGGTGCCAATGATGCCATAGGTACACCGATGAAGGAATGATTGGAAATTAGAATTCAACTGGATATTTTGGAGGATTATGATCAGTGATTCTATGGTTTCATTAAAAGATTGAATCAGTGAAATAGGCAATTTCATATTGGGTGTGTAAGTGGTGTGACTAGCTTGAAGTTTGCATGAAAATCTGACTAGGGGTCCTGGGAACTCTTTTCCCTGGTACTCGGGACAAAACCTAACCAAATTCTTAATTGGATCCCATCACTAGAGTAGTTGGGCGGTTGGCTAACCCATGGGACTAGATGGGGTTAGACTCGACTGATGGATCCCTAAAATGAGACTTAATTCTGTTATGGTACGATAGATGAAGTAAATCCCGGATAAAAATTGTTCTATGGAAAAGAATCAACGGCTGTGCCTCTCAATGAGGAAAAAAGCGTTGGTCTCTATGATCCAAGTGCAAGTCTTTTCCTTGATCTGCTGACCATGGGACTTACGGGTTCGGTCGGATCAGTTCAGTTAGTTAAGGCTCTTGACTACGTTAGAGTAAAATTTATTTTAGAGGAATCGCTCGTGTTTTCAAGGCGAGGTAAGCTTTTTCGGGTTCGGTTTTGGAAGAACCGAGGGATTAGTCTCTTGTCCGGATATCTGTGGGGCGAGGCCCCAAGTGAGGGACCCTGCCCCGTGTAAGAAGTGCTACTTCTGCTTCTAGCACCCCAGAATTCATTGCGCGGAGGGGATAGGGATCTTTCAGCTAGTATTAGAGCGAATTGGATAAGTGGATCAACCGAGAAGCCAAAAATGTCAAAAGTTTATGAAGTAGCAGTAAAAGGTTGGAATTGTGTGATGAAATTCATACAAATTGATATTCAGAATGAAATTCATAAATTGATGATTGGGTCTTCAGATGGAAGTACCGTAATTGTATAAAATCCCTCACTTGCTTGAGGCCTAGACATGATGGTATTTACCATATAGTTCCAAGGACCGTGACTACCCGTATATACTGAGGGTATAACTGCAGCTCTTTACTAGCAGTATATACAAGTAAATCTAAGACCTTGAAATTATAAGCAAAAATGCTATCTAGATGATGAATTGGAATGTGGTTGATATGATTTTAAAATTCTGGTTGAGAACTGATGAGTTGATTTGGATTCTGATTGAAAAATGATGATTCCAAAATTTTGGTTGAAAAGCAATAAGCTGAGCAAAACCATAATAAGGATGAATGGGACGAGTCCCTGTGTAAACTGGAATGACGATAATGACTTTAGCAGATCACTATGAGATTAGTGGATTGTGCTGATAGATTGCTACTGTTAACACTGATCAAGTTAAGGGATGACAAATTTAAAACCTGTATAATTGAAATTCCCATGGAGGAATGTTCAAATGGAAATTTCGGTCTAATGGACCATTATTGTGTTAAGGATACGAATGATATGATCTGAATGAATTGTTATCTAATGATGAGTTCTATATAAGGGATCTTTATCCTAGGATTCTATTGGGTTGACCAGACTATAAAGAACCCCATAATCAGTTGGATCTTAAGGGAAAGAGTTGTCCTCTAGTTTGCGAGATGAGGACATCTCACGTTTTTTAAGTAGGGTAGGATATAAGATTCCTCCCTCCAGCTTTTGAGGTGTACAGGTGTAAGAACCTCCCCTTCTGATCTTATAATTATTCCCCTCTCTGAAATAAAAGAAAGATCCTGTTTTACCCTGTTTTGGCCTGGAGAGAGAAAATGTCTAGAGGGAGGTAATCCAAAATTAAGATATTTTTGGATATAAAATTCCTCCTAGTGTCTAAAATGGTTTCTCTTGAAACAGAAATTCAAAAAGAACTTTTTAATGTGCAATTAGAATTAATTGAAAATAGGTATAAAGGACCTTAGCCTAAGGGTCTAGATTTTCAAAAAATTTTGGATTATGGTCCAATTAAGGTTTCTATGGGGCCAATAGGATCAATCCAAGTGTGGGAAGTAGATAAATCCAAGTTATAAAAGAAAAATACCCAAAAATGAGTAAATGCCCACATAAGATGAAGAGTTGACTGAGTACAAGGTTTATTAGAAACAAAACTATGAATATTACTTAAAAAATGAGATATTTTGGGTATAATATTACATTTTTGACACCTTGGTAAGGAGAAGGGGGCTCTTTAAGGAGGCACCTATTTCACATGTGTGGAGGGGTTTTAAACTCAAAAATAATAAGATATTTTTATCTCTCCTCTCTCTTGGATCAAACCAAATTAAAAAGGGAGCCAAACTGGTCCAAATCTTGTCCAAATTCAGCCAAACTGAACCTGGAAAATTCTAGAAACTAGTTGGACTTGGTTAGAGGCCTCCCTCACCTATAAATAGACCCTTAGTCCTTTGTAAAAAAAAATATGTGAAATATACCATGCCAGTATTATACTAAAATAATGATATTTTCTATTAGCCTCTAAAAATCCTCTAAAATTTGGAGAGAATGGAGTTTCTCTCTCTCTTCAACCTTCTTTGGAGTCTTCATCAACATACTAAACCAACTAATTGGTTGGGGGCCTCTCAGACTAAAGAATCAAGCAAAATAAGAGGTAAAGTGTGATTTATGGTCTTTTTCTTAATCTCTAAATGTTTCTCACTTCTCAACCCCTCTCAAGCTTGAGAAGTATTCAATTGAAAGGCTCTTTAATGCAATTGAAGCTCTCTAATGGATTTTAGTGATTAAACACATAAAGTTTTCATTTATGCTTAAATTAAAATATTTTTTTAAAGCATATCTCTCTCTCCCCCAAAGAATGGTCATTCCTATGACCTATTCTATATTCAATTAATGCTTCTCATGGAGAAATTCTCTATTCACAAATCAAACTCTAGGCTTGTGAAGCGAGAGGTTTAAGAAAATGGTTTTTATACTTATATGCTTGAAAAATATCATATTATGGGATAAATCCATAAATTGGATTTAATGCTAAAAGATAGTTATACTATCATAATTATTTTATTATGTCATTCTTATGCATAACGTGAAAAGAGGACTTCCTATCATATTCTAGGATTGAATATCCTAGGTTAAAAGAATGGTTTTTGTCACATTCAATGAAAAATTAATTTTTAAGTTTATATGTAATTAAATTATTAAAAAAAAGAGAAAATTATGGTAAAAGAGAAATTCCTATGACATATGGAATTCAAATTCCTAGCATATTGGAATTATTAGATATTTTCTTTAAATTCAAAGATAAATTTTAGATAAATTTATTTTATCTATGAGAAATATTTAAATGATAAAAGAGGAATTCCTACGACATTTGGAATTCAATCATTTGGATGGAAAAAGAGAAATTCCTAGCATATTGAAATTAATGGATATTTTATTTAAATTCAAAAATGAATTTTAGATAAATTTATTTTATTTATGAGAAATATTTAAATGATAAAAGAGAAATTCCTATGACATTTGGAATTCAATCATTTAGATGGGAAAAGAGAAATTCCTAGCATATTGAAATTAATGGATATTTTATTTAAACTCAAAGATGAATTTTAGATAAATTTGTTTTATCTATGAGAAATGTTTAAATGATAAGAGAGGAATTCCTATTACATTTAAAATTCAATCATTTAAATGGAAAAAGAGAAATTCCTGGCATATTGAATTAATGGGTATTTTATTTTAGATGATTTTATTTTATGAGAAATATTTGATGATAAAAGAGGAATTCCCATAACATTGGAGTGCAAATAATTAAATGCAAAAAGAGGAATTCCCATGGTAATTGAGATCCAAGAAACTAAAAGGAAAGAAGAGAAATTTTTAGTATAATTCAATTTATGATTATTTATCAAAAGTGGAAATATGGGTAGAATTGATTTCTGTACATCCCATGAATTCTTCTATTCCAAAAGAGGAATATTGAATATAATTCATTGGAAGAATTGAGAAAGAATATGGAAATAGTCGTCGAGAAAAAGAACCTTTATCTAGGCCAAGCAATTGGTAGAAATTTAGAAAAAATCCATTATCAGTATCAAAGTAGTAAAAACCACTAAATGAAAATAGGATGTGGAACAGATGTGATAAGATGTAAATGGGATGTGATAAGATAGATGTAAATGGGATGTTATAGGATATGAATGGATGTGATGTAAATGGGATGTGATAAGATGTGAATGGATGTGATAAGATGAAAATGGGATGTGATAGGATGTGAATGGACGTGATAAGATAGTAAATAAGATGTGATAAGATGTGATGTAATGAAAATGGATGTGGATGTGAATGATGAGATGAGAATGAGATGAGAGGATATGTGAAAGGGTGAGATGGGAAGTACATGGATGTGGATGTGGATGTGGATGTGGATGTGTATGTGAAAGAATGTGATGTAAATGGATGTGGATGTGTATGTGAAAGAATGGATGTGGACGTGTATGTGAAACAAGGGATGTCCATGTGTATGTGAAAGAATGGATGTAGATGTGTATGTGAAAGAATGGATGTGGATGTGTATGTAAAAGAATGTGATGTGGATGTGTATGTGAAAGAATGTGATGTGATGTAAAGAGATGTGATGTGACATTAATATATGTGGATGTGAAGTGATAGATATGAATATATGGATGTAGTCGTACTAGATGTGAACGATTGGATGTAGGATGAATGAGATGAGATGTGTATGAATGAGACATAATGTGGATGTGATGTAATGTGGATATGATGTAATGTGGATGGGATGAATGAGATATGATGTGGATAGATGTGATGTGATGTAATGTGGATGGGATGAATGAGATATGATGTGGATAGATGTGATGTGATGTGATGTAAAGTGGATGGGATGAATCAGATATGATGTGGATAGATGTTATGTGATGTAATGTGGATAGAATGTATGTGATAGAATGGTGATGAGAATGAATGTGATGGATCTGAATGAATGTGATGGACGTGAATAGATGTGATGTGATGTGAATCGGGATGTAAATGAATAATATGGGATGTGAATGGATGAGATGTGAATCGGGATGTGAATGGATGATATGTGATGTGAAATGCATGTGATGTAAATTGGGATAGATGTGAATGGATGATATGTGATGTGAATGAATGTGATGTGATGTGATGTGAAACGGGATAGATGTGAATGAATATGATGTGATGAGATGTGGATATGGGTAGATGCGAGTGGATGAGAACTGATGAGGATAAATGAGGAAGGATATGATGAGATGAAAAATGATGTGATTGGATGAGAATGGGGATACATATGAAATGGATGTGGATTAAGTAATGTGGATTGATGTGGAAAGACGAGACTTCGTTATAGAAACTGTATTTATGACATGTTTTTAAATGACTGTTTTATGTCAAGAATGCTGGGGAAGCATTTTGGCCGTCTTGTGAATGAGGTCGTGGAGACCTAAGTGATAAAGTTGCAACAGCTGCTGACAAAGAGTCAACGGAGGACGTCTTGCGCCGCGTAGCAAGGTCGGCCGAGGTCTTGACCAGCCTCGGTTCAATTTAAATGGTGAGCTTCCAGTAGTACGGTGGATGAGGGACCAAGGAAGCCGCCTATGAGTGAAGCGCTAGGTGACCTGCGAAGGATCCTAGAGGGTGCTGACCATACGGTGCTCGGGCTCTGGGTTGCCGAAGATACCCACACGTGCGTCGAGGAAGATAATGGAACAAGGAGTTCGAGTTGTTTTCTGAAACCGAGCATGGATCTGGTTGATTGACCTTACTGATCCTCAACAGATAAGTCCATGGCTCTTTTATATGGATCTGTTGGTGGTTGATCTTGCTGATCTTCAACGGAGATTCCATTTTGATTTTTATAAGTGAGTATATTACTGGGTACTATGAGCTAGGAACTATTGAAAAGGCCCCTGAGTTGACAGGTGGTGAGCGTTCTGGTTGCCAATGATGCCATAGGTACACCGATGAAGGAATGATTGGAAATTAGAATTCAACCGGATATTTTGGAGGATTATGATTAGTGATTCTATAGTTTCATTAAAAGATTGTTTTAAAGATAGCTGAATCAGTGAAATGGACAATTTCATATTGGGTGTGTAAGTGGTGTGACTAGCTTGAAGTTTGCATGAAAATCTGGCTAGGGGACCTAGGAACTCTTTTCCCTGGTACTCGGGACAAAACCTAACCAAATTCCTAATTGCATCCCATCACTACAGTGGTTGGTGGGTGGTTGGCTAACCCACGGGCATGGATGGGGTTAGGCTGGACTGATGGATCTCTAAAATGAGACTCAATTCTGTTATGGTACGATATATGAAGTAAATCCCGGATTAAAAATGTTCCATGGAAAAGAATCAACGGCTGTGCCTCTCAATGAGGAAAAAAGCGTTGGTCTCTATGATCCAAGTGCAAGTCTTTTCCTTGATTTGACCATGGGACTTGTGGGTTCGGTCAAATCAGTTCAGTTAGTTAAGGCTCTTGACTACGTTAGAGTAAAATTTATCCTGGACCGTGGTTTCTGGGCGAGGAAAGCTTTTCCAGATTCAGGTTTGGAAGAACCAAGGGATTAGTCTTTTGTCTGGATATCCGTGGTGGGTGAGGCCAGGCCCCGAGTGAGGGACCCTGCCCCGCGCAAGAAGTGCTACTTCCGCCTGCTAGCACCCTAGAATTTGTTGCGCGGAGAGGACAGGGATCTTTCACCCTCCGTAGACTGCACGTCTACATTGGGTGCATGGGCTACAAGAGCCTTTATGGCTTGCTCTTGGATACCATCCTCAAATACAATGCCACCAAAGTTAGGCGAGGGTCTGTATGATGATGCTCGAGGCTGCTTGCGAAGTTCACGAATTGGCTCCAAACCATGTCCGTGCAAATGTTTGTTCATATGACTCTTCTTAGAAAACCAACGTTGGACACCCGGTACACGGCGACAATCCCGTAGCTTGCAAAAGAACCGAACTATCTTATACATAGTGTAGATGCGCTCCTCGTATACTGCAAAAACACATAAGTACATATGCATAGACACATACATACAAATGCTACTAACACATAGACACATACACTCATATACATGCACAAACACATGCATGGACAGACACATGCACAAACACATGTATGGACACACGCACACACATGCATCGAGACACACACATACTTTCAATTACACACACATTTCCACATGCCTACACATACATTCACATGCACTTGATTGCACACACATGAATGGACACACACATGTATGGATAGCCATGCATACATACACATGAAAAAACACATGTATGGACAAATGCATGTGTAAGTGTATGGAGACACATGTATGGACACGGACAGCCATGTGTTCATGTGTGTGTGTATATACACATGAACAAATAGATGTATGGACACATGTATGGACAAATGCATGGACACACATGTATGGACACACATGCACACACATACGTTCACATGCACACACATGCAAACACATTCACACGTTCACATGCATACACATGCAAACACATTCACACACATCTATGGACACACATGTATGAACACATGCACACACATACGTTCACATGCATACACATGCACACATATGCAAACACATTCACACACATGTATGAACACATGCACACACATTCACTCACATGTATGGACACAAACACATGTATGGACAGCTATGGACACACACATTCACTCACATGTATGGATAGCCATGCACACATACACATGTGGGGACACACACACATGAACCCATGCATGGACACACACACATGAATGGACAAACCCATACATAGACAAATGTATGGACACACATACACATACACAAGCACAAACACATGCACATAGACACATGTATGGACATCTACATGTTGACACAACAATAGACTCCACACCGACAGGTGTCCATACAAGCATTTCCATCCAAATTACACAAGAAAAAAGTAATGAAAGACACAAGAGCATAACGCCAACCTCATCAGAGTGCCTCCGAACGATATATGCTTCATCGTCCAACAATCCCTTTTCAACCCCGCAGCCGCCAATGTCATCAAGAATCACACTTTCATCTGGAATTGTGGAATGGCCAACCGGTGGAGTTTGCAAATGGCCTTATGTAACATGCGGAAGCTTCGAGGGAGATCGATAACTTTAATGCTTAGAAATCATCACACTTTTCACGACGGAATTAACGCACAAAACTGAATGAAGATGTGCAGAAAATAGAGAGAGAGAGAGAGAGAGAGAGAGAAAGAAAGTTGTATTAACGTCTACTAGAGGCCAAACTCGACCTATGAGATAAATCAATGTACAACTGTCAATGTCTTCTGGATGTCCAGAAAAAAAAGGATAAAAACTGAGAGAGAGAGAGAGAGAGAGAGAGAGAGAGAGAGAGACGAGAGGACACAGTACTGGGTCCCAAACACCCTCAAGGGGCCCCCACCACGAATGGTGTATTTGCTTTATTAAAATGATGTAAATCTGAAAAGAAAATACAAGAAAACTTGACCTTTCTTGGCGGTAGCGTTGAGGATCGTTGCTTCTCCACAAGATAGGGTTGTTCAATCTTGAATGGCTAAGGGTGCAAACCATCTATGACACTTGCATTATTACACTTTGTGTAAGGCACAAGTGTTCCCATTTTGGTGAATAACAATTGTATCAGCATCCCTAAAGGATGGTGTGCCTAGTATAATATAGTTTATGTTAACCTCGGCCATTTATACCAGCAATCTACAATTTTACAGTATAGACGAGTGTCATGAGAACAAATCTTACCAAGTGTCATGAGAAACACCAAGACGAAAACAATGATAAACAGCTTCCAAGCTGAGTAATTGTCCTCCATAATGAGTGCACAGATCAAATCGATGAGTGAGAATAGATGTATCATAGGGGAGTCTGAGACTTACATGGTAAGTTCTTCCGTAAGAACAGTGGATGTTGCCAATGGAAAAACCAACCTTCGGGGTTGCTATTATTGTTTGAAAGTATTTATCATACATTGTAATTGTAGCCTCCATATTAACTAAGTATTTACGTGTGTTTACCTCATATTAGGGAACCACCATCGGAGAGAGCATCCTCTTGAAATTGTAGCATCTATTTATGACCCTCTTTCTTTCTTGCACTTAGTAGTATTACATCTCCTCCCATCATCAATTCCTCACTGTCTGTCTACATATAAAAGGCAAAAGAAACATGTTGTTCAGTCTCTTGGGCCTCACTACATGGGACGCATCCCTCTTGGGGTGCCTCTCTTCTCACCAATGAGAGCCTTCCTTCTCATCACCTTAAATAACCCAATTACTTTGATTCTTGTACCGGTTTGAGAAATTTCTTTCTTGGACATCTTTTCCTTATTTTTGCTTTGTGTAGCTCTTCCACGATCTTGCAGACATTTGCATTTTCATGTCGTGATGCAATTGCCCAGCATGTCCTATCCACCTGCCTAAACTTGCATTTCATGTATAGCTGCAGTTGTACTCGTGTTTGCAAGTCTTGACCATTTGTGCATGAAATTCCACATTCCCCTTTTTAGCTTAGTGAGCTCGTTGCAGAAGCCTTGGCCAATGGCCAAAGTAGCATTTTCCACACTTGCAACATCCATCGGTGCACGTCAAGCTGCCAATGTTCCTCGTAGTTGGTTTTCTATCGTGCATTAACGTGTAATAGGTTTTCAAAACCTTTTGAGTGATGTCTTTTCCTTATATTTAGAGGAAATCATCGATTTTTTCGGTACAACCAAGCCTCAGGAGATTCATCCATTCTATTTGGAAGTTTTTTTCTCTTTTGGTGGAGAGAGACCGCGCACACACAGATGGCATTAATGCCTACAAAAGACCCAAAGGGTCTATTAGACCAAAAGATAATGTGATCCATAAGAGAGAAAAAACTGACCAAAATTTGCCGAAAGAAACATAGGACCACCGTCCTGCGTTTACCATGCGTCTTAAGTAGACATTTGTGGGTACTCCTCAATGGCATCATACAACATGGGGAGTTGATGCTCTGTGGCACTGAAAATTCTCCCCAGCGAGAAGAAGAATAGGATCTTGAGGGGCATTAGGGGGTCTTTGTCTACAACAAAAGACCCAAAGGGTTTTCGAGACCAAAACCGGTTGAAATAGCTCCATGAGGTAACTCGTAGAAAAATCAAAGAAAAAGAAACAACTAGCTACATACACACAAGTGATCATGTCAAGAGAACCATCTCACTACAAAAGGTAGCCACATGATCACACAACGGCAGCAGCATCATGAATCTTGGGGGCTATGATCACTGTGCTTGTCAGCATCATTTAGGCTCTCATGTAGGCTCTCACGGATCTGGAACTAGAATCAAAAAAAGATGTTTCATTCAAAGCATTTCGAACATTTTTATCCATCCTCCTTTTGGTGGGTGTGCACGCAAGGCTTAAGGTAGTCCTTGTGGGGGGTTTCCATGCACAGGTTAGCAAGACTAGGGGATTGCTTTTGGTGGCAGGATATAGGTCTGGACTGATTCACCCCAATTTATTAGGAAGATTCAAGTTTTAAGATTGGGGTTCGGGACTGATTCAACCTAATTTATTTATAAGGACGATTCAAATTTTAAGATTAGGGGTTCTTTGCAAGGGTACGCCCACTAAGTTGTGACATGTTTCAACTATACTAATACAGGGCTTGCTGAATATATCAAAGCTAAAATTCGGTTTTTTTTGGGGACTTGTGCAGATACCTCCCAGTACAAAAAAGATATTTATAAGGCTATGAAAAAACACGTTTCAAAATCTTTTATAAACCACATTTCATGAAACACGTGGCAATTATGAACTGGTCATCTATAACTTGATATCTATTACATGAGGTCCCACTTGATGAAACTTGTGTTGAAATGAGAATTAACTTTCAACACTGAATAACGTTACCACATGATGAAACCATTTTTACTGATAGGGGAGAGCATGCGCCAAGTAGGTCTTTAATTTATGTGCACCTCTGTCCACCAGCTCTTTTACAGTACAATTAAACCACTCAAGGCTTCATCAATGACCTCACAACATGCTCCTACTTGGCAGCAATTGGCAATTTCACACTTATCCCATTAGTTTGATGGAAATATTTTTGTTCATTTCCATTACTCAAGACGTGGTTTCTTGTGGTCCCTTTCCTGCCTCTCCATGTCTGTCCGGTGATGGCGATTCATGTCAGTACCAAACCTGTGCTGATGCTGATGTTGAGAAAGATTTCCTCCGTCATGTGCATGCTGATATTTATCATCTCCGCCATTTTCAAGGTCCATTTCCAGCATCTCCTCAGCCTCTACATCAGGGTTGGCATCAGAAACTTCCACATTATGCCGATCTTCCCGGTTATGTGCATGCTCATCATGCTGTCCATCTTTTTGTTCATTTTTCATGTCCATTTCAAGAAGTTCTTCCTCATCAGTGAGCTCTGTTTTAACCACAGAAGGGCGTGTATCTCCCCCCAATTTTCGCCTCTGGATGGCTGCTTTAACCCGATCAATATTAACATCAGCAAGATCCACCCACTCCGTTTTTGGTTGGGCTTCAAGAGGAAAACCTTGATTTTGTTCCACCTCTTCCACTCTTGTTGGCAGATTTGTTTCCAATGCCTGAGTAGAGGCAAGAGGAGTCTCTCCAGTTACTCTGTTGTCCTCTGTTATTTCCTTGGTTTCCAGAACAAAAACCTCTGCTGCTTCCTGGGTGGAGGCATGAAAAGTCTCACCCAATGCTCTACTACGACCAATCATCTGAGCCCTTGAGTTTGTTTCCCCAACCACATTCTTCTCTGCTGCCTGCGGGGCAGGAAGAGGTGCTTCACTTGCAGTTTTAATGCTACTGTTTGCATATGTCCTGGTCTTTGATTCCTCTATTAACTTGCTTTCAGATGCCAAGACAGAGGCAGGCACTGTCTCGGCATCTGCTTTGGTATTTACACCCATCCTTGCTTTTTCTTCGCCTTCTAAGCTTTCAGCTGTCTCTACTACACTCTTATCGGCCACTAGGGTGGAGGCAGGAAGTGGCTCACCGGCAGACCTTTTGTAATGGTTGGCGTTCACCCTTGCCTTCGCATCCCCAGCCGAACTTTTATCGGGCATGTGGACAGCGGAGCCAGAAGGCACCTCACCTACAGCTTTGTTATGATTGCTCACACCCATACTTGTACTGGGATCACTTGAACGAGAAACAGGTGCTTCCCTATTTTGCTCATAAAGTTCTAGCATTTGATTACTTACTTCTGCAAAAAACAGATTCCCAAAAATTAAAATTTTACATACAGGAAGATGAAGTTGAACTGGCCAAAAGCTCATGAAAATCATACAGAAGAATGAAACCTTTACTAACATCTTACAGGAGACCACAAGGGTTAACCATAGAAATATAAATAACGGAGCTCATCATGCACAACAGTATCTGACAAAATCAAATAGATGTACCAAGGATACACACACACACTTTACGTAGAAGAAAGGTAGATAGATGGATGGATGGACGATGGGATACAATAGAATAGGATAAAGAGAGCACACTAACAACTCATCTAATAATACAAGCACCAAGTACTACCTTCCAGTTGTCGAGGAGTGACCTCAAATTCCTGCCACCAGACCTTCTCCCCTTCACTAGGAAGCTTGACCTTGAGGAACTTCGCAGCAAGAAAAATAGCCCCCGCAGCAATATGGTGAGGTTTGAATTGCAAGCACAAGGAAGTGCGCAGCCTACACACCCCTTGCAGAGTATTAATTACACCAACTTATTCCACAAAAGTCCAGGCAAATTGGAAATGATCCAATTTTGCCTGAAAGAGTGAAACCCAGGTGCTGATGGAAGTGCATACCCATCATTGACAAAATTCCATGCCACTTGAGCCAGGGCATTTTGTGCCACTTTAAACTTTTTAATGGCAGCAACCAGAGGCTTGTAGGGATGATGAATATTGAGGTCAAAGCCCAAGGTTGTAAGCACTAGGCGTTCTCCAAGGAGAATGAGCTCTTTTTGTGGTTCATAAACATCCTGTACCAAAAAGATGGTCAAAGATCTATTCCAAAAAACATACCACATGAAATCACAGATGAGATTTTTTCTATTTCACCTTCTGCTTAATTCTTTGTACAGCAGTTGGGTCCTTCTTGTTCCTGATTTCGTATGAGAGAAAAATGACATCACATAGCTTTTGAGGAGTTTCCTCAACCTTTCCAGCAAGAAACATGCAGGTTGTTGCAATCAACTGCTAGAAAAAAACTTTTTTTTCAAAATACGGGTTAAAAAATCCTTTTTTAAAATTAAACATTTTTAAGAGTAAACATTGAAGGAAGTGAAAAAGTTTCTGGGATCACCAAAACCCACAGAACTCAAGATATACTTCTCTTTCAACATGCATATACAAAGCTTGTATCAAACCAGAACTGCGATCATATTGCGATTGAACCTTAGCATGTGCAGCAACCACACAAAAGCATGGACACATGGAATTTAACAGTGAGAGGTAAAGAGAAGATCACAATCCTTAGATAATGACTCATGCTCCTCTTCACAAAGCCATGACATGAAGCACATCATATACCTCGTAAAACAATGACTTCCCTTACACGCATGAGACCACCCTTGTGCATCCTCGCAATGCTGGAGGATGCTTTCTACAGTTGGGTGCTGCCCCTCCTCTTTGAAGGCTGGGAGGTAGATGTCAACACTCAGAGTAGGCCCCTACTGTGGCGTTCTATCTTTGGATTAGCAATGTAGCCTTTCTCCAAGAGCGGCCAGCCATGGAGGAAGCGCCCCTCTATGTTGTGTTCTTTTACTGCTGTAGCAGTGTTTGTACTTTACCTTCTAGGCACGTCTTTTTCAACTAACAGAAGGATCTCTTTTTCACAAAAAAGAACAATGACTTTCCAGATATTCGGGACGGGACAGTCACATGTACTCTGCACTCAGTGCATGGTGACAAACTAGATCATCATCAGCAGTGCAACATTTGTACATTATTAGAACCCAATAGGATGATATTTGTCGTACGTCGTAACCCCATTGTACATCCTCAGTCCAGGATAAGTCAGGCATGAGCTACGTAAGTCATTCCTCAGCCTTAGCAAGTTAGTCAGTCAGTCAAGTCCCTTAACCCACTTGGAGAGAATCATTCATGCATGTAGAGTCAATAGAAGCCTTAGGGTTTGCATCAGAAAGCACTCTGCAACCTGCATAATATGCATTCATATGCCTGTGCATCATTTAGAACATCCCAGAAGCCTTAGGGAATTTACTAGGATTTATTGTCATTTATAAACATAAACTTTATTAAATAAATGACCAACCAACTTGACCAACCCCTAGTTAGTATAAATAGGCTTGCATAGGGCTTAGTTCAGCATTCAGTCTTCAGAAAGCTAGGCACCATCCCAGCCCTTCTAGAGCTTACGTTTTGCTTCAATCAGTCCCCTGCAGTTTAACGCAGCACATCTGCGGGCTTATACAGCAGTTCAGCAGTTCATTCACGCCCTTGCAGACCTAGGTGCAGCATACAGTCCATAGGCGCCTACATTCAACACCCTTTCAGACCCCAGATCAGCAGTTCAGTCCATCTGTACCCTAAACGCAGCAATTCAGACCATCAGCCCTTAGGCGCCTACATACAGTACCTTGCCAGGCCCCAGGACAGCAGTTTACCCTCTGCGTTTGAGCACATATCACCACCAGCAGCCATTCAGTCCACTCTAGTCCTGCGTTTGCAGATCTACAGCAGTTTCCAGCTTTGCGTTTCTGTCCTACAGCAGTACTCCACCTTCTGTGCATCATCCATACATGCAACAGTCATCTGGTGAAGGTAACATATCATTCATAAGCATTTACAACATAGTTACATGGCTTAGAACAATCCACCGCAGTCCTTTCTCAGCCTCAGGTGTGCAGCCCTTCCTCATGCCCTTGGGAAGAGTGCATAGGCGCGAGATCAGTTCATTGAGGTGTTTCTACAGCCGTGTACAGTTCAGCCAGGCTTCCGATCCTCCGAGATCTTGCGTTTGGCTTATCTACAGTCCACAATCATTCTCTCTAAAGTAATAAAGCAAATACTATCTCGTTATCGGGATAGGGGGCCCTTCAGGGGGTAATTTGGGACCCAATCTGGTGTACAGTTCTCATATATCTCTCTCTCATATCTCTTTAAAGTTTGAAGTATTAAAGTGGATTGCTAAACTCACGAAACTCAGGATATAGCAGACGGGGTGAGCATTTGTGTGACAAGATCCTCCAATACGAAGACTTCCGTTGCATATTACATTGGTATCAGATTCAGATTGTCCACACACACCGTATCCTAGCGTGGGGGCATCCTTGGATGGTTAGATTGCCTTCCGGCACGACCAACGACGTCAGCATCATGTCTCCAGAAGAGAGTACTCATCAGCCGGAAGACATCTCCCCCGAAGGAGACCATGTTCTTCCGCCTACAGCAGACACCATAGCTCTTCTTAGAGCTCAGAGCCAGCTGCTCATGGAGCGTCTCCAACTCTTGGAGGCTGCAGCAGCACGTCCTCCTCCGCCTCCAGCAGCACCTGACTACATCTCCCTCTTCTTTCAGATGGAACAACAAAGGAGAGAGGATGAGGCCCGAAGGAAAGAAGAAAAAGCAAAAAGACGGGACTATGAGGAAGCCCAACGCAGGATCGACGAAGACTGGCGCCAGGCTGAACTCGCCGCTCGGGAACACCAACGTGAGCTTGATCGAGAACGTATGTTACTCAAGCACCAACGGGAAAAGGAGGCCATACACTTGAGGTATCAGCAGCTCTCCTCAGTCTCCCCAGTCATAGATGTCACCAGCCCGCAGCCCGCAGTCCGCAGCAGCATCAACCACCATCATTCGCAGTCAACCAAACTTCAGTAAGTATGATGGTAAGTGTGATTATTCATCAGTTAATCAATTTATTCATCAGTTTAATGCTCATTTTCCATTAGCTAGGATCACAGACCCACAAGATAAAGTCCACTTAGCGGCTCCCGATCTCACTGGTGAGGCAGTCACTTGGTGGCAGCATTGGTCTAGTATTCATACAGACCAGGCCACAGGTGTCACAGCCTTTGACTGGGATATCTTTGTCCATGACTTGAAGACCAGATTTCTCCTGCCCCAGTACATGACCGGTCTGAAAGATGCGTTCTATGGACTCAGACAGAACAGATCCCCAGTGCTTCAGTTTTCCGGAAAGGTTATCACTTTAGCACAGCAGTTAGGGTTATCTACGCAGACCAAGATGGAGCAATTCATTCGTGGATTGGATCCTAACATTCGGTTCACAGTTCGTAACTTTGAACCCAACACATATAACCAGGCTTTGACTCTCGCTCAGAATAAAAAAATGAAGATGAACAGAGGCAAGCCCAAGCAGTCATCACAATCCAATACCAAACCCCAACAGGGGAATAGTAATTCGTCTTCTAAAGACACTAAGCAGACAACAGTCCTAGCTCTAGTTCAGGGGGTAAAGAATCCAAGCCTAAGAAGACCCCTGAGGAAAAGGCTCAAGCAAGCATCACTGGAGGCTATCTTCCTCCAAAGGAGCAAAGACAGTATCAGTCAAAAAACCGATGTATTTTCTATCATACCATTGGGCATGGTAAGAAGGATTGTCCAAAAAGACAAGCAGAGCAAGTCTCCAAAGAGCCTTCTGCCACAGTTGTGCCGCAATATCCCCCGCTCCTCCAGACCTGCCTGCTACCACCAATGCGGTTCAGATCTTACCTTCTATGCATCCCATGCCATCCGTGGTACTTGATGCTAAGCAAGAGGGTGAGGCAACAACCACACAGAAAAGCCTAATCCGAGCTTATGGCTCTGCCAAGGGCCGACAATTCATCATCCTTTTTGACATGGCCAGTTCTGAGGACGTGATCTCTCCCCAGTTGGCTACCAACATGAGCTACACCTTAGTGCCCTATCATTTGGAGGTAGACGGGTTCACACCTAGTCTCCGCACCCAGAAGGCACAGCAATTTGCCTTTGAAGTTCAAAAGGCCTCATTTCATCGAGATTTCATTATCGCTTCTCTTTTGGGATGTGACATGATCTTAGGAATCCAGTGGTTTCGTCAGTATGAACCTATTCCCAATTGGGGATAGGACACCTTTATTATCTCTAAAGGTTTTCTTGAGCCTATCATGATTCGGGGCGATAGGAGCATTCTTGGCATCCCTATGATTTCTCATCTCCAGGCCAATCAAGCTATCCACAAGGGAGCAGAAGGAGCATTGATTTATGGTCAAACAACTTCTATCTCATCGATAACCGTTGTCGCATCATCTTCAGTCCCTCAGTTGGCAAATCTCCTTTCTCATTCAGACATTTTTAAGGAAGATCTCCCACCCAATATCCCACAGTTAGCAGAACCTCCTAGCAAGTTTCCCTCTTGTCTTTCCAAGACTTTCATGGGTAAGCTAGAACAGCAGTCAATTCTTAAACATTTGAAAACTGTTCCTTATGAACGCATTTTCACAGTCACCACAAACCACCAAGCACTTAAGTGGCTCCCAACGATGCCAAGTGCCCAGTGGAGTGCTCAACACACTAGACAGGGTCCAACTCTTCCACCATGTTGGAGAAATGATCACGTACATCCCTGGTCAGTATAACCCAGTAGCAGATGTTCTTAGTAGAAAGACTAGCATCCAGACGTCTACCATTCTCAACATCTCTGGAAAAGACTTAAATGGCATAAAAGATCAGTATGTCGATTCCGCAGAGTTTAGTACTCAATCCAGTTTGGCCCTCAATTTTGAGCCTGGCCATTATTCAGTTCACAAACAGGCAAGTAAGTTTAGACGAGATATCCACTTCCAAGAAGGAGATTGGGTCTATCAGCTCATCATGACACAGATATTGAAACAAGTGGGCAAACGTTGTCCCAAGCTTTCGTTCCGTAGTTTTGGACCTTTCCCAATAGTTAAGAAGTTAAGTGATGTCTCCATGAAGTTAAAGTTGCCTACCAGTTGGACAATGCATGATGTTTTCCATGTTTCTTGGCTAAAACCATATGTGAGTCCAGAAGTGTTTGATGTTTCGGATGAACAGCAGCCAGACGTGGTAGACGAAGCAAAAGTTATTGAGCCCGAGCAGATCCTTCTTCATTGATGGAAGCATGGTTCCAATCGACGGATTACGTCAGTTCTATATGAAATTCCGAGATCGAGGTACCCACAAAGCCATATGGCTAGACGAGGAGTTCTTCCAGGAGTACCCCCAGTTGTTGGCAGACTACTTGGAAGCCATGAACCTGCCGCCAAGCTAAGCAGGAGGGAATGTCACATGCACTCTGCACTCAGTGCATGGTGACAAACTAGCTCATCATCAGCAGTGCAACATTTGTACATTATTAGAACCCAGTAGGATGATATTTGTCGTACGCCGTGACCCCATTGTACATCCTTATTCCAGGATAAGTCAGGCACGAGCTACGTAGGTCATTCCTCAGCCTTAGTGGGTCAGTCAGTCAGTAAGTCAAGTCCCTTAGCCCACTGGGAGAGAATCATTCATGCATGTAGAGTCAGTAGAAGCCTTAGGGTTTGCATCAGAAAGCACTTTGCATCTTGCATAATATGCATTCATATGCCTGTGCATCATTTAGAACATCCCAGAAGCCTTAGGGAATTTACTAGGATTTATCTGGTATTTTTTCCATCTTTTATGGTATTTATTTAGCATTTATTGTCATTTATAAACATAAACTTTATTAAATAAATGACCAGCCAACTTGACCAGCCCCTAGTTAGTATAAATAGGCTTGCATAGGGCTTAGTTCAGCATTCAGTCTTCAGAAAGCTAGGCGCCTTCATCCTCAGCATTAGGAGCATTCCCCGCCTTCAGCCTAGACTAATCCCAGCCCTTCTGGAGCTTGCGTTTTGCTTCAATCAGTCCCCTACCGTTTAACGCAGCACATCAGCAGGCTTATACAGCAGTTCATTCACGCCCTTGCAGACCTAGGCGCAGCATACAGTCCATAGGCGCCTGCATTCAACACCCTTTCAAGCCCCAGATCAGCAGTTCAGTCCATCTGTACCCTAAACTCAGCAATTCAGACCATCAGCCCTTAGGCGCCTGCATACAGTACCCTGCCAGGCCCCAGGACAGCAGTTTACCCTCTGCGTTTGAGCACATATCACCACCAGCAGCCATTCAGTCCACTCTCGTCCTGCGTTTGCAAATCTACAACAGCTTCCAGCGTTGTGTTTCAGTCCTACAGCAGTACCCCGCCTTCTGTGCATCATCCATACATGCAACAGTCATCTAGTGAAGATAACATATCATTCATAAGCATTTACAGCATAGTTACATAGCTTATAACAGTCCACCGCAGTCCTTTCTCAGCCTCAGGTGTGCAGCCCTTCCTCATGCCCTTGAGAAGAGTGCATAGGCTCGAGATCAGTTCACTGAGGTGTTTCTACAGCCGTGTACAGTTCAGCCAGGCTTCCGATCCTCCAAGATCTTGCGTTTGGCTTATCTACAATCCACAGTCATTCTCTCTAAAGTAATAAAGCAAATACTATGTCGTTATCGGGATAGGGGGCCCTTCCAGTAGGTAATTTGGGACCCAATCTGGTGTACAGTTCTCATATATCTCTCTCTCATATCTCTTTAAAGTTTGAAGTATTAAAGTGGATTGCTAAGCTCACGAAACTCAGGATACAACAGACGGTGTGAGCATTTGTGTGACAGGATCCTCCAATACGAAGACTTCCGTTGCATATTACACGGACATTAGTTACATCGTTTGCAACTTCTTATCCCTTGACGGGCCGTATCATGGATGGTGGATTGGACCTCCTATCTTGCATGGTAAGAATAAAAGACTTGCAATGCAACACTCAGCAGTAGGATCTTTGACAGTACAGAACCTAAACTCAAAACGCACAATAGCACAAATAGAGAACAATATTGTATTATGAAGTAATGGCATAGATGACAAGGCCCCACACCTGTGTGCTTCCATGAAGGGCGAACTATTGAGATGGGAGGCCAGCAGCTAAGGTGCAATAGACTACAAGACACACAACTGATGTCTGGATGGCCGAAGTGTGACTATGAAATAGCCTAAATGAGCTGTGTTCAGTCCAAACAGCCCTCCACAGACACCGTGTGGTAGGTGCAAACTTAGTTGATACAACCATTCTGCGTCCACTAGCCAATCACATATGACTTTCGGCCTTGCTGCAGCTTCTAGGGCCATACAAGACCATCTGAATGACTATTCGGGACCCACAACCTCCAGACAAGGTGTCCGAGAGTAAAGTCTACCAAACCTGTGTGTGCACCCTTCTGGAGATAAACGTCCATACAAGCAAAAAAAGGTGTTTGGCAGTGTGCCAAATATATCTAAGCTGTCTATACACCATCTGGCCTCCTAGATCAAAATCTTGTGTGGACACAGGGACACAAGGCACACGAGCTACTCACCATGGCTACTATTGATAATAAGAGCCCTACATACATGAGCTACCCCATGTCAAGTTGCTACAATATGAAGGTGGAGCATTGATATCCAACAACAAGTTGTATGGAATAAGAAATCGCATTTTGAATGACCAAGTTGTAATACCACTGGTTAAGGGTGAACATTCCAATGCACCGTCTCATGAACAACACGCTCGTCACAACACTTAGATATGGACCAACAACAATGCAACAGATAGCTGAAAGCACACAACACTATTCAAGATAGCACTGCAAAGATAGAGATTGCATAGTACACCATTGGGGCCATGAACGAGCCAACCCCCCCCCCTCCTCTTTCTCAATACTGTTGTATATATTTAATCTATGTACAAAGTTCCAAGGGCTTTCCAGCTAGATATTCCATGCAATGCAAATAATGAATACATGTTACCCAAACAAGATTGTCGGAGTAGAATGTCGTGTGAATCTTGGAAGCGCAAGTATAAAGACAGGTACTCATACTATGACAAGTATACAACCAGGTACAAGTCTGTCATGTACGAGAACCGTGAGAAAGCGTCCCCTAAGGTTCAACTTGAGAAAGGAAGGCTGAAATTAGGGTTTTCAGCCAAAAGACCGAAAATTACAGCAAATAAAAGGGTTGTTTTGTGAATTCCCGTCATTGGGAGTGGGCAGGACAGTGAATATGACCTGAGCTTGGAAAACACACTCGCAAGCTTGGATATGGTACTAGGAAGGAGAAAGTGTAGAAAATACAGCCAAGGAGCCTCATGCACGAGGGTGCCAACTTCTAGAGAGAGAAAGAAGAGAGACATGATGATATGTCCACCCTGGGTGTCAGGCAGAGAGGAAAAGTGCGTGGGGGTGCAAGCTAGGATGGACACATGGCTGGTTGCTCTCTTTGAACAAAGGGGATAAGGTCTGGGTGGTGGACATTGAGCTTTGTCCACCTCGGGACGGCTTACTGGCACACGTGGGAATGTTGGAAATGGAGAACTAGCACCGGTGGACACTCTTGGGCACAAAAACAACCGGTAGCAGAGTTCGTGGTTGGGAATGAATTTCTGTCGTGTAAACATCAAAGGATTGGTCACGGGGGTGCCGCCCACCATAGGCACAAACAGGCATTATGGATGCTCGGGACAACCTCAAATCAGCACAACCAGCGCCCGGAATGGCTTGACCAGATCAAAATAGGCTATCCAGCAGCATGGGCAGATCGGGGTAGCACAAGGAGGCAGAATAGAAGTAAAACCAGCCACCTGTTGATGACGAGGCACCCACACAGGCCGCCCAGGTGAAGTAGTTGGGAAGTCGATTCGGAGGGATGTAGCACGGCATCCTTCTAATGAGGATCGCGGCTACGTGCTCGGTTTTGCCAACAGTTGAGTGTAGCACTTGTGAGCAAAAACGATGGACAACTATGCATGCAGGAGAATGACGATTGCTTGCAGAGAAGGTGAAAATGAGTCGTGCATGAATTTTGAGTTGTCCACACCAACTAATGGCCACATGAGTGGTCAACCCTCACTTATGGGGTGCCCACCCCCCACATTGTGGCCACTAGGGTGCCCAAACTAGGTCCCACCAAGTTGGACCCACGGCACTATATAAAAATGTCCACCCATTTTTAAATGAATGTGAATCTTCAAAGGTTATAAACAACTAATACAAGAGTTCTTGAGTGCACTTACCACGTGTTCACAGTGTTGGAAATTGTGTCACCATTTTGGGCATCTCCAGAATTCATGTGTGTGAATGGGCTTTGGATGCCCAAAAGACCAAGAATGTACAAGCTTTGGGAAAAGTTGCTATTATGAGACGTGCTATATTTGGGTCCTAATTTATAGGAGGCCTATATAAGTGACTTTATGAGTTAGTTGAGAGAGCTCCTCAGACATGGACTCAAGGCCTTGAGACTTCTCCGTGCTAACATCCGATGGGTGTGTTCTGGTGGTATGGAACGCCAGGGACTTTGTGTTGGGTAGGAGGGAAGCTAGCCTGCACACACACACACACACATAACCTCAAGCACAGAGAAACGTGAGAGTGCTAGAAAAGATGTACTCAATAATGATATGAAATGAAAGTACAAGTGAGTACAAAAAGGCCTAGGGCAAAGTGCCCAACACACATAAGTGTGTTCACACGGGAAAAAAACCCGTGTCCAATCACAGGGAAAAAGTGCCCGTGAGTAAGCTGGGTTCACACCTGAACTAGCCGAGAGTGGACATGACCAATAAACCCCCCTCAAGTGAATGGTGTGAACGGGTAGTGGCAGGGTGATACAGCTGTGAATGCTGCCCTGCACTATACTCCACAATAAGAGTGAACTGCAGTGCCAATGGAAAAAGCAAGCACTATATAACAGGGAAAAGGAGAATCCCCAATGTCATAGTGCTAATGCTAGAGCACAGTAGCATGTAATCCACATCAATGCTCTGTAACAGCACCAGTGATAAGCATAAGAAGAGGTAGCAGATATACGCATGTGTAAAGGAAACAGGATCCAAAAGTCATGCCTACGAGACATGCAATGTAAGCTGCAAAAGTGAAACTCATCAATGGAGGATCCGATGAGGAAAAATCAGCAATGGTAGGGCTGATAAAAGAAAAAAATTCAGCAATGGGAAAAGCTGAAAATGGGGAGAAAAAGTAGGGACTCGAGGCGGGCATCAGCCAATGCTATGAGAGGATAGGTAAACTCTTAGCGATGCCATGATCAGTGGCATGTATGGCAAGTGTAAAGATACATAATCCCACAATGAATAATATACATGTGATATGTCAAAACCATGAGAGCAAGCCAACACTGGCCAAGTGTGTAAAAGGAACTCCCAGTAAACATCACATGTGAGAAAGTGACAATGTCAACACTATAGAAACAATCCCGCTGCAAAGGAAAACAGCATAAAAGGCATCTCCAGTAGACATCACATCAGAGAAAGCGTCTAGCATAGACCAGCATAAGGGTCAACAAGCATAAGTGACCATGAGGCATCACCAACTGCATGTGGGTAAGTAAAATCCCCCCCCTTGAAATGCATCTGCCAGACAACGCATACCATGGGAGTACAGACTATAGAGCATAGTCATCAAAAGCAACGGCATCAAAAGACATCTTTGCAGGCGATGAAGATTAAGGGTCAAGGCTGACACATGTGTAGCCAAATTGGCCTCATCTGCGCCGGTGGAAGAAGATGCCACCTTCTTCTTTTTTTCACTCTCAATACGCTTCCTGCATTCCTCTATGGTGTGCCCTATTTTCCTGCAATAGTTACAGCGCTTTTTCTTTTCAAGCTTGTACTCTGTCTTGGGAGGATCCGATGGGCTAGGTTTAGGCCAGGGTTGCTGCCATACGTATGTATGGATCCGTACAATACGGTACAGCCGTACGGTATAGTACGGTACCGTACGGTACGGATCCGTACGCAATCATTTAAAAAAAATAAAAAATATGAAGCGTGTGTGGCAAGGCCCAAATTCAGGCGATTGTAGATAAGCGACCACGTTGCACTTTATTTTGGCATTTTGTGTATACTTACAAAATCGAGTGTCCTGTGTGTACCTGCAAAGTTTTGCAGAGCAAATTTCAAGTCTGCGCACTCCTCTGGAGACCTCCCACAAGTCTTTTCCTCGCTCTCTCTCCCGCCCAGACTTCATCATGCCGCGCAAGACTAACCCGAATTGGGCAATCCACACCAATGTCCTGAGGGTTGTTAACACCGCTTCTCAGCAAGGGTCAGGTACTCCGCTATGGGCGTGCAAGTATTGCGGGGAGCAGTACACTAGCACCATAACTCGCGTCATCAAGCACATGACAGGTATCGGGTGCACCAATCAATGTGGTCCATGTGATAAAATACCACAAGCTTTGAGGGACCAATTGATTGCGGAGAATTGTCCTGCAATGGGTGGTGCAAGCAGTGTTAGAAGTGGTGAAAGTACGCAAGATGCTCTCCATGATGCTTTTATTGGAGGTGTTACAGGTTCAGGTACACTAGATGAGGGTGAAAGCCTTTTGGCTTCAGCCCAATCCACCACAGGCTGGAAGAGGGCACGTATTGCCGATGATGAGGACCTCCTGCCACAAGATGCGAGAGGTACAGGGGAGGTATCAAAGCAATCCACTCTGCCTTCTTGTATCTCATCACAAGCTTGGGTAAAGGAGCGGCAAAGGGTGGCAGAAATGGAGATTTGTCGTACTCTTATTGAATGTAATATATCCTTCAATGTGTTAAGGACAGACCAATGGAAAAGAATGGTGAAAGCAATTGCGCAGGTAGGGCCTACTGAGACGTGGACAGGTCTTGAGTATACGAAGATGCGTACATCCATGTTGGATGAGCAGAAGGCCTTGATAGACAAGGTGCTCACTCCTGTGAAAGCAGGTTGGCACTATTATTTCAGATGGGTGGGCAGACATTCGCAAGAGGCACATAATCAATATCCTTGTGTCATCTTGCTTGGGCACCTATTTCTTGCGTGCCGTGGATGCAGGGAGAGCAGGAGACAGGATCACAGGGGAGTTCATTTATGGCCACATTCGACAAGCTATCCTTGAGGTTGGGGAGGACAATGTTGTGCAGGTGGTGACCGACAACGCCTCTAGCTGCAAGGCAATGGGTCAAATGGTCGAGGCAGAGTTTCCACATATAGTGTGGACTCCATGTGCTGCCCATTGTCTTGATTTACTTATGGAAGACATTGGGAAGCTTGTTTGGGTGCAGCCCATTGTTGCAGATGCTGTAAAGATCACCACCTTCTTCTGCAAGAAGCATCAGGCTCTTGCCATCTTTCGGAGCCATAGCCCTTTGGATATGGTGAGACCCTCCAAGACCAGGTTTGCCTACATATTCTTGGTCTTGGATAGGCTCTACAAGATAAGAGATTCACTATCATCAACAGTTGTGGATCCAAGGTGGCGACAGATGCATCATTCAGAGGATGAGCGTACAAAATACTTGCAGAGGCGGATCCTGGATGATGATTTTTGGCGGCAAGTTCATAGCCTTTCAATTGCACTTAAGCCCGTGTATGTCCTTCTCCGACTTACAGACATGGAGGGCTCAACTTTGGGGCTGGTCTTTCATTTGTTTATGCAAATGAAAGACCATGTTGCTCAGTGCTCCATGATGACTACTCAACGGTAAGCAATAGTTCTAATTTCTTCCTCTTTCTTTGATTTTTATGACTTCTCGATTCTCGATTCTCATGACATGTCAAGACTGACATGTGTAACCTAAGACATGTATTTTCAATCTCTCATTATCAGCCGAGGTGAGATCTTGGATATTGTAGACAAACGGTGGACATTCATGAGCCGTCCCATCCATGCGATGGCTGCCATACTCCATCCTCTCTACAGGTCGCCAAAGCTATGGAATAATACTGCTTTGAGCATGAAGCAGTCAGAGTATGTTGGAAGGATGTTCTCAGAGGAGGAGCAACTTCAGATCGATAGAGAGTTCGCCACGTACATGAATGGTATTGGTGCTTCATTTGTGAGACCTGTGTCATTGAGGAAGGAAGCCATGAAATTTCCTTTGACATGGTGGCACTCTTATGGAAGGGTTGGTCTTCCAAACCTTTCACGCTTTGCTCTTCGTGTTCTCTATCAGGTAACTTGTAATTAATCTCTAAAGTATAGTCTTCGGAAGTGAAGCCTGATGTTTTAGCATTAAAAGATTTACAAATTTGCTCGCATTGCACTCATTTTTGCACAGGATTGCTCAACTGGAGCATGTGAGCGGAACTAGAGCTCATACTCTCTTATACACACCAAGATTCGGAATCGCCTTAGTACTTCTCGATTAGAGAAGTTGGTGTACTGCAGAGCTAACATGAGGCTCGTGCGAAGCTACCATGCTTTGGGGTCACCGAAGCAAGTATAAATTGGACTCAAGAAGAACTTAGAAGTAGAAAATTATTTCTAGTTCAATGAATATCCAATATGCAATTTGTGGCATGTTTAAACAGGTTGATCCAACACTACTCAAATTGGTAGATGAACCCAGCCCGGAGCTTGTGGATCGGCAGATTAGAGACGAGCAAGATGAGATTTTGAGAGCTTTACATAGAGAGCTTGAGAGTGTGGATCGTTGTGTGACCCACTCACGTGCACTATCTCTCAGCATTCCTCTTAGCCAGGCAGCTCCAGATCCAGGCTCTGCGAGACGAGAGAGCATTCGCAGGGGAAAGCTTCCAGTTCGTCGCACCCAGCAGAGGCGTGCAAATGAGGCTGTCCAACTCATGCACACTCACGCCCCGAAGGTAAGCTACATGAGCCTCATTGCGACCTAAATACAACGCCGCCAAGGTATCCCAAGCACCTTTTGCAGTGGTGCAAGAATGAATGTGCGGAATGATATGCCTGTGGCACGAGAGAGCAATCAACGCATGAGCCTGAGCATCCGTAGCATCCCAAGTACGTTGTTGTTGAGTGAAAGGAAGGCGAGGAGGTGGACCTGCAGGAGAGTGAGCGGGAATCACTTCACCTTCCGCTGGAGCAAGTGCAAGAGGACGCTCCTTAGTGCCATCCACATACAGCCACACATTTTTGGCAACCAAAACATGACGCATCATATAAGCCCACAAAGGGTAGTTGTCCCCATTGAGCTTGTCCTCTTGAGATAGCATTCCAAAGAGGTCATTATTACTGTTGGCCATGATAGTACAGCAAATCTGTCACAAGTCACCAAGAGTAGGCAATGCCCAGCTGCCAGCAAAACCGTAAGAATGCAGGAGATAAATAGCAGGATAACCAATGGACCGAAAGAGAACACCACGAGAAATACATATGCATGTCCCAAATCTGCAAGTGTACTGCACAATGATGCAAATCTGTCAAAGTGTCCACAATGGCATACATATACTGCAGCAAACCACAAATGTATACGTGTGCCATGAGAAACACAATCAGCTGACACCTGTAAAAGCTGCAAGTGCGCAAATCTTGGCAGGTAAATTGGTCGAATGCTCCAAAAATGGGCTCAATGTAGAAAAGCCCTAATTTTTAGGCAACCAATTAAACCAGAGCTGAACCGGATCTGCACCTGTAAATCTCCTAATGCGATTGTCACGTGTATCAAATGTTGCAATGCCCAAAAAATTGGGAGAAATGCCCCAATCCCAACCAAATGTGCCTGTAATACCCAAAAAATTGAGGGAAATGCCCCAATGCCAACCAAATGTGCCTGTAATACCCAAAATTGCCTGCAAATAGTGCCAATTTTTGCAAAATCCCCAAATTTCTAGTGCAATTATGCACCAAATCTGCTGAAACCAATGCCAATGTTGCAATTGCAGGCTCAATGGTGAAAAGTCCCAAATTTCAACAGGCAATTTGTGCAATTTCAGGTCAAAAATTTGCAAATCTCACAAAGTTAACCTAGAAACCTGTATGGGATTGAAATTTCTTGAAAATTTTCAAATACCTTTTTCCAGTGTGCATGTACACTTTGTAGGAGTGGTGCAGATCTGTACGGAGGGCAGCTAGGCAAGGCGGCACAGATCTGAGGCGGATGAGATGCAGGCGGCGGCGGTGACGGCGACAGCAGAGCAGATCTGGCGCAGGCAGCACAGGTACAGTCGTACTACGGAGGCGCAGGTACAGTCGAGGCAATGGCGGCGGCGACGCTGCAAACTGGGTGACGCAGAGGACGACGGGCGGCACTTGATGCAGAGGCGTACGATGCAAATCTGAAGCGGCGAAGGCAGATCTGGTGGCGCACAGGGGCGGCGGCCTGCAGAGGCAGCTGAGGGCGGCAACAAGGCAAAACCCTAACCCTAACCTAATGCAGCAAAACCCTAATGCCTTGATGTGTGCAATAGGCTCAAGCTTTGAAGGGCAACAGGGGGGCAAACCCTAATGCTAACCCTAACCCTAACCAAGCTCTGATACCAATGTTGGGTAGGAGGGAAGCTAGCCTGCACACACACACACACACACACACACAACCTCAAGCATAGGGAAACATGAGTGCTGAAAAAGATGTACTCAATAATGATATGAAATGAAAGTACAAGTGAGTACTAAAAGGCCTAGGGCAAAGTGCCCAACACACATAAGTGTGTTCACACAGGGAAAAAACCTGTGTCCAGTCATACAGGGAAAAAGTGCCCGTGAGTAAGCTGGGTTCACACCTGACCAACACTTTGCACGTGGAGCCATGTCTCTGATGCTACTATCCCCCTGTGCAAGGGAGTGAGCTTCAATGGCTCTATGGTTGGGCAGTGAGCTAGATGCCAGTCTCTCTATGTTCCATGTTTATGCTTAACTACAAGGGCTTTATGGCTGGAGGACTTTACATTTGTATCAGAGCCAGACCTGCATGGTTAAGCTTGGAACAAGTTGGGAGAAGGAGAGGAGAAAATCCATCGTTGGATTTCTTCTGAATTAGAGTCTTTGGGCTGTTCTCGTCTTCCAAGGCCAGGTGGTATGGGATACTTGGGTGGAAGATGGGGCAAAGGCGGACAATGGTTGGAGAACGGGGTGGTTAGATGTGTTTCGAGACCAGTTTTCTAGAGACCATAGCAAACACTATCTGTGATTTGTGTGCGTGTTGGAGACACCCATGTAGGCCTCGACTTGTATGGGTACTTTCCCTGGACTTCCTTGTTGTATGCTTGTGAGAGTGTTTGATGCTTTACTAGTGCTCATGGAAGGATCGTTGTGGTCTATTCAAGGCACCTCAGCCAAAGCACATGAAAATCATATACCACTTCCCTAATGATGTGATGGGTGTCTTTAACTGGGCATATGATATGATGTAACCTTTTGGTCTCATAGGTCATTTTGGCCTTTTAAAGACGTTAATACAACTTTCTTTCTTTCTCTCCTAATAAGGTGCCTCACAAGCTTATCACCAACAAAATCTTCATAACAGATGATCGAATCCTGTCACATCATAAGCATACTATAATTCACTAAGCAGCAACGTTAACAAAGTAAAAAAACCCAAAAATAAACTGATACAACAAAAAAATCTAGATCGATGCTAAGCCTCAGATTTGAATTGCTACTCAACATCGACACTCCACCTTAAGAGGTAAGGTCAGACTCAAAAGACAAGACAAAAACCTTCTAAATGCACAAAAACAAGACACTAAAAACAGACTCACATATCTGTCATTCTTCAAATGGGACTGCCTCAGAAAAAAGCGGTGACAAAATACAATGGCTGTAGCTATCGTTACTTGAGGCCTGCAAACAAAAAAAAAAACAGAATATAAACACTCTGTCCCTCCCTCCCCCCCTCTCTCTCTCTCTCTCTCTCTCTCTCTCTCTCTCTCTCTCTCCCCCGCTTCAGTCTCTGCCCTTGCCGTCCATCTGTGTTCGCTCGCTTCTGCCCACTCGCTATTGTTCGCTTCTGCCCAGGCATTTCAGCGCCGTCTCTCTCTCTGCGTCTCCTGCCCATTTCGCAGTTCGCCGACCCCCGCTTCAGTCTCTGCCCCCTTTCCCCTTGCCGTCCGTCTCTGTTCGCTCGCTTCTGCCCACTCGCTATTGTTCACTTCTGCCCAGGCATTTCAGCGCCGTCTCTCTCTCTCACTGTTCGCTGTGCTGGCTTGATTGTTCGCTTCTGCCCAGGCATTTCAGCGCCGTCTCTCTCTCTGCGTCTCCTGCCCATTTCGCATTTCGCCGTCCCCCGCTTCAGTCTCTGCCCCCTTTCCCCTTGCCGTCCGTCTCTGTTCGCTCGCTTCTGCCCACTCGCTATTGTTCGCTTCTGCCCAGGCATTTCAGCGCCCTCTCTCACTGTTCGCTGCGCTGGCTTGCCTCCTTTCCCCACCCAGCCTTGCTCAGGCCCCCAAGGCAGCAACATAACTCTCTCTCTCTCTCTCTCTCTCTCTCTCTCTCTCTCTCTCTCTCTCCCTGCCTGTGGGCAGGACTGCAGAGTGATCCGGAGGAATGGCCCCGAGTCTCCAAGAGAAACTCGAGGCCCTCGAGACGGCAATGAAGGCACTAATCAAGGAGAGCAAGAAGACATCCGATTCCAACCTCAATGAGGTGGAGAACAAACTACACCGGCACATCATGGCTCTCGAAGCACGGGTCACGAACCTCCAACAAGAGCACACGGCACTCAAGGAGGAGGTGAGTGCATTGAAAGGGGAAATGGTAGCCATCAAGAATACTGAGAAGGAAGAAGGGGAGATCAATGACAACACTCTCACGGCCATCAAAGAAGAGATCTCCAAGGAGATCACAAAGGACATGGAGGGAAAGCTCGAAGCCAAGCAATCAGGATGGGTTGAGGTGGTGAAGAAGAACATCTGTAAAGAAGTACATCTGTAAAGAAGTGAGGGAGGAGACTCAAAGGGAAGAACACCAAATCATTCACACCACCATTGAGGAGGAGAAGATGAGGCATGCCCGCCGCCTCAACATTCGAGTCACAGGTATAGCCGAGACACCCGACTCCACTCCCGAGAAAGATGGACAGCTTCTATGCATGAAGCTCGGCTACAAGGAAGAGCACCCTCTCCCCTTCACCAAAGCATGGAGAGCCGGGAAAGACTCAACACGCAAGCGAGCCCTCATCCTACAGTTTGCAGGAGAGACGGAGAGGGTCACCTTCATGAGGAAGAGGGTCATACTACGGGGTTTAGAGGGAGCTTCTATTTTCTTGGATGATGATCTCACGAGGATGCAGCTTGAGCATAGGAGAACTTGCATGCCACGAGTCTTACACGCGAGGAGAGAAGGCAAGAAGGCCTTCTATCGAGATGGTCGGGTCATCATTGATGGCCGGCCTATGGATTAGCGGTTTCGGGCCTATGGGACACAGACCAGGCCAGTGACAGAGATACACATGGCAGTATGGAACTGTAATGGTTCACTATGGGTGCAGCCTGGACGACTGGAGCATGTTATGGTGGGGAGAGACATCATACTTCTGACAGAGACACATCAGAGCCCAGAGAGAGGGCTACCTCAAGTAGAGGGATTCCAGTGGGAGTCAGCATACAAGAGGACCACACGCCAGGGTACCTCGAGAGGGTCGGGGGGAATAGCAGTCCTATTCAGACGGGAGCTACAGGGGAGACTGAGAGTGGTAGCACACGATCCAGAGGCCAGATACATGTGGATCAGCTTACAGCTCTCACAGGACAGGGTTATATACATAGCTCTATGTTACTTTTCTCCATCAGGATCCTCCTATGTCATTACAGAGGACATGCCACAGGAGGAGGAGACAGGAGCCTCGCCATACACTTGTCTGTCAGAGGAGATTATGCATTATTCTACACAAGGGGAAGTATTTCTCACAGGCGACTTCAATGCCCACACACAGAGCAGACAGTGTGAGGTGTATGACTATGATGACATGGAGATCCTCCACCCTGTGGATCCAGAGGAGATAGGGGCTAGTCGGGCATCAGAGGACACTGGACCAGATAGAGGACATTATGGGGACCACTTACTAGAGTTGGGAGCCAGGCATCGTCTCGTTATTTATAACGGGATGCTACAGTGGCCGGGATCAGGAGGGCTGACATGCTTCCCACATGGGGGTCATACACGGACCGGAGGCACGGTGGTAGATTACATTATGGGGTCTTTGGAGGCATCACAGCTTGTCACCTCATTCTCCATTCCACCTCGTCCTATTGGGGCAGATCATACATACTTGGCATTTTCACTAGCTGGATCACCAGTATCACCAGCCCCCCACATACCGACGCCACACACTACCATCTACTTCACACATGACATGGCAGACATACACTGGCAGAGTAGAGGATGGGCTCCTACTCATGGATCCCCTGGCACCTATGGATACCATTACAGCCCAACTGGCATCACTCCTACACACGGCTGCATTACAGAGCTTCCCACATCGTGTACACTCAGGAGAGCCTGCGAGATCTGGGACTATGCCCCAGAACAGATGGTATGATGACGAGTGCAGAGCCCTATACTCACGGCTCCGCATACAGAGAGCCTTGGGAGCCATCACAGAGCAGGAGTCGAGGAGAGAGATGAGGAGACTTACTCGCCGCAAAAGGCGGGCCTTCGCAGAGATACAGGAGCTAGAGATCTTTCATTTCTTCATGAGTAGAGATAGCCCTGTTTCATGGCGGCACTTCAGAGAGCCCCGGACACCGACACCTATTGCAGACCCACAAACATGGCACACATATGCAGAGGGTCTATACCACGCCGCACAACAGCCACCTATATCTCAGTCACAGGAGCCTCGACCTACCACAGCTAGCTTCTTTACCCACTCGATGGTACAGGAAGCTATCCGCCGCCTACAGCATGGACGGGCCGCCGACCATATGGGCCTGCAGGGTGAGCATCTCATATATGCAGTAGATTCTTTGGCTCCTTTTGTTGCACACCTGTTTAACAGGGCACTCGCAGAGTGTTTGCCTGCGGAGTGGACGATGCACACCATTGTGCCGATTCACAAAACAGGGGATATGCTCGATCCGAGCAACTACAGGACGATTATGGTTGGCCACGTGCTGGCCAAACTCTATGGTGCAGTGCTGGAGCAAGAGCTTAGCTTATATGCTGAGCGAGCAGGTTTACGCTCATCAGGGCTCGCAGGCTTCAGGAGAGCTTTCTCTACCACTGACCATGTATTCACTGTGAGATGTATGATTGATCAGGCCAGAGTGAGGAAGAGAAAGCTCTATTGCTGCTTTGTGGATTTCCGCAAGGCATTTGACACAGTACCACGAGAGAGGCTCTTTCAGCGCCTGCAGTCTCTTGGCATACCATCACATATGACATGGGGCATCTATGCATTATATGAGCAAGTTTTTGGGCGAGTCAGATGTCCAGGAGGTATGTCCGAGACTATTGCTAGCACCATTGGTGTGAAGCAAGGATGCCCACTTTCCCCCATGCTATTTGGATTATACATTGATGAGGTGGTTGACTTCATTACACAGGGAGGCGGAGATGGAGTTGATTTAGCAGGTACCTCAATACATATTATGCTCTATGCTGATGATATTGTATTAGTGTCTGAGTCTCCAGGTGGTCTACAGCAGCATCTACATGCACTCGATGATTCTGCACACAGAGGGGTCTTACTGTGAACCTTGGGAAAACCAAGGTTATGGTCTTTCATACATCGAGACAGGGCAGGAGTCAGCTGACATTCACTCTCGCAGGATGCCAGGTGGAGGTGGTGACATCATACGTGTACCTAGGGGTTACCTTCTCTGCAGCAGCCACACGCTTCACCATGGGTTCAGCAGCCAAGCTAGATTGACACGGGGATATGCAGCATTGGCTATGCTAGAGAGACAGTGCCACGAGGCGCATTTTCAGGAGCCCCGGACGAAGGGGTGGCTATTTGACACATTAGTCACACTGGCATTGATGTATGGAGCAGCGGTATGGGCGCCAGGCCTTGCTACCCATTGGTGGACACAGATAGAGAGACCACGGGCCCTCATGATGGCACGCATGATACGTAGCAAACCGTAAGTACCTCATGACATTATCCGAGCAGAGTTTGCTGCGCCTCCTATGATGGTAGAGGCCATATTTCAGACTATATGCCTGCTAGACAGATTCAGAGAGATGCCACAGGACAGCTTGTCATACAGAGCTTTTGAGGCATCTAGACAGCTGGCTGAGGCAGGAGACAGAGGATCGTGGTATGCGCAGGTCACACATTGGTTCTTACAGCATGGTCTAGACATGGATCATCTACCACCATTCGAGTATGACAGGGATGCACCAATATCCGTCTCTCTCATAGTGAGAGGAACAGAGTATTGAGACAGGATCTATGGCAGCTCTATACACAAGAGACATGGATATCGCCTACACAGCCTCTTCCACCGAAGATGCTATACTATAGAGATCACTTCATGAGTATCACTGATGATGGATTTATAGAGAGGCCTAGATACATGGAGGGCTTTTTACCACACGGCTCCCGAGTGGCTATTGGTCAGCTTAGAGTTTCATCACACCGATTGGAGATTGAGACTGGCAGAGCAGCACGGATCCCCCGAGAGGAGAGGGTATGCAGATTGTGCAGAGAGGAGGTGGAGAGTGAGGAGCATTATGTATGCAGATGCAGAGCATATACAGCCATCAGAGAGAGATATCCCATTTTATTCAGAGAGCCACATTCCCTACGCCAGATCTTTGAGGCAGCAGACCAGCGCATACTGGGGAGATTCATTCTAGACATACAGCGCCACAGAGAGACATCATTACAGGCTCAGACAGCTCCAGAGAGGGGACGACAGATACAGATTACTACATTTTTTCAGAGATCCACCCCCCTCCCAGCCCCTACACGACAGGGAATTACTCTCAAGAGAGCAGAGACACTTAGAGCCCGCAGGAGACAGAGAACACCTGGCTTTCGGACACCACGCCTATACCAGAGAGAGATGACAGAGATCACAGCTCAGTTTCACAGAGAGGGTGCGGAGCGACTGGCTCGCTTCAGAGCTTGTGAACACCCCCTTCATTGATGTATACCATTTTATACCCCCAGTATGGTACATGATATCGTGATTGTATACTCCACGCATATAGCTTTGCATTCTCCTAGTAGTAGGGCTCCACCCCCTTCACCACTCATTGTACTTATTGCACACCCAAATTCAGCTTTTTAGTTCAGTACTTTTTCATTTTGTTGGGATGACAGAGGATACCCAATACAGGTACTCCGATTTGTCTCATAGGCCGAGTTCGGTCTTTTGGAAGACGTCAATAAAATCTTTCTTTCTTTCTCTCTCTCTCTCCCTTTCTCATTCCTCAGGGCTCAAGCCATCTTCAACCATCATACCATGGCATCCTCCTCACGTGCCCGGGCTTCCCATGGACAATCGGATGGACATGGTGGGAGGAGGGTAACTACACTCCATCCGCTCATGGATGGCGGTTCTCGGCCATGGGCATGCAAGCTTTGCCCGTATCGGCGAACGGGTGGCGCCAACAAAGTGCGAGCCCACCTCTTGCATGAGAGTGGGCATGAGGTGAGGTTTTGCACGAATGTCACGCTCGAGAAGAGACGGGAACTTCTTGACAAGCTTGTCGTACGAGGTGGTCGAAGCGGCAAGAAGGACAACACAAGTGGCGATGGATCCCACGACGATGGGGAGAGGAACTCAAGCCTCTACAATGGAGTCATGTGGTGGATCGGGATCATGCACGCCATCACCTTCACCATCAAGTCGGATGTTGCTCCATCCACGATGCCGGCACCCTCCATCTCCACGGCCTCTCAACCATTACGTGGCCCACGGCGACAATCTACACTTGGGGAGAATTGGAACCCCAAGTTGAAGGAGGAGGTGGATATGGCAATGGCCCGCTTCTTCTTCCACGACCACATTGCCTTTCAAGCGGCTGCAATCGATCATTGCCAATTTATCATTCGTGTTTTCATCATCCTAGTCCCCTGCTCATTAGTAAATTACTTTCTTGAATAGGTCGAAATACTTCAAGGTCATGGTTAAGAAGATTGGGGAGTATGGCTCAACCTATACGCCCCCCTCATCCGAGAGCTTGCGCACTACATTGCTCAAGAAGGAGAAGCGCATTGTAGAGCAAGCGGCCGACAACACAAAGCGGCAAAGGAGAGAAACAGAGTCTCCCTCATTGTGGATGGATGGAGTGACACCCGCAAGAGGAGTGCTTGCGGCAGAGTGGGCTACCACCATGGAGATTATTGGCCCTAAGCATGTAGTGGGCTTTGTTGCGGATGGGGAGCCTTTCAATAGGGCGGTGGGAGCTATCCTCCAAGGTATGTATAGACATGTCACGGTGTCCTTTTGTATGGCTCATTGCCTAAACAACCTCCTCAAGGACATAGGGGCATTGCCATGGATCAACCCGCTCATTGAGGAGGCCAACACCATGGTCTCCTTTGTCCTCAACCACCAAAGACTTCGGCATGAGTTCAAGAAGAGGTCCTCTCTCTCTCTCCTCAAATATTCCGACAACCGGTTTGCCTACAACTTCCTCATGTTGGGGCGGTTGAAGGATTGTAGCGGTGCTTTGAGGGGGCTTTTCCTTGGTGACGAGTTTGTCGACATGCAAGAGTCCCGTACAAACATTGGCCAAGAGTGTAGGTTACGGGCAGATGACGCCTCTTGGTGGGAGCGTGTGAAGACCACGGATGCTATGGTGAGGCCCATAGTCTACCTATTGTGGATTGTAGACGCTATGCAACCATGCATAGGCAAGGTCTATGAGGCCATGGATCGCATGATAGAGAAGTTGAAAGACTTCGTGCCTGACGAAGACAGATACGAGGAGATCCATGCCTTGTGTCTAGGAAGGTGGAATTCCTACTACTCTCCATTGCATGCAGCAGCTTATGTGGTGGACCCAGAATTCCAAGGCAACAAGCAGGAGAGCAACCGGGAGGTGAGCGCTGGATGGAGGATCATCTTGGACCGTCTTGTGCCTAATGCATCGGTTAGGCGCAAGATCAGGGACCAACTTTCCATGTACAGGTCATTTCATGGCTCCTATGGCTGTCATGATGCACAAATCGACCGCTCCAAAGTTGGTGCTGCTCTATTGTGGGAGGACTTTGGTTCGGATAGACCGAAGCTACAAGAGCTTGCCATCCGCATACTTAGCTAGGCTATCAGCTCCTCTTGCTTGGAGCAACTTTGGAGCACCTACAACCACATTGCCTCTAGGAAGAGAAACCGACTCGGGGTAGAGCATGCCAATGACCTTGTCTTCGTCAGCACGAACTTGCGAATGCTTTGCAAGAGCGTGACCAAGAAGGCAGATCCCTTCACCCAGTGGGAGATGAGTCAACAAGAAGAGCAACAAGAGGATGAGGTGCAGGAGCAGCATGCCAGTGAGGATGAGCTTGATGCTCCTTTGGCACAAGCTACCCATGACCATGAGGCAAGCACTTCACGTGGATGATCATTCATGGATCATGATTCATGGGCCTGACTGCTTAGCTCTGCCTCAAGCCCGCCAAGGTGGATGAAGTGTATAGGCTTTTCGGTTTTAACGGAGAATCAGATATATGCAGCTTTCTGAATCACTTTATAGATGTTAGTCCTTTGAATATGTCACAAATTGCAGAAACATATGCTGGCCAAAGGAGGTGGCTAGTAACAGCTTTAGAGAGGTGTATTACTGAACTGCATGCTGCTGGCTCAGAGACAATGTTCCCTCTGCAGTTTTGTCGTGATGTGTGTAGAAAGAACATTGTCTCTGAGCCAACAACATGCACTTCAGTAATATACCTCTCTAAGACTGTTACTAGCCACCTCCTTCAGCCGCCATATGCTTCTGCAATTTGTGACATATTCAAAGGACTAACATCTATAAAGTGATTCAGAAAGCTGCATATATCTAATTCTCCGTTAAAACAGAACAGCCTATATACTTCATCCACCTTGGCGGGCTTGAGGCTGCCTGATTCAAAGCCTTCTCTGACTCTTAGGCATTCCCGCACCAGTTCCTGGGACAGAGAGACTGCATCACCCCATTTGCATCAAGCAAATTGCAAACAAAGGTATTCAGCATGGACCTAAAGGCTAAGCTGCAAACCCATTTCAACATATTTCAGACATAACTTCAGTAAGGACATTGGTAGCTTCGGTGCTTAAAGACAGGGTTCTATCATATGAATTGGCAAAATACAGCAAACAAGTAGTGAGCACACTAAAAAAATCTGTCAGTGCTGGAGATTCCAGCTGGAAAAAAACCCATTCCTTAGGTGTTATGTTCTGTTTCATGCTCTTGAGGAACTTCAGAATGTAGAGCCTTGCAAGTAACAACACTCGAGTGCAGCAAGTCTCTGCCCCTGGTTGAACAACCTCACCATCATGTGGAAACAATTTGGCTAATCACAGGTATGCTGATCTAACATCATCTGAACCAGCACCTATTGCCGATAAACTGCGCCCACCTGTGAAATACAAGCAAAAACGAGTGCATGCCATTTCAATCAGTTGGCGTGTCTTTCCTGATCCGCTAGGTGCTAAAAGCACAGTTATCTGCCTTTTACGCCACAGATGACCCACCAATCTAGCATCCATGTCCACAAGTCCGGTCTGCAAAGAACATAAGGATCACCATTCAGACAAAATACCCGTTCTCTGGCAGAGGGAAACTCCTTGTAAAAGGCATCCTCGGTAGTCACATGTTTCATTGAAAATGCTTTCTTCATGTATTCTTCACAAGTATCCAACAAACCCTTTGCCGTGATGGGCAGTTCTGTTGATCGGATCTGCAATTGAAGAAGCTGCTCCTCTTTTCTACACCAGTAATCCCTCTCATTATTTGTGTCAGCTTCTTCAGACTTGGAGGCAGCTTGAGAAATCTGCTTCTCAACACCCTCTATTTGCGCGTTGATCTTCTCGATGTCTGCACCAATCGCTTCCAATTGCTTCTCATCCATCTCCGCGTTCTTGAAACTGAGCAGATGCAGGGCTTTCCTTCCCTACCTCTCAAACCCTTAAAAATTAAAGGCAGCCCAAGGAATTACCTTGGCCACCAACCGGTGTCTCTAGACTTTGTCGAGGTGCTTGGGACACTCCCGGTGAGTAAGAAGTGCCGTATGTCTTGCAAGTCCTCCGTGCCTTGCATCTTTGGCTCTTGAAACTTGACTGCTCCTACTATTATCTCCTCCAAGTGTTGATTAGCCAAAGTATCCGCCTCTTTGTTGAGCTCCCTTGGGACATGTTGGACTTGAGCCACTTTGAATCTTTCCATTAGCTACTTTACCTGCTTAAGCCAACTTAACAAATTCTCACTTTTGCATACCCAAATACCCTTGATTTGTTTGATGATGAGAAGGGTGTCACCCTTCACTACCACCCTTTTGACATCCCGCTCCAAACATAGTTCTAGTCCCATTTTTAGGGCGGTGTACTCGGCTTCATTGTTGGACTGGACGCCTTGAAGTACCCTCCCCCCTTTAAGATGACCTCCTTCTCCGAGCTGAGGATGACCACGCTTCCTCCAGCCAAACCTGTCTTTTTTCTATAAGCACCTTCAAAGAACAATGTGAAAGCATCTTCTATTTGTGCAGGTGCATCCTCCTCAATATCTTTGTGACTTTCTCCCGGAGTTACTCTCTTTTCTCGATGCCTATATGTCAAGACATCCACTAGACTGGCCCTAGTGCTTTCTTCCACTGTGAAACTATAATCAAACTCTTGAAGCTCCAAAACCCACTTTGAGATCCTAGGTGACAAATGCATATGTTGAACCACAAAAGGAAAGCGATGATCCACAGTGAGGATCACAAATGGTCTTGACAAAAGGTATGGTCTAAACTCCCGAATAGCAAAGATCAAACCAAACATTATTTGTTCTACATCCGTGTAACCTCTCTTGGACTTACCCATCACTTACTAGCAAAGTAGACGGGTCTCATGAAAGTGGTCACCTCGTCTTTTTGTAATAGCACTCCTCCAAAGGCATCCGGCCCTATACTTGGACAAACATAAAAAGGGCGGTCCTACTATGGCGGCTTGATGACCGACAGCTTGCTCAGAACGCTCTTTACTTCATCAAAGTCTTTCTTGTGCTCAGAAATCCACTCAAAATTCTCAAAATATGCTAGTTTCTGAAGAGAGGACACTAATTGTGCCAAGAGATGAATAAAACGGGCCAAATATCTTACCTTTTGCAGAAAGGTCACCAATTGCTTTGCAAAGTTGGTGGCAGCAAAGCCACAAGATTGACCACTTTTGATGGATCCACTTCACTCCCCTACATAGAAACCATATGCCCAAGTAAAATCACCTTCTTTGGTGCCACATGGCCCTTCTCAGGGTTGAGTTTTCCACCGAGTGAGATCAGCCTCTGAAGACCCTTCTTGACCTCCACGCAATGTATCTCTCTCTTGCTATATATGCAGAAATCATCAATGAACACTCGGATTGAAGAACCAAAGAACGACTGGAAAACAAAATTCATAAATCTTTAAAAAGTGGCGGGTGCGTTTGTGAGCCCAAATGGCATGACCCTGTATGCAAAGCACCCCCACGACGTGATAAAGGTTGTTTTCTTTTGATCCTCCTCAGCTATGCAAATCTTGATTATAAGCAATAGTCACTGCATTGACTTGAAGTGGTCTAGAAAGAGCATCTGTGACTAGATTATCTTTCCAAGAATGTGAGCAATATGAAAATGAAATTGTAAAAGAAAATTGGCCCACCGTAATTGCTTATGAGAAAGTTTGGTTTGTCGTCAATATCTTATATATTGATGATTGATACGAATGATATATGGAGTACCAAGAAGATAATGCTTTCAGCTATTCCAAGGCATGAATAATTGCTAAAAGTTCTTTCTCATAGATGCCAAGGGTACGTTCTTGAGAGTGGAACCAACGACTTTTATAAGCAAAGGGTACGTATCCTCGTAGACCTTGCCTATGCATGGTTGCATAGCGTCTACAATCCTCAATAGGTGGACTATAGGCCCCACCATAGCATCTGTGGTCTTCACACTCTCCCACCAAGAGGCGTCATCCACTCGTAACCTACACTCTCGGCCAGTGTTTGTACGGGACTCTTGCATGTCGACAAACTCGTCGCTAAGAAAAAGCACCGCTACAATCCTTCAACCTGCCCAACATGAGGAAATTGTAGGCAAACCGGGTGTCAGAATATTTGACGAGAAGAAAGAAAGAAAGAAAGTTGTATTGACGTCTTCAAAAGGCCAAAATGACCTATAAGAGAGGGGACCTCTTGTTGAACTCATGCCAAAGACGACGGTGGTTGAGGGCAAACGAGACCATGGTGTTGGCCTCCTCAATATGGTGGTTGAAGTACATCTCTCCGCGGGAATATGCAACCAGCCATGAATACTCCTCTTGCGGGTGTCGCTCCATCCATCCACAATGAGGGAGGCTTCGTTCATCTCCCATTGCCGCTTTGTGTTGTCGGTCGCTTGCTCTACAATGCGCTTCTCCTTCTTGAGCAATGTAGTCCACAAGCTCTCGGATGAGGGGGGCGTATAGCAACCGTTGAGCCATACTCCCCAATCTTCTTAACCATGACCTTGAAGTATTCCGACCTATTCAAGAAAGTAATTTACTAATGAGAAGAGGACTAGTATGATGAAAACATGAATGATGAATTGACAAGGATCGATCGCACTTACTTACTTCAACGCTTGAAAGGCAATGTGGTCGTGGAAGAAGAAGCGGGCCACCGCCATATCCACCTCTTCCTTCAACTTGGGATTCCAATTCTCCCCAAGTGTAGATTGTCGTCGTGGACCGCGCAAGGGTTGAGAGGCCGTGGAGATGGAGGGTGCCGGCGTCATGGATGGAGCAACATTCCGACTCGATGGTGAAGGTGATGGCGTGCATGATCCCGATCCACCACATGACTCCATCGTAGCAGCTTGAGGTCCTCTCCCCATCGTCGCAGGATCCACGGCCACTCCTGGTATCCTTCTTGCCACTTCCACCGCCTCATAGTAGACGCCAAGCTGGTCAAGAAGTTCCCATCTCTTTTCGGGCGTGACATTCATGCAAAACCGTACCTCATGCCCACTCTCATGCAAGAGATGGACTCGCACTTTGTCGGCGCCGCCCGTTCACCGGTACAAGCAAAGCTTGCATGCCCATGGCCGAGAACCACCTCCATGAGCGGATGGGGTGTAGTTAACCTCCTCCCACCATGTCCATCGTGTCGTCCTTCTACGGGAAGCCCCAACACGTGAGGAGGATGCCATGGTTGAAGATGGCTTGAGAGACGGAGAGAGGCTTGAGGAAGAGACTAGAGACTAGAGTGCTTGTGTGAGTCTTCAGAGTGTAGAGGCTTGAGGGAGAGAGACTAGATAGTAGAGAGTAGAGACTAGAGAATGCTTGAGCCTTGTGTGAGAAGCTTGGAAGTTGGAAGAGGCTTGAGGGAGAGAGACTAGAGTGTGGCTTGCTGCTTAAAGCTTGAGCAATGAGCAAAGACTCAAGAGACTTGAACTTCCTTGAAGGCTTGAAGGTGTGTGTGTGAGGAAGTGTGTGTGTGCTTGAAGGTGTGTGTGTGAGGAAGTGTGTGTGTGTGCTTGTTCTTATATAGATAGGCAAGAAAGAAGAAAGAAAGAAAGAAAGATATATTAACGTCTACGAGAGGCCAAAGTCGGCCTATGAGAAAAAATAATACAACTGTGTTCTTCCGGTCATCGGAAGAAAAGAAACAAAAGAAAAAGTGTGCATGTGTCTGGATACAACTGTGAATCATCATGGATCGGTAGAGCCCATATACAAACAATATAAGGGGGGGTGGGGATGTGGATGGAGTGCTAAGGCAAGATACATCTCTATATGCTGAAGGGGTAGTACAAGCATGCTATGCAGATCTATGTCTAACTCCATCCAGTGCCATAAGAGGGATATAAGATATCATACATCGCCGATGCTGAGGCTGTGAATGGCATGAACATGTACCCTGAGTCTGAGTGAAAGCAAGCTAGCCTCTCCTGTGTCTCCATCTGGTGTCTCATTCGGATAGCTGCTATCTCTCGGTGACAGAGTCGGGGTGCTCTATGTCCAGTCTATCTAGGTCTCCTCCTGGCTCTCAATTCCTCTGCTCTCTGTGCGGTCACCCCACATGGTACACCAGCAGGCACTGGCATAGCTCTCTGGAAGAAATCTGTGAGCTGGGACTGTCTCCCACCCCTAGTGGGAGCGGGTGTCTGGAGGAGTGTCTCTCGAGAACTATGAAGCTCTAGTAGTAGTTTGCCAAGCTGTCTCGCTGGTCCGAGGCCTCCATCAATTGATGTAGTGAAGAGTGCTCCTCAAACAATCCTGCATATCTATCTCTGACCCCCTCGTGGGCTCTACATCTACATACAAAGTGATCCTCAGTCTCCACCTCCTCGCGGCACAATCAGCATATCCGCTCAGCTCTGGGAACCCATGCCGCTCTCCCAGCCTCTATCTCTAGCTGATGTGATGAGACTCGTAGCTGTCCAATAGCAACGCGAGAGCTGTGTGGCATGTATACATCCATGTACCGCGGTCGATGTATAAACCCATCCCCTGAGATGCTCATAAAGTGGTCTCTGTAATACAGCATCTTCGGTGGTAGTGGGCTCTCTGGTGCTGTCCATGTCTCCCCCTGTATGTAGTGCTGCCATATGTCCTGTCTCATCACTCTGTTCCTCTCATTGAGAGAGAGGTAACCCCGTGGAGCAAACTGATCATACTGAAAAGGTAGCAACCGCTCAATGTCTATCCCATGATGTGAGAACCACTGTAGCATCTGTGCATACCAAGATCCAGTGTGTCCAGCCTCGGCCAGCTGTCCGGATGCCTCAAAAGCTCGGCGCGATAATCTCTCCGTGGGCATCTCCCTCATCCTGTATATAAAGGAGATCGTCTCCTCCACTGCCATAGGTGGTGCAGCAAACTCAGCTCGAACAATGTCGTGCGGGACGGATGGTTTGCTGCGTATCATCCTCGAGAGCATCAAGATCTGTGGTCTCTCCAGCTGTGCCCATGTGGAGGCTGCAAGCCCTGGTGCCCAAACCGCTGCTGCATACATCAAGGCTGGTGTCACTAATGTATCAAAGAGCCACCCCTTCGTGCGGGGTTCCTGAAAATGTGCCTGATGACACTGACGCTCAAGGCCAGCAAGAGTTGCATACCCCCGGGTCACTCTATCTCGGATTGCCTCTGTGCCTTGGCCTCATCACTCAGGCACCTCAATGTAAAAATGTGGTCGATAGTCGAGAAGGCTCGACGGAAGCCTGCCTGGCCTGCTGCTCTCAATCCCCCAACCTCTGCATGAGTGCTCAGCTCTGCCTCCAAAACTGCCCCGTATAGTTTGGCCAATATATGGCCAATCATGATGGTCCTGTAGTTCCCGGGGTCTAGTACATCTCCCGCTTTATGGATCGGCACAATAGTGTGCATCGTCCACTCATCCGGAAACCCCTCTGACAGAGCTCTGTTGAAGAGATGAGCAAGAAATGGTGCCAATGTATCAATAGCATAGATGAGATGCTTGTAGGCATATGCTCACTTATGGTAGTGCTATGTGTGAACAGGGCTTAACCAAGGGCACTTTTTCCCATGTGGTTTTTCCCCTTGGACATCAAGTGTGAAAGGACACATATAATATTTTGTAGTTCTATATTATATGGATGTGGCACACATGCAAGGGTCGACTTGCATTTTGTGGATACCACACTTTTGGCTCTCTCTCTCTCTCTCTCATTTGTTTGTGTGAGCTTCTCTACCCTGCACCTAACCCTAATGTGCAGGTTTGTGTGTGTGAGTGTGTGAGTCCAACACCCAACATTTGGTATCAGAGCAGGGAGCTGGGAGCTGGCCTTGGAAAACTGCTGCTCGAAAAAATTCTGTAAAATTCCGTCCGCAGGCTGCAAAATTCCGTCGCCTGCGTTTTTCCGTCCGTCGAATTCCGTCGCCGCTGTGTTTCCGTCCGTCGGAGCTCAGCCGTCCGGCCACCAGTTTCGGGCGGCACTAGTGAGGAGCCCACCACCTCCGCCCAGCCTCGCGGGCGGCACCGCCCTGAAGCCGGCGACCCACACCAGCGCCGCCCAGCTCTACAGCCGGCGTAGTCCCGTCAGCGCTACAGCCGGCGTAGTCCCGTCAGCTCCACCCGGCCATTGCCCGTCGGTTCCCTTTCTCTGTCAGCGCCCCCAGCCGGCTGCCCAGACCTGTCGACGTCAGCACCTTTCCGTTCCGGCGCTGCGTCCACACGGCGAACGTTCCGCTCCGTCTCGAACCTGCTTGCTCCGTCCGTTCCGGCCGTCTGCTCGCGACTGCCGTCGCCCGTTCCAGGCCCTCCGTGCTGGCCCACGGCTCCTGCCTCCGCTTGCTTCGCCGCCAGCGGGTCCAGCACCTTTTGATAGCGGCTCCCGCCCTTTCCGACTTACCTACGGCCAGAACCTTGTTCTGACCGACCGCCTGCCCGACTGACGACTCGCCCGACACCTGCTCGCCAGCTGCCGCCTTTCATGTTTTTCACTGTCGCCTGGCTCTGGTGCAGCTAGCCTATGCCTGTGCCATCAGCTCCGTGATCTTCAGCCCCAGCTCCTCGTCGGCTGCCCACAGCCAACCGCCGCCCTGCAACGACTCCCTCCAACGCCTCCACCTGCAAAACGACTTGGTCAGCCTGCTGGCTCCCTCTATTCGACTGTCTGCTCCAAGCTTGCTGCCCTTGCAGGAAGGTATTTCTCTGTACACATTTTAGATCAAACCTAAATACAAAATTTGCAGCAGTTCCAGTGCAGGTCATATGCAGATTCAGCAGACACTTCTGTGCAAGTCAAATTCACAGGAAAATTGCAGGTCCAATTTGGGGAATTTCTCAATTTCAGGACAAATTGATAAAATTGGGCATGGCAATTTGGGGGTTTTTGAAATTGAGGTCAAAATCAGCAAATTGAACCTCTTTCACTTGCAGAAATTTGGGGCTTTTGTGAAAATTGGCCAATTAGATGCACATTGAAGCGATTGGAGTGCATACAAATTGGGGATTTTCTGATTGGAGCATATAATTGGGCATTACAGCTGCGATTTGTCGCGTATGTATACACATTGAGTGTAATTGGACAATTTGGTGCAGGTTTACACTTGCTTTGGTTTGCAGGCATACATTTGCACAGGACATTTGGTTGCCTGGCAGTGCACATTGGTGCTTGGTTTGCTTGCAGTTATACTTTGTTGACATGGCACAGAATGCTACGGATGTATTTGGTGTGCTCACCCAGGAGGACAAGCTGGATGGATCTAACTACTCCCTCTGGAGTTTTATGATCCGTAATTTGCTGGTAGCCAAAGGGCTTTGGGGCATCGTGTGTGGTGATGACACACGCCCACATACCATTCAGCCAGCCACGCCTCAAAGGGGAGGTGCTCAAAGAGCTCCTGATGTAGATCCTGCTCCCACACAAGAGCAGAAAAGATGGGACTCTAGAGATGCACAGGCCATGTCATTGATAGCCCTTTCAGTGAAAAGGACTATCATTCCGCACATTCGTTCATGCAAGACATCGAAGCTTGCATGGGACACATTGGAAGCAATGTATCAGGTACGCAACGAGGCAAGAGTTGCCTATTTGAAGAGGCAATTGGATCTTCTTTCAATGGATGAGGGTGACTCTATGGCAGATCATCTCACCAAAGTGAAAGATTTGCAGGAACAATTGCTCAACATTGATGAGGTTATCCCAGACAGACAAATGGTCACCAACACTCTTCATTATTTACCGCCTTCCTACTTGGGCTTTCACACCTCTCTCAACCTCTCAATGAGAGGAGGTGGTGATCCCGTCACTTTTGAAGAGCTCGTGGGTTTACTCTTGCAGGAAGAGCAAACAAGAGCAAACATATCGAGCAACCGTGGTGGAGAAAAGGCATTTACAGCCAAGGATAAGGGTAAAGCAAAGAGCTTTAAGCATGGGGGACAACAGTCTAGCAAGGCTGGTCATGGACAGCCCTCTTCTAGTGGTGAAAAGTCTGACAAAGGGGATGCAAACAAGCCCAAAAACAAGGGCAAATGTCACTACTGCCATAAGCCTGGACACTACATCAGTGAATGTAGGAAAAGGATTGCAAAAGAGAAAAAGAAAGAAGCAGGCAATGCAGTAGCAGACTCTTCGGATGACAAAGCACAGCAATCAGCTAATGTAATCCAGGAAGAGTACACTTTTTTGGTCACATGCACTAGTGACACACCAGGTGCTTCGGACACTGATATGTCTTGCATTGCATCTGACAGACAGAATGCATCATGGTATTTTGATAGTGGTGCTTCGAGCCACATCACTTCATGCAAAGATGTATTTCAGCACTTGGTTTATGCTTCAAATGGCCGCACTGTATCATGTGCAGATCATACCACATATCCAGTAAAGGGAATTGGTAATGTCATACTTATTGCAGCCAATGGTGCCAATATATGTATGAGAAATGTATTGTATGTTCCAGGAATAAAGAAAAATCTGCTCTCCGTCTCAGCCATAAACGATCAAGGTTTAAAGGTTGAATTTGAAGATGGGAAGTGTTTGGTAAAAGACCCATCAAAAGGTTATGAAATAGTCACTTCTGGAACACGATACAAAGGCTTGTATAAGCTGGACAGCTATGACAAGCGCACTTATGATGCAAATACAATGGCTGCCCACACTCCTGCTATGCATGATGCAGAGCTATGGCATGCTCGTTTTGGGCATGTAAATTTTCAGAGTTTGATGCTTTTGCAGAAGCATCATATGGTTGATAATATGCCGCCTCTTGAGTCTCCGCCAAAACATGTATGTGAGGGGTGTATTTTGGGAAAGATGCATCGGAAACCATTCCCCAAAGATGGAGCTGTTAGAGCTGAAAGTAAATTACAGCTCATACATAGTGATGTATGTGGTCCAATGCGGACACCATCCATAGGGGGGCATCTTTACTTCGTCACATTCATTGATGACTACTCCAGGTTTGCTTGGGCTTACCCTTTGAAAGCAAAAGAAGATGTGTTTACATGCTTTCGACACTTTGTAGCAATGGCTGAAAATATGTGTGCGTGTAAAGTCCAAACACTCCGCTCAGATAGAGGTGGAGAATACATGTCAAATGCATTCAAGGATTATATGCTTCAAAAGAGCATCAAACACCAATGTACTGTGCCTTATACACCTGGTGTAGCTGAGAGGAAAAATAGATCTCTCATGGAGATGGCAAGATGCATGGTGAAAGCACAAAAGTTGCCTCACAAATTCTGGATGGAAGCTATAATGTGTGCAACTCATGTGTTGAACAGGTGTCCAACAAAAGCTTTGAAAACCATAAGACCATTTGAGGCTTGGTATAGCCGAAAGCCAACAGTGGATTATATGCGTACATTTGGGTGTTTGGCATATGCACATGTGCCAGAACAACTCCGAACAAAGCTTGATGACAAAGCAATTAAATGCATTTTTGTGGGCTACAGCAATGAAAGCAAAGGATACCGTCTTTATAATCCAACTACACGAAGGATTTTTGTGAGTAGAGATGTGGTATTTGCTGAAAATTCAGAACAGCCCATGATCAGCTTGTATAAAAGCAATGATACAGGCATACAGGACATGTTTGATGGACTTTTACCCATTGCAATTAGGGGGGATTCAGATCAGCCAGCCCCTACACAAGAAAATCCACATGTAGAACATGTGGAACAGCCAGCCATTCAGCCCCCTTCTGTGGAAGAAGTGGAAGATCTTGTCAGGGAAGAGCAAACAGCCATAGACACAGCCAAGTCAGTGCCAAGATGGTTGCTGAAAACTTTGCAAGAAAGCAAACTTGCAGCTCCACTCACAGGTAGAACAAGGGCTAGTTCCAGCCATGCCTTGAATGTACATCGTGGGGAGTCTGCATTCGCAATGGGTGGTCTCTTTGATTCAGAAGAGCCTTCTTCTTATGAAGAAGCACATGAGAATGAGCATTGGTTGCAAGCTATGCAAGCTGAAATTTCTTCTATCATGAAGAATAATACATGGGATCTTGTGGAATTGCCTAAAGGCAAGCATGTAATTGGCACAAAGTGGGTGTACAAAGTCAAAAGAAACTCTGATGGTACTATTGACAGGTACAAAGCAAGACTTGTGGCTAAAGGCTACTCCCAGAAAAAGGGAATAGATTATGAAGAGACTTTTGCTCCTACTTCGAGAATGACCACAATAAGATCTGTGATTGCATTGGCTGCCCATAAAGGATGGAAAGTGCATCAATTGGATATCAAAACTGCATTCTTAAATGGGGATTTACAGGAGGAAGTATATGTAAATCAGCCCATTGGTTTTGTAGTTCCTGGTGAGGAACATAAAGTATGCAGGTTGCACAAAGCATTGTATGGGTTAAAACAAGCTCCAAGAGCTTGGTATGATAAGATACATGCTCATCTAACCAGCCAAGGTTTTGAGAATAGTTCAGCTGAAAGCACATTGTATGTGAAGAAAACCGATGCCGATATTCTCATAGTCATCTTGTATGTAGATGACATGCTCATTACAGGTACAAGCAAAGCACAAATTTCAGATTTCAAAGCTGATTTGAAAGCTGAATTTGATATGTCAGATTTGGGGCCTTTACACTACTATCTCGGCATACAGTTTATGCATACAGATGATGGCATTGTTATGCAGCAAACTAAGTACATAAAAAGTTTGCTAAAAAGGTTTCACATGGATGAATGTAAGCCCATTTCTACTGCAGTAGAATCAGGTGTACGGCTTACTATGCATGATATTGGAGAGCCTTTTGAGGCCGGCCTTTATAGCCAGGCAGTGGGATGCCTCATTTACTTGTGTAACACGAGGCCAGACATATCTTTTGGGGTGTCTTTGTTGAGCAAATTCATGCACAGCCCAGGCACAAAGCATTGGCAAGCAGTCAAACGCATTTTTCGTTATCTTAAGGGTACCCTGGATCTTGGTTTGTTCTATCCCAGGGGGGGCAGCTTGCAGCTTTATGCATACAGTGATTCAGATTGGGCTGGTGATTACGATACCAGGCAATCCACCAGTGGGAATTGTTTTTTTCTTGGCAGCTCATGCATATCTTGGTTGAGTAAAAAGCAACCCACTGTTGCTACATCTACTTGTGAGGCTGAGTACAGGGCAGTCTTTACAGCTACAGTAGATTGTGTATGGTTGAGGAGACTATTGGCTGATCTTCGTGAGTGTCAGCAGACACCCACCACCATTCTCACTGATAGCCAGAGTGCTATGGCCGTGGCACGAAATCCAGTATTTCATGCACGTACCAAGCACATAGAGATTCATTATCACTATGTCAGAGAGAGGCTACATGCAGGGGAGATCAGTTTATCTTATTGCCCTACACAGGATAATGTTGCAGATCTATTCACAAAGGCTTTACCTCGAGAAAAGTTTGAAGCTTTCCGCAAAGCTTTGGGCTTACTCTCATACAGAGAGTGATCTGCTACCTTGTACAGGTTCACACTTCCACTACAGGGGGGATTTGTAGGCATATGCTCACTTATGGTAGTGCTATGTGTGAACAGGGCTTAACCAAGGGCACTTTTTCCCATGTGGTTTTTCCCCTTGGACATCAAGTGTGAAAGGACACATATAATATTTTGTAGTTCTATATTATATGGATGTGGCACACATGCAAGGGTCGACTTGCATTTTGTGGATACCACACTTTTGGCTCTCTCTCTCTCTCTCTCATTTCTTTGTGTGAGCTTCTCTACCCTGCACCTAACCCTAATGTGCAGGTTTGTGTGTGTGAGTGTGTGAGTCCAACACCCAACAATGCTCTCCCTGTAATCTTGTATGATCTGTCGCCCGTCCACGTTGGAGTCGGCATATGGCCCTCCTAACCATAGGTGGGGTGAAGAAGGTGGAGACTGTGGAGCATAGCTCTGTGGGCTGTGGTATAGGGGGCTGTGCAGGCACATCATAAAGTCTCTCTGCATATGTCTGCCAGGTCTGAGGATCGGCAATAGGTGTGGGAGGACGGGGCTCTCTGAGTCTCCTCCAAGCAGCAGCAGCATCTCTGCTCATGAGCATGTGATATGTGTCCCAGTACTGAGCCTCCTCATAAGCTCGCCGCTTACGGCGGGTGAGAGTATGCATCCTCCTGTCTGCCTGCCTCTGGGTGATCTCCCCGCGAGCCCTCTGCACTCGGAGACTGCGGTAAAGGTTTCTGCACTCATCATCATACCATCGGTTCTGGGGCATGCTCCCAGATGTAGGTGGCCGTCCTGTCTATATGTGGTATGGGAAACTCCTCGCGGCTGCGGAGTGCAGTACATGTGAGAGCTGGGAGGTGAGCATGGCCATGGGTGCCGATGGATCTAAGGCAAATAGCTGATCATGAACATGATAGTCATACACCTCGGCTACGTCCTGAGTGAAGTGAAAAATAGTGCGTGGTGGCAATATGATGGGTGGGTGGGTCTCCAATAAGCTCCTGAAAGTGAGGGATAGGTATGTATGATCCGCCCCAATGGGGCATGGTGGTACGGTGAAGTGAGACACCATATCTGCTGCCTCCCGGGATCCCATCACATAATCCACTGTACTACTGCCGCCACCCATTGGAAAGCAAGTCAACCCACTTGAATCTAGCCACTGAGTCATCCCGTTATAAATAACGAGATGGTGTCGGGCCCCAAGCTCCAACAAATGTTGCCCATATCCAGTGCTGTCAGCTCCTCCATCAGCGGAGATCCGAGTGGTCCCTGTATCCTCTGTAGCTAGCGGCTCTAGTCTCAAGGGATCCTCAAAGTCATAGATCTCGCACTGTCTGCTTTGAGTCCGTGCATTGAAGTCCCCCATCAAGAAGACTTCTCCCAGTGTCGAATAGTGTAAGATCTCCTCAGATAAGACAGAGTATGGAGACTCACTAGCCTCTCCTCCACCCGGCTCCTCGATGGTGGCAAACCGCGACCCCTTCGGAGGAAAGTAGCAAAGGGCGATATAAATCCATCTGGTCTCCGAGAGGCGTAAGCTAATCCACATGTATCTCGCCTCCGAGTCTCGTGCTACGACTCGAACATGCTCATGTAACCCATGTCTGAAAAGCACTGCAATACCTCCTGAACCTCGGGAGGTAGCCTGTCTCATCCCCTATCGGTGAGCTGACTCCCACTCATAACCCTCAACCCGTGGTAAGCCCCTCTACGGGCTCTCATGTGTCTCTGTCATCAAGATGATATCCCGGCCCTCCATCACCTCCTCAAGTCTCCCTGGATGTGTCCATAGGACTCCATTACAGTTCCAGATTGCTATGTGTATCTCTTTGTCTTCATGTTGTTTCCTCCATGTCTCATAGGCCAGATGGCGCTATTCGACCCTCTTCCCATCAATGTAGATGGGACCATCCCTATAATGTGCCATCTTCTCTTCTTTGCATGCCGCCTTGATCTTCGGCATGCATAATCTTCTGTGCTCCAGTTGCATCCATGTGAGGTCATCATCGAAGTAGATGGGGTCCCCTGGCAAGCTCCTCAAGATAGCCCGTCTTCTCATAAAGCTCATCCTACTCTCCTCGTCCGGGAACTGTAGCACTAAGGCCTTGCCTTTGGTGGAGTCCTTTGGGGTTGTCCTCCATACTCTAGTGAATGGGAGCGGCTCATCCTCCTTTAGTCCTAGCTTGGTACATAGGTTCCGCCCATCAATCTCGGGCGTGGAGGTAGTGCTCTCTGGTATCCCTGTGACTCGGATGTTGAGGCGCCGGATCCATCGCATCTTCTCTTCATCAAGAGTAGACTGCATCATGTGTACATCTTCTTGTACCGCCTTCTTGATGTTCTTCTTCATCACTTGTACATCTTCTTGCACCTCCTTTTTGATGTTCTTCTTCATCACTTCTACCCATCCTTCGCGGGCCGCCTCCATTTTCCCCTCGATTGTGTGGGTGAGGGTTTTGGTGATCTCTTCTTTGATTGCCTCTTTGTCCACCTCAAGAGTCTCTCCTTCCTCCCGTGGACGATCGCGTAAGGATGCCACTTCGCCCTTCAAAAGGTTGATTTCCTCCTGCATGGCGAGCTTTTCCTTCTCCCACTCCTCTTGCATGGTAAGCTTCTCTTCCTTTCATATTTCCGCTTCGGCCTCCAGCTTCCCCATGCGCGTCAATAAGTCCTTCTTGATGGCAGTGATGGTGCTGTCCAATGTCTTCTTCTGGTCCTTGATAAGATCCCTAAGGATATGATCAAGCTGGCTGATTTTGTCATCTACAGACCCTCCCATTGTAGAGGGAGGGAATGTTTGAAAGGAGCAGGTAAATATGTGGGAGAGAAAGAGAAGAAATGGATGAAATTCAAGTCCCCATTATGTTGCTGCCTTGGGGGCCTGAGCAAGGGTGGGTGGGAAAAGGGCACGAACCAAATCGGTGATGACAGAGAATGCAGGCGAACAGTGACAAGTTGGCCTGACGAAAGAGAGGGGCTACACACAGAGGGGGCGAATGCAGGCGAACAGGTGTGATGGAGAGAGACGGGAGGGAGAGAGAGAGAGAGACGGGAGGGAGAGAAAGAGAGAGAGGCAACTTGGCAAGACTCGAGAGAAGAGGCAAGGGCCCAGGGCCAAGGCAAGAGGAGATGGCGTCCCCAAACGGCCAGACAAATGGTCGAAAAACGGTCACAAAACCGACCGTTGGGGAGCGCAACGGCTCTCTACCGTCCCCCAAAGCGTCCCCTGCCGTAGCCGTAGCCATAGCCATCCCCGTCCCCCCATCCCTTGTGAGGGACGCCTCCAGGGGGGACGTCCATCCATCTCCGTCCGTCCCCGTTGCTGCCGCGTCTCGAAACGACGTCCCCGCGTCCCAAGGTCCCGTACCCTATGACTATGAAGTAGTAGGAGGGAGGAGCAAAACCCCATGTTCACATACCTTGTGTGGTGTTCTCTTGTCCTACATGCTCTCTTGCATATTGTTGCTACCATGTGTTGGTGAAACAATGGAAAGCAGATGGTAGGAAAAATGGGCACTTGAGAGGGTAGTGTGAGTTGTAAGTCTACACCGACAACACATTGTGTGCAATACTATTGTCATATGCATTGGTATGGAAATCTGGTCATTAATGCCCATGGCACTATGTACTTAAGTCTCCCAAGATCAATATACTTTATTTGAGGGAGAGGCCGGCCGTTCCGGCTCATTGTGTGTCTCTTGTCAATTCAACAAATTACTTCTTGTATTGAGCATGTTGTCCATTAAATCTTGGTGTATTTAAGTGTATTGATTAGCATTGTGTCCAACCAAGTTACATTGGTATCAGAGCATACGGTTATCTTTCACTTCTATCGTGAAAGACAATCAGCGCGAACACTAACTATCTCTACACTTGGAACATTATGGATAGCCATACAATGAATGTTGGAGAAGCTAACACAAGGGGGGGGGGGGGGGGACAATGAAATGCATGCTTCCAATGCTTTACAGGATGAGCAAACTCATGTGGTGCACATTAGGGAACAGGAACATGTGGGACAGTCGTCCCGTAGCAAAGAGAAAATGCAAGAAGAAAAGTCCATAGCCTTAAGGGCTGAACTTACTCGTATATGCAGGCTATTCTTTATGTACAACAAGCAGAATTGAAGCTCTACCGCCGTGAGGATCCATTGGTACATGATCATTTGAAGGCCAAGAAAGCTGAATCTTATATGGATCATGCAATGGCAATGATTGCTCAAGAGTTGAACATGCATCCGAGGGCTGCAACGCGTGCATACTTGACCCGTACCGAGGATGCCTATGCAGAAAAGGCAACCGTTCCACATGGCTTGGTATCCCCACATGTGCTCAAACAAGAACTTATGTCTAAGAGGAGAGGATGAATCCTCATGCTATTGGAGAGGAACCATCAACAACTTCACACCATGCAGGTGTACCTTATGTAGCCCGTGAAGGATGCAATGTTTATGGCAGTGGTCAAAATGTATGTCAAATGCCCTTGCCGGCTCAAAATGTGCATGCACAACACATGCAACATGGGCTGCAATTTTCTGTTGGTGCAGGTATTCCGCGTTCTCTCTCATGCCACTCATACCTTCAAGTGTGCTCGTGAGGGAGAAGCAAGATGAGCACTAGAGTGTGCTGATCTAAGATGTGCAAGAGAGAGAGATATGAAGCTAATAAGCTGAATATACTGCAATGAAAGCAATTCTGAGCAAGAGACTGAATAGTCTCATAAGTGAAGGATACAAAAGGTGAGAGTGTGTCAACACATGAACCACACCTCAAGCAAAACACTGAATGAAAAGGGGAGAGGCCAGCCCACCTATATATATGTCATATGGGGCCGGCTGACTGGAGCAAGACAACCAGGCCAACTAGACATGAAGAGCTGGCCGAGGAAAAATGCATCACTTGACCTAGGAAAAATACCAGAAAAATGGAAAAAATAAGGGTGGCCGGCCCACAACCAAAGGACATAAAAGGGATCAAATATGGGCACAATACATGGGTAGAATATGGGTTTGAATATGCTAACACCCCCTCTCAGCACCAGATGCTGAACAAACTCCGAGAAGCCGAAGAAGTCATCCACTGTCAAAGACAAAAGAATGCAGCACCAAGTATGAGGAAAGCTCTACAAGCAATCTCCTCAGCAACTCAGCTACAAAAGCAACAGAACAAGCTGCTAAGTACACCACTCCTCTGGAAGAAAACAACCATGTAGGCTGCGTCGTGCTCATAGTAGCAACGAAACCCATTTCAAATCATATGAAACCGACCGAAACTTTTACGAAACGTTTCAAAATATGAAACTCGTTTTTTATTCACCTAAATTTTTTAATGCCCAAAAACCTTACATTCCAGTTTCATACATACACATTTCCGAAGCGCATTTTTCCTTGTTGGTTGCTACTCAACTTGCACGTGCACGTCCTTTCCTGCCTGCCGATGACTAGTCGACCATCTTAAGAAGGACGCTTCAGCCTTGGCCATGGCCTAAATACATATTTTCATGTATATTCTAAACTTTTACTTTTTACATTTTTTGTATGAAACTTTTTTTTGACATTCCTTTTTTATTTAGTAGTGACTAGTTGACCATCTCAACAAGGACGCTTGAGCCTTGGTCATGGCCTAAATACATATTTTGATGTATATTCTATATTGAAAAATATATATATATTTGCATTTTTTGTATGAAACTTTTTTCAAAAAAATATGAAACTTCTGAAACCTTTTTGAAACCCGTTTCAAATCAGGCGTTTCTGAAACTCCTTGTAACTATGGTCGTGCTGCTCCAAATAATGGTGCTGAACCCAAATGTAAACACAGTGCCATAGTCAAAGAAATCCCTAGAAGCTTGCAGCTCCAAAAAGAAAATACCCTCAAATCTGCTCCAACTCTGTACCAAGAGTAGTCCAATGTTGTACAATAGCACCCTCCTCGAAGGTCGGTATCGCCAGATGTGAGAACTCAACTGCCCCCTTTGAAAACTGATGTCAGGACTCCACAAGCCCAACCAAATCCAAATCCCAATGCTTCAATCCCTCGAAGCACCATTGTGCCCTAGGCACAATCACGGACACACCTAACCACAATCCAAAATCCCACCAAGTCTGTAAGCACCACCTCCAAACCAATCCAACATCCTGCAACATCGAAGAGACAGATCTATGGAGCCGAGTGGTCTCATCAATAGCATCACTCAGAGCTAAAGTAGACTCCTCACGTAGAGAAAGGGAAACATGTACATTCACTGTAGTGGTAATTGTAGTAGTAGCCTCCTCAATAGCATCACACAACGTAGAAGCAAGCTCCTCCATAGAAGGCAAAGGGACCAGCAACTCATCCTGGTCATTGGTTGTCGAAGAAAAAAACAGGAGCGAAGTAACGGGAGACAAATCCCCCTCAGAAGCTATGGGCAAAGCTAGCCCAATGTCCTCCACTGCAGGAACAACTCCAAAAGAAGTGTCCACAATATCACCGGTTGCAGAACACCCAGAAGCAAAAACCATCTGCCGATCACTGGCATCACCATACATGTCACAAAGCAACTGCCTCACATAGAAAGTAGAAGCATCATCAGGAGCACAGATGAAGTGTCGAAGAACTGAATCCTAACAATTCAGGAGGAGAAAGCCATAGATCTGTCCGTCAGTCTTCCTCCATCGACACACATCCTCCCCGAAGGCAAGGTCAGGCAAGTGTTAGAAGTCATCTCCTGTCTAGATTTATACACCAGGGCCTTTGTTGTGGGTGTGCCCGCCCTTATGAGGTGTTTTCCCATTTTTCCCTACTCTCCGTATTTTTCCCCTATTTTTCCCATTTTTTCTGAGGCTTGGGAGGGCTGCCAGAAGGTGCCAGGAGCAGTACAGTGCTGGCCGACTGGGTGTTTATCAGTCGTGGGCACTCTTGCTGCTGGCCGACTGGTTTTCATCAGTCGTGGGCACCAGTTTGCTGGCCGACTGCATTTATGCAGTCGTGGGACCTCTTTCTTCAGTCGTGGGCACTTTAGTGCTGGCCGACTGCCCTCCAGGGAGGTATATATAGGCCCCCAGCCCCCATACCTTATTTGTATCATTACTCGGGATCTTCTTGTGTATATAGAGCAGAGTTACACGCCTACATCTCTCTCTCTCTTGTGCTGTTTTTCTGCCTGCGTTTTTGCTCGTGTTCCCAGATTTGGTCATCATCTCCGCTGCGTATTCTGGCAGCAAGCACCGATTCTTGTACGATAGAAACTCCATCGAACCATACTCCCCGAGAATAGAAGCTGCAACTTCCATGACTGAAAGTTACCACCATCCAACTGGTCTGAGTCATCCAGAAAATAACAAGAAGATGGTATGGGAGCAAAATTTGCAAATACCATTGGTGATCCAATTATTAGGACCAAACCTCAGAAGCTCAAAACTGCCCAAATCAGAAAACGTTGATGCAAGTCCCTTCCTCCCACCAAAAACCGCAGCCCAAACAGGCTATACAGCACCCAAAAATCCTCTTGTAGCAAAAAAAACACATAAGCTTCTTTCTACTGTACCTGCAACCTTGAGGCCACCAAAAGAGGGAAGCAAAAAATGTTAATTTGATATAGAGAAAAAAAAACAGCCACAGAAGGCTTGGGAATATGCTGTAAGAAGGTGCAAGAGGGAAAGGCATCAACTAGAACAGCCCTCACTATAACTCGGGCTCTCCTCAGAAAAAACGCACAATTTCAGAAGAAGTGTACACCACAAGTACCAAGGTTGCCACCAAAGCCAGAATCACCACAAGACCCCCTCTGCAATAGATAGTGTCCACTGGAGAAGAAAATGCAGCCAAACAGGGGGCTGCAGACCTGAAAATACAGGCCGACCAATTCCACACTTCTGTAGTGAAAAACGCTGATAAGAAAATACATGTAGGTTGTTGGAGACAAATCTCTGACGTTTGACGCATATCATGGGGAATATGATGCATCAAAGGCACTTGCTTTTATTGCCCAGTTTGATATTGCTTTCAATGATGAGTATTTCACTCAAAAATCCATGATCCGGCAAGTAAGCATGTTCATGAAAGGCACTGTTGCCCATTGGTGGCTCACAGAGAAGCTCTCCCGAATCCTGTTAGATCATGGGAAGAGTTCAAGGAGAGGTTCTATGCCCAATTCTTGCCTCCCAATGCATTGAATGAGATAACAATGAAGTGGGATTGGGTGAAGCAGAATGAGAGGGAAACAATGAATGCATATGTGCAAAAGTTTTGGAAAGTGCTTTTGGAGGTGTCTCCATTTATGCAAGTCACCAAGGCGAAAAGGAAGAGAAGGTTTCAATTGGGATTGCAACCCGTGAACAAAGCGGGACTACAAAGGTATCCTAGTCACACCTTACACCAACTAGTCATTGCAGCCGCCACTGCGACTGAGCAATTGGAACTCAAATTGAGTCAATCCAATAAGGCTAAACCCTCATTTCAAGACGAAGAGAGGGCTGTCCAAAACCGGCAAAATAATGGACAGCCACCTAAAAAGAACCAAAACCAAGATAAAAATGGTCCATAGGCTGAAAATAAGTCTACCAAGAAGCGTCCCTTCCAATAAGCTTACCATCAAGAATCGGTTTCCAATTCCACGCATAGACGACATCCTTGACAAGTTGGATGGATCGGCATGCTTTAGCCGAATTGATCTCAAGAGTGGGTATCATCAAGTGCGTGTCATGCCTCAGGATGTACATGAAACTGCTTTCAGGACAGCATTTGGGCTTTATGAGCATCTTGTTATGAATGCTCCGGCTACATTCAATAGAATGATGGATCGCATATTCCGTGGGTACAGGAAATTTATAAGTGTCTTCTTTGATGACATCCTAGTCTTCTCGAAGACCGAAGAAGAGCATAGAGCTCATTTGGTTATTGTTTTCTAAGAACTCCGTAAGCATAAACTCTTCGTAAATGCAAAGAAGAGTGAGGAGTTCTTGTCAGTGATACATTACCTTGGACATATCGTGTCCAAAGATGAAGTGCGGATGGATCCTGCAAAGATTGATGTGATTCGGAATTGGCCCAAATTAAGATCAGTGCATGAGATCCATAGTTTTCTTGCATTATGCTCCTACTACTGCAGGTTCATTCGGCACTTTGCATGGATTGCTTCTCCTTTGCATGACTTGACAAAGAAGAAGGCTACGTTCGAATGGACTGATGTAGAGAGGGATGCACTCCTCAAATTGAAAGATGCAACTACACATGGTCCAATGTTGATCATTCCGGATTTGCAAAACCCATTCAGTGTGGAATGTGAAGCATCTAGAAATTGCATAGGAGCTATCCTAAATCAAGAGGGACATGTCGTGGCTTATGAGAGCCGTAGATTGCTTGATGCAGAGGTCTCTCTTGGCATCTATGAGAAAGAGCTCTTGGCTATAATTCACGCCTTGACCATATGGAATCATTACCTTCTTGGGGCTGATTTCACTATGAAGACAGATCACCAAGAGTTTGAGGTATTTTCTTACCCAAACTAAATTGTCAAAGAAGCATATGAGGATGGCCAATTTCCTTTCTATGTTTCATTTTCAGATCTTACACACCCCAGGAAAGAAGAATGTCGTGACAGATGCATTGTCACAAAAGCCGTATGTAGCAACTATCTCAGTTGCCTCTCATGGAGACTTGTATCATACGCATGCTGATTTTGCAGCTACTTGGACTAATTTGATGGCTAGTCATGCACATGCCTCATATGTGATCAAAGAGAGTTATCTTATGAAAGATAATTGCCTATGTGTGGTGTCTGACATGAGGCAAAAGGTTTTGGATGAGTGCCATGCTCCTCCATATGCTAGTCATAGAGACATAATGCCTACTACGCACATGATTGAGCGGTATTTCTTTTGGCCAGGTATGCAAAAGGACATAGAGGCACATGTATGTGCATGTATCACCTGTCAAAAGGTGAAATTTGATAGGCAAAAGGCACCAAGTTTGCTTCAACCATTGGCTATTCCCACGCAGCCATGGGAAAGTATTACAATCATAGTTGTTTCTCGTACCGGTACGAATGGGTTCGTACGGTACAGTTCGTACCGTACGGTATCGTACGGTACGATTTTTTTTCCAAAAAGTTATTTTTCCTTGAAAAAAAATTTCCAAATGCTTTAAAAAAATATAGAAACCCTGCTTTACGAAGATCCCAAATGCTCGCAATACTTCGCAACTTTTGTGTCCACTCAGTATTCCATATGGGGTTGTTGAGAGACCTAAAAAATCTGGCGAGGTAGACTGGTAGTGTACACTTGATCGGTAGGATGAGAGAATCTTGCTACATCACTTGGGGATCCCTGGTATAGGTAGGCTAGACAATTAGATTCTCAAGTTATGTACGAGGGAGAAGATTTGGACATGGCCATTTTGATCTAGAGAGGAGTCCCTAAACTTATCACCCTAGATGCACTCCTCATATTTGTGCAAGGACGGTCCCTTAGTCATAAACGCTACACTGGGAGACCTTTGGTATTGCATTACCCATCCAGGTTCTTTTTTGGAGACAATCGGGAGAACCAACTGGGAGAGACACATATCCATGTTCTGGTTCCTCAAGCATTGTAGACTCCTCCCCTCCCAACCTTCCCTCACATTCAAGCTTGAAGCTCCATAGGTTGTAAGTGTAAAAAATAAAAACCGTATTTTATCGTACGGTATCCGAAAATTTCATATCGTACCAAAAATTCCCGTACGGTATCGTATTTTCGTACCGTGACAACCATGATTACAATGGATTTCATTATGGACTTGCCACGGACCCAACAAGGTAATGATGCTATTTGGACAATTGTGGACAGGTTTAGCAAGCAAGCTCGCTTCTTGCCGATCAAGAAGACCATCAAAGCTGAGCATATGGTTAAAATAAATCTTGTACAAGTGTTCAAACATCATGGAATGTCGAAGTCCATTGTGGGGGATAGAGATCCCAATACTACAAGTCTCTTTTTGTCAAATCCCCAAGGGTTTTTTGATGTCACCAGCCAAGATCTTCTCACGAACAAAGTGATATTGTATCTTTATGTGCTTGGTCCGGGCATTCCGAGCAATAGCTATACAACTCTGGTTATCACACTGGATGACTGTGGGCTGGAGGTAGATTCCTAGGAATCCCACCAATCGGGTACCAATGCCGAATAAACAACTGGGCAACATCCTCGGGGCGGTCACATTGGCCCTGCAAGGAATAAGCATAACAAATTTGCTAAATCTATCAACTATAGTTAAGCACTGAGTATTACGCTTACTCGGACTGGGAGGCAGATTCGTGACAAACTCCATCGAAATATCTTGGAAAGGTCCCTCAGGAATTGGCAAGGGCTATAATAACCCTATCTTCTTTCCACAAGTAGCTTTCACCTTTTGACAAATATCACAGTGTTGTACATATGAAAACACATCTCGCCTCATCTTTGGCCAATAATATTGCAGTTCCAATTTCTCTCGAGTTGAATTCATGCCCCTATGACCACCAGTAATGGCGTCATGGGCGTCATGGAGAAGAGCTGCCTTGAACGACTTTATGACACATAGTCGGCCTTTGTAGAAAAGCCAACCATCGTGTATCAAAAAGTAGCATGGTCCTATGGCATCCAATACCTGTTCCCACTGTGTACGAAATTCCTCGGAATCCGCGTATGTGTGCTTCATGTCGTCTAGTCCCGTACCAACAAGGTCGAGTCTGTTGGATTATATCATCTCCAGAGGGTCTACATCACCTTTTTCATGCTTGTATTGGCCATTTATGAGGCCCTGCATTAGCATATCTTAGCAGACACTATTCAATATTTTTCTACGTGAGGTAGTATATAAGGGCTGGCTCCCTTTCCCTCAGTTCGTCTCATTTTTCAGCATCCATGTCAGATGAAGAAAACGCAGCACTCTTGAGGAAGCCTTTGCTCCCGGAAGAGAACGTAGCACCTTCTACACTGAAATCTGCAGAAAACGCAGCAAACTGTCGAAGCCTCTTCTCCAAAACAGAAAACGCAGCTTTCTTCTGCTCACAGATCAGCGTTTCACCATGAAAGAAAGTGAAGCAAATATAAAACACAGATGTAGGCCCAAGTACAAGGCCTGTAAATGCTGGAAACTGATGTTTATTGCTGAAATCTGAGCACGAGGGAAGCCCGTAGGTGCTATTCAATGGTGAGAAGCAGTAGCAGCTGCTAATGAAGGTGCTGAGGACAGGGAACTACATCTTGGAGAGATCTTCTTCCTCTCCTTTTAGTTTCCCACCCTCCCTCGCTTTCTTCTTGCTGTGCACAGCCTGAGAGGAGGACTTGCTGATTTTTTCAGCCCCTTTCTTCAGAGAAGGTTTCTTGTCAGAGGACATGGCTTCACGAGATTTCTCTACTGCTGCTCCTTCTCCTGTTGATACTCCGGCACCATCACAGCCTGGATCCCTTGCTCCCGCTGCTCCACAGGTGGTTCCTATTCCCAATCTTTCCTCTCTGAGTTTCTCTCATCCAGGTCTTGCTCCCATCCCTCACATACCATCCTACAATCCTCCCCAAGTCAGTGACTCCATGAAGCTTACCACAACCATCATACTTGGTCTTTCTACACTCAGTTGTTGCTGGAAGGAGCCGGTGTGTGGATGGCTATCTCCACACCTCACTTGGTGGACCCTGCTTTGAGAAGCATATCGGATGCTCGGGCTCGTCTTATCATCATCCATTGCATGACTCCATCCATACAGGCACAATTTGTCTCCTCCCGGAGTAATGCTCATCAGATGTGGACAGAGATCCAGAGGAGGTATGGGAGAGTTTCGACAGTGAAGATTGCCAAATTGGAGTCAGATCTGGAGAAGCTTACCATCACTGAGTCAGATAACCTGATTGAGAAGATTGGAGAGTTTTCCCTTATCAAGCTGCAACTTGAGGAGTACGGGAGCACCATCAACAATCCCATCCATAAACTTCTCGGTGAGTTGCCTGCTTCCTTTGATTCTTTCAATATTTATTTCCGTGATCCTCTCCCCCCTTTTGAGGAAGTCGTGAGTTATCTCCACGACAAGTGCATGCTTCGCGGAAAAGGCAAGTCGGAGTCTGCTTTTGTTGCCTCTGACAAGGGCAAAGGCAAAGGCGGAAAAGGGAACTCCAACAACAACAACAACAACAACAACAAAAACAAAGGCAAAGGCAAGGGTAAACAAGATTCTAAGGAATCCAAGGACAAAAGCAATGAATGTGATTATTGTGGCAGGACAAGTCATACTCAGGCTCGTTGCTTTGCTCGTCGTGATGATTCTCGAGCAGCAAAAGCCAAGTATAAAGCCCAGGATGCTTCTAAAGCATCTGACAAGGACAACACCATCACAGATATGACTTCTCCTGAAGAGGTTAGTGTCACACCTGAAGTGGTGGAATGGGTTGGTGATAGTGGTGCTTCTGCCCACATGACCAATCAGGCCCATATCTTGGAGGACTACCAGACTATCTCTTCTTCAGTTCGTATCGGCGACAACTCTTCGCTTTCTCTCACCGGTGTTGGTAATGTTTCTTTGGGTTCCTCTGCCACCTTACATGATGTTCTGCATGTACCACGAATTTCCAAAAATCTGTTTTTAGTATACAAAGCTTCTCAAAAGAGACTTGGTATGTACTTTGATGATGAGGTCATCGAAGTAATCAACAAGAAGACTCTCTCGGTTGTTGCCAATGGAGTCCATGATGGGGATCTCTACAAGATCACCAATTTTTCTTGCCAGATCCCTCACACTGATTCCCATGTTCATCAGCTTTTCTCACCCGTGTTGGCTTTGGTTTCTGAGGCAAATACTTCTTTGTGGCATTCTCGCTTCGGTCATGTACCCATTGCTACCTTACAGAAGTTCCATTCTAAGCAAGTTGTCAGCGGACTACCTCAGCTTGTGGTTGAGGGGATGACTCCGGAGGAGGCCTTTACAGGACACAAGCCTTCTATATCTCATCTTCGTGTTTTCTGCTGTGTTGCTTTTGTGCATGTCCCAGATAAGAAAAGGACCACACTCGCTCCGAAGTCAAAGAGGATGATCTTCACAGGCTACAGTCTGAGATCCAAAGGGTACCGCTTCTGGGATACGGAGGTTTATGACATCATCATTTCCCGTGATGCTCGATTTGATGAGAGCTTGTTCGACATTGATTCCTCTCCACCTGATGCATCTTCCGACTTTCTAGATGATCCATTCCCGGCAGATGCTAGTGATCTTTTACCTCTTCCACGTCCAGCTGCTCCTCCTCCCCCTGCTGCAACCCCGGTGCCAACTGCTTCTTTACAGTCACTCGTTCTCGTTGCATTAGCTTTTGCAGCTCCCAGTCCCTCTACGAGACCTGCATTGACTCCGGGATTACCCTCACCAGTGCTTACCTCATCACCACTTCCAACAGCATCGGATGAGTCCTCTACTATAGCTGGATCTTCTTCTTCACGCTTTGAGAGGAAGGCTGGCCTACCTTGGTGGGTTCAGCAACTCTTTAGAGATTCTGGTCTCACTGATGCACAGCTCCATAACCAGATCTCTACCCCCACCCCTGGACCTCGCCGTTCATCTCGGGCTTCCACATCTCATCGCACAGTGAATTATGCTCTCATGAGTTCTCTCCAGGAGATTGATGAGCCTGAGAGTCCAAAGGAGACTCTTTCACAGCCGCAGTGGTGGCAAGCCATGGAAGCAGAGATGGCCTCTATTGAGAGGAATAACACTTAGTCTTTGGTACCACGGTCTTTATATCGTCGTGTTATTGGTGTGAAATGGATTTTCAAAGTCAAGTTTCATGCAGATGGTACTTTGGACAAGTACAAAGCCTGCCTTGTTGCACGAGGATATGCTCAGAAGGCAGGTGAAGACTTTAATGAGACATTTGCTCCTACAGCCAAGTATACCACCATCAGGATTGTTTTGGCTCTGGCTGCACACTTCAGATGGCCCGTGTTCCAGATGGATGTCAAATCCGCTTTTCTGAATGGAGATTTAGAGGAGGAAGTTTATGTTGAACAGCCTCCTAGTTTTGTGATTCAGGGACAGGACACCCATGTTTATCTTCTACAGAAGGCTCTTTATGGTCTCAAACAGGCACCCCGTGTTTGGTATCAAAAGATTGATGCCTTCTTGTTATCTCTTGGCTTTGAGAGGGCATATGATGACAGCAATCTCTATGTGCTTCTTTCTTATGGACATATTTGTGTCATTGTTTTGTATGTTGATGACCTCATTCTTTCTGGTTCACATACTGGGTTGGTCACACAGGTTCAGTCCAAGCTTTCAGAGACATTTGAGATGACTGATCTTGGCCTTCTACATTATTTTCTTGGGCTGGAGGTTTGGCAGAAAGATGACTGTATCTTCATTTCTCAATAGAAGTATGTGATGAAGCTGCTCACACTTCATGGGTTGTCAAATTGTACTCCTCTCTCTTGTCCCATGGATCCCAATGCCAAGTTATCCAAGGAGGAGGATACACCCTTGGTGGATTCCACATAGTACCGGCAAATTGTTGGCTCATTGCTTTACCTTGCCAACACCCGTCCAAACATCTCCTATGCTATGAGTCGTCAACCAGTTCTCATCAGCCGCTCAAAGGTCTCATTGGCAGGCACCTTTGAGAGTTCTTCGTTATCTTCAAGGTACTTATTATGGCATCACCTACTCTTGTGGTGCTGATTTGGTTGGCTTCACACATTCTGATTGGGCAAGCTGTATTGATACTCGGAGATCTACATCTGGATATTGCTTTATGCTTTGTTCTGGATTGGTTTCTCAGAAGTCTCAAAAGCAGAGGACTATTTCTGCTTCTTCAACCGAGGCTAAGTATAAATCCTACCTTCAACCGAGGCTAAGTATAAATCCTACCTTCTCTCCTCTACTGAGGCACTTTGGATTCATCAGATTCTGGAGCATTTGTGTTGTGTCGACACTTCCCCAGTTACTATTTTCTCGGATTCTCAAAGTGCTATTTCTCTAGCACAGAATCTTGTGATATGAGGATGATCCAAGCATATTGAAGTGCACTATCATTTTGTACGCGACTGGATCGAGTTGGGCCTTCTTCAACTGGCCTACTGTTCTACCAAGGACAATGTGGCTGATCTCTTGAGTCTTCACCAAACCACTTCCGAGATCTACTATGGATGTGTTACTTCAGCGTGATGGTATTGAACCGCCCCTCTAGCGGCGCTGAAGAGGTGTTGGATTATATCATCTCAAGAGGGTCTACATCATCTTTTTCATGCTTGTATTGGCCATTTATGAGACCCTGCATTATCATATCTTAGCAGACATTATTCAATATTTCTCTATCATTTTTCTGGTATTTTTGGCATTTTATGTGGCATTTTTTGCTATAGCCATGATGTCGGCCTACTACAGCTGGCCGACCAGCATCCTGAGGTAGTATATAAGGGTTGGCTCCCTTTCCCTCCGTTCATCTCATTTTTCAGCATCCAATTGAGGATTAGCAACTGCTACTGCTTCTCACCATTGAACAGCACCTACGGGCTTCCCTCGTGCTCAGATTTCAACAATAAACATCAGTTTCCAGCATTTAAAGGTCTTGTACCTGGGCCTACATCTGTGTTTTATATTTGCTTCACTTTCTTTCAGAGTCTAGTGGTCTGAATCGAAGTCACTTGTCCCTTCCTGCTCAAAGCATCAGCCATTGGATTGGCCTTTCCTGGAAGGTACTCAATCATACCACCAAACTGCTGGAATATCTGGCTCCAACGGTGTTGTCGGTCACTCCACTGTGCACTTGGCATTGTCTGAATCCAACGTGACGCCTGATGGTCAGTGCGAACCTCAAAGTCACGGTCATAAAGAAATTATTTCCAATGTTTCAAGGCTTGTATAACTGCAAGGAGTTCACGATCCTCGACTAAGTAATTCTTCTCTACGGGCAGTAACTTACGACACATGTAAGCTATTGGATGACCATTCTGTTGTAATACACCGCTAATTGCGATGTTACTCGCATCGGTGATCACCTGAAATGGCTCGTCCCACGAGGCAAGTGCTAAACAAGACGCTTCTGATAAAGCCACCTTGAGGTTCCTGAATGCCTCCAACGTTCGTGGAGTCATTCGAATCCATTGCCTTCTTGTCTTGACACCCTTTAGCAGATAGGTGAGATCCGCCGAGAGGTCAAAAAACTTGTCTATGTGGGTGGAGTATGCCTGGTATATACCCACAAAGGATCTGATGTCATAAGCTGTCTGAGGTACTTCCCAATTGACAATCTCGGTCACCTTAGCCGGATCAAGTCGAATGCCTTCTGCAGTGTGCACTAATTATGTATCCAAGGTAATGAACCTGGAACAAATAAAATTCCAACTCCTCATTGATGTAGAGCTCGTTGCTTTCCAGCAACTTAAGGACTTTCTCCACATCAATGTCATGCTCCTCAACCGTAGCTGAAAATACCAGTATGTCGTCCAGAAATATGAACACACACTTGCCAATTAATTCCGGGAAAACACGCATCATCATGCGGTTGAATGTAGCTGGGGCGTTCGTCAAGCCAAAAGGCATGACCACAAATTCATACTGGGCTCGTTCCGTACGGAAGGCTGTCTTGGGGATGTCCCCCTCCACAATCCGCACCTGGTGGTACCCACTCTTTAAATCGAGTTTCGAGAACACCTTAGCCCCATTCAACCTCTCAAGAATATAATCTATTTGAAGCATCGAGATTCTACTCTTGATAGTCAACTTATTGGGTGCACGATAATCGACACACAAACGAGAAGACTCGTCTTTTTTCTTGTCAAACAGGATCACTGCTACAAATGGCGACGCACTGGGACGGATGAAGCCAGATTGCAACAATTCTTGGAGTTGGCGGTCCAACTCCGATTCCATTGCCCTGGAAAGGCGATATGGAAACTTGCTCCAGGATTCTGAGCTTGGGAGGAGATCAATCTTGTGGTCCTCCGGTCTGGACGGGGGGAGCTGGGAAGGGAGATTGTCCCAAAGAAAAATCTTCTGGAACTTTTCATGGAGAGCCAAATACTTCTCGAAAGCACTGGCCACCGTCTGGCGGTCCAGATATATATCATCGCAAAATGTGCGCCTTTCTTGATTGCTTGCTTAGCCTGCAAGTGGCTTATGAGCGGAAAGTTTGGAATTCTTGGCTCACACTTAATGGTCACTGGGGCGTTTGACACATTCCGATTAATTTGGAAAGTGTGCTTGTCCCACTTGACATCAGGAAGAAACTTGTGAAACCACTGAATGTCCAATATTAAGTCTGCTCCTACAAGAGAGGCAACCATACAATCACGCACAAACTCTATGCTCTGAATAACCAATTTAGCACCTAGAGCTTCATACTTGACGTTCGTTGTCATGCCTGTGCTAAAACCCTCTAGTGCACTCTGGTCCCAAGGTTCTCGGTCTCTCTCGTCGTCGAAGCTCACCATAGCAAGAAAACGCACTTCCTTTCCGCAGCGCAATCTGACCATCCACTATGTGTGTGGGAGACTTCCGGAGGCTTCCAGAGGCTGAAAACCAACCGTCCTTCGAGGGACAGGAGTCACTCCGAAAGGAGTAGTCCACCGGAGTCTGAAAACCAACCACACGAGCGAGAAAGATTTATGGTTTCTTGCTGAATCTTTACACTTGAAGTAGGCTCTGATACCACTATAACATGCAAAAGCTTTAGGGGAGATCGGTAACTTCAATGCTCAGAAAAACAGCACACTTGTCGCGACGAAATTAATGCACAAAACTAAATATAGATGTGCAGAAAAATAGAGAGAGAGAGAGAAAAAGAAAGAAAGAAGAAAGAGAGAAAGATTTTATTAACGTCTTCCAAAAGACCGAACTCGGCCTATGAGACAAATCGGAGTACCTGTATGGGGTATCCTCTGTCATCCCAACAAAATGAAAAAGTACTGAACAAAAAAAAAGCTGAATCTGGGTGTGCAGGGGATGGAGCTCTACTACTACGAGAATGCAAAGCTATATGCATGGAGTATACAATCATGATATGCAACCTAGCTAGCTCCATCCTGTACCATACTGGGGGTATAAAATGGTATACATCAGTGAAGGGGGTGTCCACAGCTCCCTGAAGAACATGCCTGGGTCTGCTCTGAAGCGAGCCAGTCGCTCCGCACACTCTCTGTGAAACTGAGCTCTGATCTCTGTCATCTCTCTCTGGTATAGGCGTGGTGTCCGAAAGCCAGGTGTCCTCTGTCTCCCGCGGGCTCTAAGTGTCTCTGCTCTCTGGAGAGTAATTCCCTGCCGTGTAGGGGCTGGGAGGGGGATGGATCTCTGAAAAAATGTAGTAATCTGTGTCTGTCGCCCCCCCTCTGGAGCTGTCTGAGCCTGTAATAATGTCTCTCTATGGCGCTGTATGTCTAGAATGTATCTCCCCATTATGCGCTGGTCTGCTGCCTCAAAGATCTGGCGTAGGGAATGTGGCTCTCTGAATAAAATGGGATATCTCTCTCTGATGGCTGTATATGCTCTGCATCTGCATACATAATGCTCCTCACTCTCCACCTCCTCTCTGCACAATCTGCATACCCTCTCCTCTCGGGGGATCCGTGCTGCTCTGCCAGTCTCAATCTCCAATCGGTGTGATGAAACTCTGAGCTGACCAATAGCCACTCGGGAGCCGTGTGGTAAAAAGCCCTCCATCTAGGCCTCTCTATAAATCCATCATCAGTGATACTCATGAAGTGATCTCTGTAGTATAGCATCTTCGGTGGAAGAGGCTGTGTAGGCGATATCCATGTCTCTCGTGTATAGAGCTGCCATAAATCCTGTCTCAATACTCTGTTCCTCTCACTATGAGAGAGACGGATATGTGGTGCATTCCTGTCATACTGGAATGGTGGTAGATGATCCATGTCTAGGCCATGCTGTGAGAACCAATGTGTGACCTGTGCATACCATGATCCTCTGTCTCCTGCCTCAGCCAGCTATCTAGATGCCTCAAAAGCTCTGTATGACAATCTGTCCTGTGGCATCTCTCTGAATCTGTCTAGCAGGCATATAGTCTGAAATATCAAATATGGCCTCTACCATCATAGGAGGCGCAGCAAACTCTGCTCGGATAATGTCATGAGGTACTGACGGTTTGCTGTGTATCATGCGTGCCATCATGAGGGCCTGTGGTCTCTCTATCTGTGTACACCAATGGGTAGCAAGGCCTGGCGCCCATACCGCTGCTCCATACATCAATGCCGGTGTGACTAATGTGTCAAATAGCCACCCCTTCGTCCGGGGCTCCAGAAAATGCGCCTGGTGACACTGCCTCTCTAGCATAGCCAATGCTGCATATCCCCGTGTCAATCTAGCTCTGGCTGCTGAACCCATGGTGAAGCGTGTGGCTGCTGCAGAGAAGGTAACCCCTAGGTACACGTATGATGTCACCACCTCCACCTGGCATCCTGCGAGAGTGAATGTCAGCTGACTCCTGCCCTGTCTCGATGTATGAAAGACCATAACCTTGGTTTTCCCAAGGTTCACAGTAAGACCCCTCTGTGTGCAGAAATCATCGAGTGCATGTAGATGCTGCTGTAGACCACCTGGAGACAATAATACAATATCATCAGCATAGAGCATAATATGTACTGAGGTACCTGCTACATCAACTCCATCTCCGCCTCCCCGTGTAATGAAGTCAGCCACCTCATCAATGTATAACCCAAATAGCGTGGGGGAAAGTGGGCATCCTTGCTTCACACCAATGGTGCTAGCAATAGTCTCGGACATACCTCCTGGACATCTGACTCGCCCAAAAACCTGCTCATATAATGCATAGATGCCCCATGTCATATCTGCTGGTATGCCAAGAGACTGTAGGCACTGAAAGAGCCTCTCTCGTGGTACTGTGTCAAATGCCTTGCGGAAATCCACAAAGCAGCAATAGAGCTTTCTCTTCCTCACTCTGGCCTGATCAATCATACATCTCAAAGTGAATACATGGTCAATGGTAGAGAAAGCTCTCCTGAAGCCTGCCTGCCCTGATGAGCGTAAACCTGCTCGCTCAGCATATAAGCTAAGCTCTTGCTCCAGCACTGCACCATAGAGTTTGGCCAGCACGTGCGTCGTGGCCAACCATAACCGTCCTGTAGTTGCTCGGATCGAGCATATCCCCTGTTTTGTGAATCGGCACAATGGTGTGCATCGTCCACTCCGCAGGCAAACCCTCTGCTAGTGCCCTGTTAAACAGGTGTGCAAGAAAAGGAGCTAAAGAATCTACTGCATATATGAGATGCTCACCCTGCAGGCCCATATGGTCGGCGGCCCGTCCATGCTGTAGGCGGCGGATAGCTTCCTGTAACATCGAGTGAGTAAAGAAGCTAGCTGTGGTAGGTCGAGGCTCCTGTGGCTGAGGTATAGGTGGCTGCTGTGGGGCATGGTATAGACCCTCTGCATATGTGTGCCATGTCTGTGGGTCTGCAATAGGTGTCGGGGTCCGGGGCTCTCTGAAGTGCCGCCATGAGACAGGGCTATCTCTACTCATGAAGAAATGAAAGATCTCTAGCTCCTGTATCTCTGCGAAGGCCCGCCTTTTGCGGCGAGTAAGTCTCCTCATCTCTCTCCTCGACTCCTGCTCTGTGATGGCTCCCAAGGCTCTCTGTATGCGGAGCCGTGAGTATAGGGCTCTGCACTCGTCATCATACCATCTGTTCTGGGGCATAGTCCCAGGTCTCGCAGGCTCTCCTGAGTGTACACGATGTGGGAAGCTCTATAATGCAGGCGTGTGTAGGAGTGATGCCAGCTGGGCTGTAATGGTATCCATAGGTGCCAGGGGATCCATGAGTAGGAGTCCATCCTCTACTCTACCAGTGTATATGTCTGCCATGTCATGTGTGAAGTAGATGGTAGTGTGTGGCGTCGGTATGTGGGGGACTGGTGATACTGGTGATCCAGCTAGTGAAAATGCCAAGTATGTATGATCTGCCCCAATAGGACGAGGTGGAATGGAGAATGAGGTGACAAGCTGTGATGCCTCCACAGACTCCATAATGTAGTCTACCACCGTGCCTCCGGTCCGTGTATGACCCCCATGTGGGAAGCATGTCAGCCCTCCTGATCCCGGCCACTGTAACATCCCGTTATAAATAACGAGACGATGCCTGGCTCCCAACTCTAGTAAGTGGTCCCCATAATGTCCTCTGTCTGGTCCAGTGTCCTCTGATGCCCGACTAGCCCCTATCTCCTCTAGATCCACAGGGTGGAGGATCTCCATGTCATCATAGTCATACACCTCACACTGTCTGCTCTGTGTGTGGGCATTGAAGTCGCCCGTAAGAAATACTTTCCCTAGTGTAGAATAATGCATAATCTCCTCTGACAGACAAGTGTATGGGGAGGCTCCTGTCTCCTCCTCCTGTGGCATGTCCTATGTAATGACATAGGAGGATCCTGATGGAGAAAAGTAACATAGAGCTATGTATATAATCCTGTCCTATGAGAGCTGTAAGCTGATCCACATGTATCTGGCCTCTGGATCCTGTGCTACCACTCTCAGTCTCCCCTGTAGCTCCCGTCTGAATAGGACTGCTACTCCCCCCGACCCTCTCGAGGTACCCTGGCGTGTGGTCCTCCTGTATGCTGACTCCCACTGGAATCCCTCTACTCGAGGTAGCCCTCTCTCTGGGCTCTGATGTGTCTCTGTCAGAAGTGTGATGTCTCTCCCCACCATAACATGCTCCAGTCGTCCAGGCTGCACCCATAGTGAACCATTACAGTTCCATACTGCCATGTGTATCTCTATCAGTTGCATGGTCTGTGTCCCATAGGCCCCAAACCGCTAATCCATGGGCCGGCCATCAATGATGACCCGACCATCTCGATAGAAGGCCTTCTTGCCTTCTCTCCTCGCGTGTAAGACTCGTGGCACGCAAGTTCTCCTATGCTCAAGCTGCATCCTCGTGAGATCATCATCCAAGAAAATAGAAGCTCCCTCTAAACCTCGTAGTATGACCCTCTTCCTCATGAAGGTGACCCTCTCCGTCTCTCCTGCAAACTGTAGGATGAGGGCTCGCTTGCGTGTTGAGTCTTTCCCGGCTCTCCATGATATGGTGAAGGGGAGAGGGTGCTCTTCCTTGTAGCCGAGCTTCATGCATAGAAGCTGTCCATCTTTCTCGGGAGTGGAGTCGGGTGTCTCGGCTATATCTGTGACTCGAATGTTGAGGCGGCGGGCATGCCTCATCTTCTCCTCCTCAATGGTGGTGTGAATGATTTGGTGTTCTTCCCTTTGAGTCTCCTCCCTCACTTCTTTACGGATGTTCTTCTTCACCACCTCGACCCATCCTGACTGCTTGGCTTCGAGCTTTCCCTCCATGTCCTTTGTGATCTCCTTGGAGATCTCTTCTTTGATGGCCGTGAGAGTGTTGTCATTTATCTCCCCTTCTTCCTTCTCAGCATTCTTGATGGCTACCATTTCCACTTTCAATGCACTCACCTCCTCCTTGAGTGCCGTGTTCTCTTGTTCGAGGTTCGTGACCCATGCTTCGAGAGCTATGATGTGCCGATGTAGTTTGTTTTCCACCTCATTGAGGTTGGAATCGGATGTCTTCTTGTTCTCCTTGATTAGTGCCTTCATTGCCATCTCGAGGGCCTCGAGTTTCTCTTGGAGACTCGGGGCCATCCCTCCAGGTCACTCTGCAGTCCTTCCCACAAGCAGGGAGGAGAGAGAGAGAGAGAGAGAGAGAGTTATGTTGCTGCCTTGGGGGCCTGAGCAAGGGTGGGTGGGGAAAGGGGTGAGCAGAGGCAAAATGGCGAATTGGCGGAAAGGGGGGCACAGGCGAAATGGCGGGCACAGGCGAACTGGTGAGCAAAGGCAAAATGGCGAACTGGCGGAAAGGGGGGCAGAGGCGAAATGGCGGACACAGGCGAACTGGCGGAAAGAGAGAGAGAGAGAGAGAGAGGGAGAAGAGGACAAAGTACTGGGTCCCGAACACCCTCTATAGGGCCCCCACCACAAATGGTGTATTTGCTTTTATTAGAATTGTGCAAAACTGAAATAAAAGATTGAACCTTATCCTTCTTGGCTGAGATAGATCTCTGCCCTTGACCTTCAATCCTTCACCCCTTCTGCGTTAGCTTATCCTTGGCTGTCCTGGCCCTTTTATCAGCTTCAACACTTGGTGAATTATGAGATAAATGAACAGATTTGTGTCTTGGGTATTTATACCCTCAACAGTATGTAGTCGGCTGGTTTACAGCAGTCGGCTGCCTGAAAATAGCTCCACGACTAGAATATTCAGCATCAAATGCTGTAAAAATCTGCGCATGACTTAAATAAGTGCTGGCCACCATGCACCTCAGATCTGGCTGCTGGGCAGCCTGTGTGAGCTGCCCCACACCTGGTCTACAGTCCCCTAGGGGCTGTGTAACCTGCCCCACCCACCAATTCCATATTCTGGGGACTTTCGAGCAACATAGGGTCGCTTTCCCACACCCAATGGGTCTAGAGAGCCTGTGGACTCTCCTTATCTCTCCCGTGCTAGATATCCTAGACGGGCCGCTCCTAGTACCACAAGAGTGACTTATTCAGCTAATGTTTAGAGAAGCTCAAGAATATTCATAGATTAATGCTTTAAATCAAGATTGGATATACACCACTCCGTCTCCTATTGTGTTTTTCTTTTTTTTCCATGATGATCAGATTCCATGGACATCATCGTACACTTTCTGGTCTCATAGACCTTTTGGGTCTTTCATAGACGATTAATATAACTTTCTTTCTTTCTTTCTCAGATGACCTTCCCCACTGAGCTGTGTTCTTTTCCGAACGCTACCTTGCCATACTGTTGCTGAGTGTGCCCCTTTTTCATGCAGTTTCAAGTGGCATTTTGAAACTTCAAACAGGCTCCAATTTCTTTGCATTCTATTAGAGTCGAGTGGTAACAATGTTTGGTGACAGTAAGGGTGGATTCAGACAGGGCGGCAGAAATCAAAAATATTCTGACACCAGCTACCATCAGCAAATGGGCATAGCTCAAGTGGTTGGAGCTCTTGGCCCTTTCTGGTGGGTCCTGGGTTCAAACCCGCTTTGTGTTGTCCTCTTGTGAGATGGCTCGGTCGACCCCTTAAGGCCCGAGCATTTTTGTGAGTGCAAACATATCTGACCCCACCTGTTCATCAGCAAACTGCCGGCTGCCACCTCAGATGTCAAACTTTTCTGCCGCCCTGAACTGAAGCAAGCCTTAGGGTAAAGAGTTACGCACAACCGCCCCCAATTCTTTGGAAAGTGGCTCCTACCATGGGTCCCCTGTCAAAAATATCTGTTTGCTCCCAGCTACACACCACTAAGTAAACAATATCTTACAGATACCTTTGAGCATGTTGAAATAAGGAATACAGAACCACGAACACAATTCAACAAGAAAAAAACCTTTCCGAGCAGCCAAGGAAAATGACTACAGGGTTGAAGCCTGGTCTCTTCTTGGCCATTGCAAACGCATATACAAGTAAAGGGCGTGGATGAAAGGTTTGCTTACACTTTAAGCCGCATGCCCAGGTCTTGCAAGAAGGTGCAGTATGACTTGCGGAAGTAGGTCTCCTTTTTGAGGTCAATGCCATCCCTTCGCGAAGGGGAGTTCTTCTCGATCTGCTCACGGGGGAAGTACCAGTTGGAGCTGGAATGGTCTGGCTCCTCCAGCTTCTCATGAGATGCAGTGGCAACCGCATCTGGTGCTGCTGCAGCTAACCCTGCTCGAGAACCATCTCCTTGAGGCAAGCCAGCCATCTCCTTCTTTTTCCGGCTATCCCCCGCAGTAGACCGACGAGCATAAACTGACAGAAAAAATAGGCTTTCCTGCGCTGGCTTCCTCCCCTTTGCCGGCCAAAGTAGAACCGAAATGAAGCCCTGGCAGGGAAAATAAACTAGGGTTTCCTTCGTATAAGTATCAAAGTCTGTGCGAAAATTCCGGTACTCTGACAGAAAACCAATGTTGAACCCTATGTAAAAATTAGGGTCTCCTCCTGTCTGCAGAAAGGAAAAACAAGGGTTCCCTGCTACGTGATTGTTCCGTCCGAGCTTCAGTTGAGGGGTTTTAGGACCTAAATTGCGAAATGCAAAGTGATTAGTAGCATACAGTCTTGCGAGTTGAACAAACACACCGAAGTAACTAGCAATCACCTGCCCAGTGCCTACAGGAGTAGTTTGTAGCGTGGTCCAGTTATCGAGGAGAGACACCCTTTTTTCGAAAAGGGGAAGAAGAGATGTCTTTCAGCCATCCCTATTCCATCAGCTTTGTGGCCCGATCCCCTTAACTTAGGGCATAGTCCAAAAATTTATGGAAGAGTAATCATCAATAAAATAATAATGTAGTCTCCCGGCTTATACTATTTTTTTTTACCTTCGCCAATTAAATTTTGAGGTATATTCCCTTAAGGTTCAATCAAAGGTTTCTATTAAAGCATGAGATCCTTAAAAATCCTTTTTTAGGAAGGTTTCACAAATGTCCTTCCCTCTTTTAACCTTCTTTTTAGGAAGGTTTGACACATGTCCTCCTCCCCTTAAGTCCGCTTGGATTGGAGAAATCTCTCTCTCTCTCTCTCTCTCTCTCTCTCTCTCTCTCTCTCTCTCTCTCGGATGGGGCTTCAATCGAGACAAGCCACCCCTTTGTAGGGCCTTAATTTGCCCCTCTGTGTCCATGCACACAATCAAAACACTGCAACCATCATAGAAGTAAAACTTTACAGAGACCCTCAAACATCAAACTCTATAGTGGAAGAGTCAAGCTTGGCTAGGGGAGGGGGGGCATCTCTTTGCACGACAATCTTTGCATGGCTGAGTCTCTCACACAAACAAGGACAGAGCAACCTTGAAGAAACACGAAGTGTAGTGGCACTTGCGCAATCCAGGGAAAAGGTATTCTATAGCAGCAGAGCAAGGAAGGCGATTATAGGGAGGTTGTAAGGTTTACACCTTATTGTACGCTTTAGAGACTAAGATCAATTGAACTGATCGTTTCAACGTTCATTTTAATTAGTATATATAGTTCATTTTCATTATCAATAGGGCACCCAAATATATTATGGTTTGAATAATTTATATTTTTGCTTCTTATAAAATTGAAGTGAAATGAAGGTCGAACATATAATCAATTGGACTTCTCGCAAATCAATCCCAACATGACAACATATGATAGACACAAACATAATAACACTAGCTCAATATATTTAACGCAAAATCACCCACAATACTAGTAACACTAACATGGACCCAAGCCCGTTAGTATGTAATATGGAATTACCCCCTTGATACCAAAACTACTAGCATGGTGCAATGGTATCCCAATCTAACATAGAAGGATCTAACTAACATCCCTCTTACTTGAGTTTGTAATTATCCTCAATTGTGGGTTTGCTTATATGAGTGGATGAGGTATGGACAAGTGCAAAAATATTGATAAGGCATCCATCGAACATCTTCTATAGGATCGTCAAAAGATACTTGGTGTAAGTGTTTTCCAGGTGTGTGGTAGTGTGTTAAAGATCAATGAGTGTGTCAAGTTCAAGTATTTCCTCTCGATCAACAATTGGAGGTTGTTCTTCATAAGTAGGATGTGAAGGAAGTGGTCCTCTAAATGGTTTCAACAAAACAATGTGAAAATGCTAATGTAATGGCATATCTAATCGATATGCAAGGTCATTAATCTTTTTAATGACCCTAAATGGTCCATAAAAACCTTGGTGCCAATTTCACTATTGGATTCTTCTCAACATTCTTGAGATGTCCCTTTTCAGTTCTTAAGAGAACATAATCACCTTCTTTAAAAGATATGGCTTTACATTTCTTGCTTGCTTCTTCTTGAGATTACATACAGCTTCGCATACTATTCTTAAAATCTCCAAGTAAACTCATAAGCAAAAACCTCTACTTTATGAGAAAGGTGAGAGGTAGGAATAGGTAAAACTTTCCTATAAATAATCTCAAATTATGCACAGCCTATAGTAATTGAATGAGGTGTATTATTGTAATCAAACTAAATAAGGTGAATGTATTTGTCACAAACTCAAGGTTGGGATGAAACATAGGCTAAGTTCAGGATTGTATGATTAGTAACTTCCGTTTATCCATTAGACTCTAGATGAAATGTGGTCGTAAAATCCAACTTAGTGCCTTAGTTGTCAAATAGTGTAATCTAAAAATGAGTGGAATCATGTTCAAACACAATGACCTTGGGTAAGCCATGATGTATAAAGATATACTTGGCATGGCTTGTTGAGATGTCAATGTCTTTTTGCATGGAATAAAATAGGCTTGTTTACTAAAGCGCTCCACTATAGTCTAAATAATGCCATTATGACTTGTAGTAGAAGCCTAAAATAAAGTCCATTAATCTTTTTAATGACCCTAAATGGTCCATAAAAACCTTGGTGCCAATTTCACTATTGGATTCTTCTCAACATTCTTGAGATGTCCCTTTTCAGTTCTTAAGAGAACATAATCACCTTCTTTAAAAGATATGGCTTTACATTTCTTGCTTGCTTCTTCTCGAGATTACATATAGCTTCGCATACTATTCTTAAAATCTCCAAGTAAACTCATCAGCAACCTCTACTTTATGAGAAAGGTGAGAGGTAGGAATAGGTAAAACCTTCCTATAAATAATCTCAAATGATGCACAGCCTATAGTAATTGAATGAGGTGTATTATTGTAATCAAACTAAATAAGGTGAATGTATTTGTCACAAACTCAAGGTTGGGATGAAACATAGGCTAAGTTCAGGATTGTATGATTAGTAACTTTCGTTTATACTCTAGATGAAATGTGGTCGTAAAATCCAACTTAGTACCTTAGTTATCAAATAGTGTAATCTAAAAATGAGTGGAATCATGTTCAAACACAATGACCTTGGGTAAGCCATGATGTATAAAGATATACTTGGCATGGCTTGTTGAGATGTCAATGTCTTTTTGCATGGAATAAAATAGGCTTGTTTACTAAAGCGGTCCACTATAGTCTAAATAATGCCATTATGACTTGTAGTAGAAGGGAGGCCTCCTAATATAAAGTCCATTGATGTCTAGTGCCATGGTTCACATAGCATCTTTTTGAGCTGTCAACGATGCAAATGCACTAGTTGTTTTTGTTGCATAGTTGGAAATATATTTGTAGGCAGCCTGCAAACAAAACGGTATCCACCACCTCCACTTTATCGGAGAAAATTAATGGAATTGAACTATTTGCCACATCAGGAATACGTGTTCACTGGTTCTAGCCATTCCGATTCTCCAGATTCCCTGAGTGTCTCTGTCTACGCCTACACTTCTACTTCGAGCTCTTTCTCTAAGCTTTTCTCTACGGCATAGATATGATTGATGATGCTTGGTCTTTTGCTTAGAGCATCAGCACTGTGTTTTCCTTACCAGGTTGATATTGTAGATGCCCATTTGATGTGCCTGTCTAAAATCAAGGGTTGAGAGATCAAGCATTGAATATGATGTTGATTAATCTTGATTAGGAATTCAGAAGCCAAAAGAATCCTAAGAGCATGTACTATATTAGTCAACTCTTTTGTCATATGTACTATAGTTATACTATAATACATATGACGAAAGAGCATGTACTATATCAATCAACTCTTTTATCATATGTACTATAGTTACACTCTCTTAGTTTCAACTTTGCAGCTCTCATAAATTGATGGATGGTCATCTTGCACGAGGACTGCCCCAATCCCATAGCCACTTACATCAGTTACTAATGAAGAATGGTCTAGTAAAGTCAATAAGTTATAACACAAGGGCATGAGTAAGAACTTTTTTCAAAGCTTGAAAGGATTTATAATGTCTATCGATCCAGTGAAATTGTCTAGCCTTATTTAGGAGACCTATCTCAATGGATGTCCAATGTATGCAAAGTTCTTGATAAATTTCCTCTAATATCTAGATAATCCTAAGAATGATCATAAATCATGTATATCACGAGGTTTAGGCCAAGTGACAATGGACTCAAACTTCTTTGGATCCACTTGAATAACCTTGCTTTGAGACTATGTGGCCCAAGTACTCAATTTTATCTTGAAAGAAACTACTCTTCTCAAGGTTTAGATAGAGTTGGTTTTCTTTCGAAAGAGAGAAAACTACCTGCAAATGTTTCTTATGATCTTCAATATTTTTTCTAAAGACTAGTATGTCATCAAAGAATATGACCATAAATCTTGATGTCTGAGTATGCACTTCATCCTACAAGTAAAAGTCACATGAGTATTGGTAAGTCCAAAGAGCATTACCAAAAATACATAATGACCAAACAGAGTCCTAAATGTAGTCTTATACATATCTTCCTCAACCATTCTTACTTGATGATATACACGGACTTAAGGTCAATTTTGCTAAATACCCTAGCCCCTCTCAATTTATCTAATAAGCCCTTAGAGCTCTATAGTCTGTACACATACCGTAAGTGCCATTATTTTTCTTGACCAAGAGTACATGAGTAACTACTATGTCTTAATCAAACCTCTCTTTAAAAGTTCTTATACGTGATGCTACATTTCAATTTATTCTAGCAGTTGATGTGTAACAAGGCTAGCCGATAAGGTGGGTGTGATTGAGGTTGGGTTGTTTATGAGAAAGAAAGAATTTTAAGACACCTAGAACATTGGTAAGCCACGAACTATATGTGGCTTGTCGATCATGATCGAATGGATTGTTGCCATATATATAGGCAGTGATGTGTGTGAACACACTTAGGACCGCCGGGGCACTTTTTCCCTCCTTAGGAGGTTTTTTCCCCCGGCTTGTATATACACCCATTATTCTAGGGCTAACTTATCTTTGTACATTGACACAATCTAATATACTGTGTATTGTGTGCATTCTTGCTTCTTCTTCTCCAAGCTTTGTGTGCTTTCCTGCAACCCTAATTCCAACAATTGGTATCAGAGCAGGCATCGGCTCCCAAGGCTACGCCGTTAGAACCCTCCGACTTACGTTCTCCGATTGAGGTGAGCTTTCATGAGCGCTTGCAGGTCCCTATACTCTGCAGATAAGACCGTAGGGCTTAGCGTTCTCAGGAATTGCATCTGAGGTCGTTTCGGGCTCCGTTTTTGCATTACAAGTTCTGTACAGGTGTTTTCGTCATTTTGTGCAGAAATTTCGACAGTGCAGTTTTCTGCAAAACATGCATACATATTCTATTGTGGACCGTGCTACATAGCACGAGTTGTTTTCTGTTTAGTCTTTGCTTCATTACAGGTAGCTTTTGCATTAGTTTCAGTCACTGGCCATGGCTAATAACAGCAATGATGTATTTCGCATGTTGTCTTGCTGATGACAAATTGGATGGAGACAGCAACTACCCACTTTGGGCATACATGATGCAGCATGTTTTGGTTGCAAAAGGAGTGTGGAACATTGTGCAGGGTATGGATGTACGTCCAGGTTCTGTGGATGTAGGATCTGTTGAGGATGTTGCAGGTTCTTGCAGCTCTACTGTTGCTGCTGTTTTACCCACTGTTGAACACACTCGTTGGGATGGTAAAGATGCGTAAGCTCATGCCTTGATTGCACTTTCTGTCAAACGTAACATCACTCCACATATTCGTTCAGCTAAAACAGCAAAACAGGCTTGGGATATTCTAGCTGGTTTTTTGTATGCAGGTCGTAACAAGGCAAAAATCTCTTACATGCGTAAAGAGATAGAATCGAAGATTATGCAGGAAGATGATGACATGAATGTTTTTCTTGCTGAGATTAAAGATCTCAAGGAATAGTTGATTTCTACAGGTGATATTATTCATGTTGGTTGCCTCATTTATGTATGCATTACGAGGCCGAACATTCAGTTTGCAGTCTCACAGGTTTGAGCAGGTTTATGCATAGCCCAGGGTCTCAGCATTGGAAGGCAGTTAAATGCATCGTTCGCTACTTGAGTGGCACCATACATCTTGGGTTATTTTATCCCAAGGGAGGATCGTTGCCGCCAGATTTACATGCTTTTTCAGACTCAGATTGGGCTGGTTGCTATGACACAAGAGTGTCCATAAGTGGTTTTTGTTTCATGCTCGACAGCTCATGCATATCTTGGTTGAGCAAGAAGCAACCTACTGTGGCCACTTCTAGTTGTGAAGCTGAGTATAGGGCAGCTTTCACAGCTACGGTTGAGTGTGTGTGGCTCAGACGGCTTATGGTGGTGGCTGACTTGGGTGTTGGACAGGAGTCTGCCACCTCTATCTACACTGACAGTCAGAGCACATTGGCAGTAGCGAGAAACCCAGTTTTTCATGCTCGCACAAAGCACATTGAGGTGCATTATCACTATGTCAGGGAGAGACTCTCAGCAGCAGCATGAGAGATCAGCTTGGCATATGTGCCAACACAGGACAACCTCTCTGATCTTTTCACAAAGGCGCTTCCTCGTGAGAAGTTTGAAGCTTTCTGCAAAGCTTTGGGTTTGCTTCCCTTTGTGGACTGATCTACTTTGGGCATGGCACTTCCCTATACATGAGTGCAAGCTCTCGTTCACACCATCACTCCCAGGGGAGATTTGTTGCCATATATATAGGCAGTGATGTGTATGAACACACTTAGGACCACTGGGGTACTTTTTCCCTCCTTAGGAGGTTTTTTTCCCCGGCTTGTATATACGCCCATTATTCTAGGGCTAACTTATCTTTGTACATTGACACAATCTAATGTACTGTGTGTTATGTGCATTCTTGCTCTTCTCTAAGCTTTGTGTGCTTTCCTACAACCCTAATTCCAACATGGATTTGGGTGCATTGTGAGCCTCTTTTTGAAGTGTTGGTGGCTCTTTGGCCCACTTGATTTGAGCAGGGCGATGTCGGTACTGTGGACAAAAGGGAAGCATTATAGAGCATCTGCTGCAACTTGGGGGTGGAATTGTGGAACATGGAACATTGTCGACCTTGGACATGCGGCATTACTTTAATCTTTTGGGCATCTCAAGTATGCTTGATTAGCACAGATATAGGCAAGTTTGGTGTCTCGGAGGGAGATAGAGAGCACGCTTGGTGGAATCACCACTTTGTGTGGAGATCTGCATGGATTCGACGGCTCCATATATCGCGATTGGGATGCCCATTTGATTGGGCACGATGGAGGATTCTCTGGTGGCATCTTCACAAATTCCCCGCATGCTATGCGCAAATGGAAGACTAAGAGTCGTTGTTTGTAAGTGTGCAGATGGAAGAGTAAGAGTCTTTGTAAGTGTGCAAACGTCGGAATTGTGAGTCATGGATGGCTTGACTGAACAACAATGATTAAGACAATACTAGGCAAGGCAAATGGATTGAAGCAAGTTGTTTGACTGGACATGGATGCGCCATTCAAAAAAGGAGACACAATGTTGACATGCCTTGATAAGGTATGGTTTAGATCGTTGGGTGCAAGGACTAACCATGTCTAAGTCCCTAAGTGCCAATGGTAGTGAAAGGTTGTGAACGAAGAGGGTTGACTGCACACCAAAAACTTTGCCAAGGTATGGTTGTAAGTGGAAACTGAATTAGGTTTGGTGGTAGCACGATTTTCTTTGGGGTTTATGGGTGATTTAGCAATTAGGCTATCCGACAATGTACCTACAAACAATCCCAATAATACCAGCTCTACCATCCATCAGGAGCACTCCTCCCACTCAGTGGGGGGAGCCACAATATGCAGTAAAAGGAGGGTGAAGTGGTTACACTTATTTGTTTGTCGGAAAGAACATGGAAGTCGGCGTTACCTTGTTGCCGGCATCGAGGTTGTTGTAGTGGTAGTTCCGTCATCTTGCTTGTAGCTTTGTCATGTTGCGGTTGGTGCTTGGAATGAGCCAACATGTTAGTTCTTGGCTAGGGGTGGCGTGATGTGGTTATTAGAGAAGCTACGATGTATGTTAGTGAAGAGGATGGGAAAACCGATCTCTTTTGAGTCCTGCACAAGCTTGAGCCCTGGTCCACTTCACAATAACACAATTCTCTAGAATTTGGCATTAGTAAATAGTTACGCATGTGCTTGAAAGATAGCTGCATTAAGGAGCGTATATATAGGCTCTCCTTGTTCTCAATTCCTCTACTCATTCTTGTAAGCTTTCCTTACAGCCGATCAATGCCTCCCTCACACACATAGGCTCTCGTAACTTTTTGATGGTATCCCTTACATTAGCTACCATAAACAAGGAGGAGGTTGAAAGCATTTAGAAGTTTGAAAGATCAAAAGGCAGTTGATTTGGGAACATCAAGCAATGTGTGTGCATATATACTCTAATTCTTTGGCCTTGTGGATAGTTGTTTTTTGGGAGACATGTTCCAGAGGGGTCTACAAACTTACTCATCCCATATGTGATCCCAAGGATGCCCTCACACTCACCATCACGAAGATCATCCAATTTTTCTCATTCCGCATGTGGTCCCAAGGATGCCCTCACACTCACCATGAAAATACCCGGTTGGCCCTCCTCAAAGACTCTACATACTATAGAAGTCACAAAAGATTATGCTTACAAGCTATAAAGGCATGAGGTTGATGAAGAGGTTTAATCTCATGCCATTCAAGTTGTGCTTCCACTTGTGTTCTAGGTTAAGCACAAGGGGTTTTAGCATCAGCTATTTCAGAGGTCTATTGTAAATAGTTTGCAACGTAGAAGTCTACTTGAGGTTTTTACTGTGGATGTGGATAGGTGTTTAGATCGTAACTCTATGAAGATGTCATTACTTCAAGCACATGAAAGTGGCCATCGATGAGTGTACCCTAGGAGAGTGAACTGTGGCAAAGCATGGTAGGTAGTTGCTCCCACGTATTTCTTTGGACATCAAAATGCTCCTCAATGGTCTAAGAACTGTTGTTCCAGCAATCATAGCCACCCACACAGCATAAATGAAATCTCCACAGGTAGCCCATGTAAAGGAAGTCCGCTCTTACTTAATCATAGCTGGAGAACCTTGAGTCCAAGTACTAGTGAAACGGATGCCGACTTGACAACAACCAAGATGTTGCAGCCAAAGTGGAGTCTTATTTTCTATAGGCTAGGGTAGTTCCAACATGGTATCTTTGAATTCAATGGCCATTTTGCAGCACACATCTAATGTAGCTGGTCTAGATAAGAGCAGATAGTCATGCATCTAGGATCTATACTCCTTTCAAAGGCACGATAATAACTATTCACACCAGCCAACCTCTCTCAAATCTTACATCAAGAGTTAAAATGTTTGAGACATGAGACAATCTCTCATGTACTCATGCTCTTATTGTTTAATATTGTAGAGTCGTGCCACTGGGCTTCACTTATAAAACCACTTCTTGCAAAGCTTGGCTAAAATATATTCTTTAGCCAAATAAAATTATGGCTTTAGCGTTCCTTACCATTGGTGTGCCTTCCCACCTAATGTTAGGGAAAATGAATGGATCTTTGTGAGCTCATCAATAAATGGAGTTGTTAAGCGGAAAAACATGCACATTGTAGAGATATCATGAGCATTGATATGACAGAGAAGAATATGCCACATAGCTATTGGGCTGATGCTGTTTCTACAACAGTTTATATCATGAACAGGACTCCTACCAGACATACATGATGTAATGCCAGAGGAAAAATTCAGTGGTGGTAAGAAACCTGATTTGTCTCACTTGAAAGTTTTTGGATGTATTGCCTATGTGCATGTGCTAGATGAGTTGCGTACTAAGCTAGATCCAAAGGTAGAAAAATGTATGTTTATTGGATATTCCCTTGAGCAAAAGGGATATAGATGCTATAACCCTACTACACGTGAGTTGAGGGTAAGCAGAGATGTTGTGTTTGATGAAATGAGTAGTTTAGTATGCTACTGAAAAAGATGCCATCGGGCTTGATGTAGCTGGAAATGTGATTGCATAGAATGCAAGTCAATAATCATAGTTGTTAACCCATTCCTAGGGTTAACAAGAGCTACTACCATTATCTTACATCAAGGAGTCAAGTAGATACACCAAAAGGTTATACATTCAAGATATGAAGCAATGGTGTCCAAATCTATAACTCGGATGGGTGCCCGTAAGTATGACATAATATTTATGGCGATTCTCGCTTCAAGAGCGTGTGGTAGTAAGTTAGGATGAAGTCCTAACTTATGTACTTCATGGATATATTATGAGAGTAGACTTTGTAATAGCATTGGCCTCTTATGAGCCTAAAGTGCCTGGCCAGCCACAATTTAAGTGAGTGTGAATACTTATGGCCATGTATATAAGTGAATTTCTCTCATAATACAATAGACTCTCTCATTGTGCAATAGAGTCTTGCTCTTGCTAATCCTCTTGCTAATCTTTCTCTAATGCATGCTAGTGAGTGTGTGTGAGTGATGTGAGGTGAGAGAAGGGATGAGTACACGTAGTGTAACACGGTAGTGTGACAACGCTTGTAAGAGACGCGGTGGAATTTCTTCTCAAGGAGTTGTAAAGCTTGGAGACCTCAAGGGTTACGAGCTTTGCCATTGGAAAGATCCTCATGACGGTTACGGTTCACTAGGTAATCTCTTGCTGGATGTGTTTCAAGGGAGGTTAGGGCGAGCCATAACATTTTTGGCGCCACTGCATCCCTTGGATTTTTCCATCATTTTTCTCTAATCCACGCATTACTCATTTCCCATTGTCTTGATTAATGGTTTTCCATGAAAAAGATGTAGATTTGTGTGTGATTTTGTGAGAAATAGCTCTCTTTTTTGGTTTATAAAGAATGTCTTTTTGTTTAATTTCTAGCTTAATTTGTTGTTTTTGTTGTTGATAATGTCGTTTTTAATGTTTCTCGGGCTTGCACATAGAGTGTATTAGGTTTAGTTTGCATCCATTGCATTAAACAATGCAATAGAATGCAATTTTTAGTGAATGTTAGCTCTCTTTAGAGTTAAACATAGAACTAGAATCATTAATTTTAGCTTAAATTATGTGTTTTTTGTTGGAATTGTATGCATTAGAGTGCTAGCAAGCATTAGGAGTAGCTTAATCGTGTAAAAATTTTCTCAAAACTATAAAAAATCCTTGAAATCAACTAATTTCTCTTAATTGACTAGTTTTTGTCATTAAGAGTAATTAATCCACTTCAAGAGGCAAAAGGATTAGAAAATGTGTTTTTTGGAGTCTAATTTGGCCATGTAATAAGTTGTTGAAATTAATATTTTTGACTGTTTTTAGAGCATCTAGATGCATCAAAACACCTAATTACATCAATTGGAGGAATTTGACTCTCTTTTGCTTAATTTTGCCTTAAAAGAAAATATCAAAATTAAAAGTCTGATTAATCTCTAATTATACATTAAACTACACATTAGTTGATGCATATGGCTTAGTAATTCCTTGCTCTATCCAATGATGTGCTCAATTGTGTGAATTAATTAGTGATGATTAGGGGTTAATTAGAGCCCTTGATTAGTCTAAAAGAGGGAAAGATTAGTGAAAAATTAATCTTTGATTAAATTTTAATCACTTTTTTTTACATAACTCATTAAGACTAAAGAGCATTGAATGAGTTGATGCTCATGAGCTGTCAAATTGTCCATTTTGGGAGTCAGTTTATGAAGGGTGTAAGGGGGTGTCATAAAAAGGTTGACTTTCTTTATTCCCACTTGCCTTTTTGGAAAAATGCCCATATCTCCTTAATTTAAAATTCAAAAAATATTCCCCCCAAACAAGTAAGTTCGAATTTCCCTCTAGACTCCAAAAAAATTAAAAAAATCTACGTGAGCCTTCTTAATTTAAAATTCAGAAAATATTCCTCCCAAATAAGTAAATTCGAATTTCCCTCTAGACTCCAAAAAAATAAAAAAATCTGCATGAGCCACGTGGCTCACGCTGTGAACCATTTCTGCACTCTCACGCCTAAAGGGTTCACATCCTAGTGGTCCGTTTCCAAAAAAATAAATAAATTCCACATGAGCCACGTGGCTCACACCATGAACCATTTCTACACTCACGCCTTAAGGGTTCACTTCTTAGGGGTCTGTGCTAAAAAAATAAAATAAAATCCGCATGAGCCATGTGGCTCATGCTGTAAACCCTTTCTGCACTCTCACACCTTAAAGGGTTCACGTTCGCGTAAAAAAAAACAATTTTGATAAAATCCGTGAAGTCTGTTTTATGCCGTGAATTACACCCTGCTAGTTCACGTCATGAAAGGGGTCCGTTGGTTTTTTTTAAATAAAAAAAGAGATCTGTTGGTATTTTAAAAAAAAGACTCTAGAAAACAACCATGTTTGGAGGCTCGTATCTCCTAAACCGTGAATCCGATGAAGGCGATCTAGTGCTCATCAGAAAAAGCCGACATCGAGCTCTTCGAAATTGGTCTTGATCGTCCAAGGTCAAAATCGATCATTTTGGCCTCCCACTAGCAATCTCACAATTAGACCCGAAAATTGAGGCAAAAAACAGGCCTTAAAGCAGAAAAAAGCACCCAAAACAATATAAAAATAACTGTGTACCATATTTTGTCTACTTTTTGAGGGTCTAAACTACAAAATCACAAAAGACTAAGAGACAAAGTTGTAGTACTCCAAAAATACTACAACTCTCTCATATAGAGTTTTTCCAAATTCCTTTTGGAACACCTTCAAAATCAGGCTGTGATAGAAAAAAAATTCCTGAAAAAATTGTCATCTTCAGACAGTGATGGAAAATAGGTTTTGAGACCTCCTCTTCCATCTGCGATGATACTAGCCTGCACTTTTTTCGAAAGAATATCTCTAAGAGGTCGTTCATGTACGTGTAGTGCCTTAGCTAATTAGGGCTAACAAACACTCGTTTGACCCAACGAAGAGTACGCCAGGCCTCCTGAGGTTGTAACGGGTTGTGAGAAAATATTAAAGGCATAAAAAAGCATGTGCTTGCTCATTGAAGGAGCAATTAGTAACCTCAAGTTATGGCAATGCTAGAGGGATTGCCAGGGCTCACACACGGACTGAACCCAATGGCTGACATCTTCGAGCCATTGAGATCCATGCCGCAAATGCACCTCCCAATACCATTCGCCATGCCAACAACAAGAGTATCATCCGGTTTTGCACCCCCTATCACTTCAATTCAACCAAGCTTTGGTCCTTTACCTAACATTTCCACAAATCCTATAAGTACCCAACCCTTTCCAGCCCCTGGATGCCCACACCTTGGACATATTGACTAGTCTAGGAAGGGGGGTTGCCCAAGGACTAAGTGAGTCCCTACCCACAAGAGCACTCACATACGACCTCAGTGACTCATATAAAAATACGGCTGTACAAATCTCTAAAATCATGGGAAAATATGATGGAACAATTGATCCTATTCAATTTATTCAAATGTTTGAACAGAGACGTGAGGCCTTTGGAAATCCAAACTGTCCCACCCAAGGTACATGCGTTGAATCTATGCTTAGTGAAAAAGGCTAGTCGATGGTTCATCACATTGATGCCGACTGATTAAGACAAACTTTAGAACCTTGGAGTCAACCTTTATCCATGGCTTTTCAAGATAATGTGATCGGTTGAGGGTAGTAAGCGAACTATATTCAATTAAGCATGAACTAAACAAAACCATTAGAGACTTTATCCTTCTAGATAAAACTTTTGGACTCATGGGAAAAATTAAATGATTCTCAATTGAATATATGTTTCATGATGGGCTTAAAGAATAATAGCTTACACAACTTGATCATTGTATCCAACCCGGAAACATTCGATCAATGTTGTTAAGAAGCTATATGGTTAGATGACAAAACGATGGCATATGATCATGATATCAGATGTTCCTCATTTAAACCAAGTGAAGCAATGGCTAAAGAACAATTGATTTATTTCGGAATTGTCATTCCCTGAATTCTATGCAACTTTGCTTAAAAGCTTACAACCAACATCTCTAAAAGAGGATGCAATCCTTTAAAACCAAACATCCTTAATGCCTCTCCAAGTGATGAGCGAAATGCCTTGTGCTAAGTGCAATCACTATAACCATTCCAATCCCCATTGTGCGTACAAGGCACCTATTTTTGTGTACTGCATATATTGCAAAACCTTTGGTCATGATACTACCCAGTGTTTCAATTCATTAACAATTGACTCAAAACCTCCATCTCTCGTGCACCAAACAAAAACAGTCCAAAGGGTAGAAACTGCTTAAGAAGCAGTTAAGCAAACACTTCAGTGTTCCTATTGTTGTGGACTGCACAAGGTGGTAGATTGCACAGTTTGGAATACTTCCATGCCCACAATCACTGACACTTTGCAAGCCATGTGTGAATGATGTGGCATTGACCACATGTTTCAAGATTGCCTAAGGCGAGTTGCTTCACTACAACCTATCTCATAGAATACAACTCTAAACATCTTAAGTGTACGAAACGGAAAATTGTCCATGGTACCCTTGAATGTGCTTATGCAATTGCAAGCCAAGGTATGAGAAATGGTTAAAAAGAACGTAAAAGATAATACTTCGAAATGGGTAGAAGAACATGCCTTAAAGCAGAAGATTGGAACTTTCCAATAAAAACACCATAATTCAAGTACAACTTTATCCAACACGAGAGTAGAATCTCATGACCCTCGAGTTATGGGATTTGTTAGGTCAACTAACACTCACGGCTCATCCTAAAAGAATTCCATTTACACAAGACTTGAATATGTCATGTCTGGGACACTTTGAACATACAATGTATATTGAAACTAACCCCCTTACTTGCAAGTTTTTTGTGGTTGAGTATGTGCTGGAAGTAGATTTGATCTTGGGGCATAAATGGACTATTGCTGCCTAAGCACCACTATGCTTTGCTAGCGATAAGGTCATCATGACAGTTAACGACACAGAGTTGACAACACCATATTGCACAGAAGAGGATCCAATGCTAATGGATTTCTATGGTGCTGAACGCAAAAGGTTACAAGCCTTTTCCATAGAAGCCCCTCTACACAATGACCTACCATCTGCCTCAATGATCGACTCCGATAAAGCATCTACTCTTTCAACTCCATCCTCACCAATGAAGCCTTTTCCATAGAAGCCCCTCTACACAATGACCTACCATCTGCCTCAATGATCGACTCCGATAAAGCATCTACTCTTTCAACTCCATCCTCACCAATGAAGCTCGATGCTAAAACGATGCAATCAACCGCTATTCCTAAAGAATATCCCCAACCAAAACCATATATCTCAAAGAAAGAACTCAAAGGAAAAGCCCTGGAGCAAATGCCTCTTCATCAACCAACCTCGCCAAAAGAGGGGGCTGCATGCTCAAAAGTCTCCCACATCAGGAAGCACCACTCTGCAAGAGACTTGAACCTCATGGTCAACAATGCCCATGAGTCTTAACCTTGCATAGCCTCAGTGCCAAACCAATGTGAAGGAGGGCCTAAAACGTTCCACTTCCACCACTAAAAAGAAAAATCCACCAACACAAAAAAAATCAAGGTATCTTAATGGTATCAAAAGGTGAGTGGAGAAGAAGTAGCCCAAGGCTACTACGAAGCCACCAATCTAATTTGGGTACCTCGATCATCAAAGCCTCTTCCTTAACGATGCAGCACTCAGAAGGCCAAGGAAAAAATAAAAGTACTCCACAACACCATCCACAAAAGCCTATGCAAGTTTCTTAAAGAAAACCACCAAGTGGGTACCAAAAATATTACTGCAAGCACAAGGGTACTACTAAGATAATACTGAAGCTTGGATTCCCAAGTGCATCAAGTCACCTAAGCTTGCACAAAGAAAGAAACCTTAGCACCAAAGACATTAGCCACCAATTTATAATGTTTATCAAAGATGGGTACTTGTGTATATGCTTCAACAACAAGGATACTATGATGGTAATCCCATCATATGGTTGCCAAAATCGAACAAAGTGAAGACAACCTCGCTATTGACTTTAACCCCCCAATAGCTTTACCTAAAGTTTGACAAGAATGGAGGCCCAAGCAAGTCACTCAAACACTCTCGTGCATTCAGCATCTACACAAGAGCTTGTGTGTTTAAGCAACCCCAATGGTAACCAACTAGCAGTCTTACCTACCGCCTCAACAACATTTGAGCCAAAAATTTAAGAATCAATTCCCATGTCTGGAAACAGACTTATGAGCACATCAAAGACAAACTCACAATACTCTTCTCACCTCTCTGGATGTGAAGAGTAAGTGCAGAAGCTATGCGGCATACATAAGAACCTATTCTCTCAAAAAGGAGAGTAGCTAGAAGAACTTGTCGCTCGCAAAAGGTGGTAATCAAAAAAAAAACGCACAAACACAAGGGAGTCACACATATGGCCTACCAAAAAACTTCCAAGGATCTTAAATAGCCATTCCATTTTTGTTAAGCTTATAGCTTACTATTCTTTTAGTTAAAGTTAATGTAGCAGTTGCTCCATGAGTACATATCCATACTCATGCACTGGAGGGCATTTGCCCCAAAGCCTCACCATCAATAACTTTTCAGGTACATCTTTGGATGGGGGGGCCATGGTGGGCGAAAGCCTATTCAATGGTATAACCATTGTCTAAAACTTTCTTTCAAATTGCAAACCTCTCCAAACTCCGCTACCATCTTCACAAATCAATGATCTCCAATCCTTAGTGAAGATATCTATATTAGCCTCGAGAGTCAATGTAAGTCGTTCAATCCTCACCAACAAGTGGCTACTTCAACACAGAGCAGTTCAATACGAGTCTATATAACTCAATTCTTGTACTTCATGAATATATATGTTCATAAGAGTAGTTAAATTTACATAAATACATAAAAAGCATATGGGAAGAAGCATGCAGGAATAGGTCCTACTACTCAACAAGATTTCACAAGAATCCTGCCACACAAAGGGACATCATCCAAAGCCAAACTCTTCAAGTGATGAATGTGGCTTCAATGAATCAAATGAGGAACTAAGAATCACAAACTCGTTCTGATGTTTATGCCTACATTCCTTCGGATCCTTCCTTCTCTTCTCCCTGTTATTAACATCTATTAGTTTCCCAACTAACATATATTAATTGTAACATTGCACATGATTGCTAAAAATAAAGTGAGCTAAAAAAAAGAAAACATGCTCACAAAAATATAAAAAATGCAATTGTTCGCAAAAAACCCCACTCACCTACCCATTAGGAATTCTAACTAGCCCTTCTCATTCCTTCCGGAGGAATAACGACCATTGAACGTCACTCAACATCAAAAGCCATTAAAAAAGTTTATAAATCCCCCCCACACAAAGGTCTTCAACATGATCAACGAGGACGTGATTGGCATCAAGAAGGGGGGAATGCTAACGCATTCCTAGGGTTAACAAGAGCTAGTACCATTATGTTACATCAAGGAGTCAAGGTAAATACACCAAAAGGTCATACATTCAAGATATGAAGTAATGGTGTCCAAATCTACAACTTGGATGGGTGCCCGTAATGGTATGACGGAATACTTACGGCGATTTCCACTTCAAGAGTGTGTGGTAGTAAGTTAGGATGAAGTCCTAAGTGATGTACTTCATGGATATATTATGAGAGTAGTCATTGTAATAGCATTAGGTCTCTTATGAGCCTAAAGTGCCTGGCTGGCCACAATTTAAGAGTGTGAACACTTATGGCCATGTATATAAGTGAATTTCTCTCATAATACAATAGACTCTCCCATTATGTAATAGAGTCTTACTCTTGCTAATCTCTCTCTCTAATGCATGCTAGTGAGTATGTGTGAGTGATGTGAGGTGAAAGGAGGGACGAGTACATGTAGTGCAATGCGACCGTGTGACAAGGCTCATGAAGAGATGCGGTGGAATTGCTTCTCAAGGAGTTGTAGAGCTTGGAGACCTCGAGGGTTATGAGCTCGACCATTGAAAAAATTCTCATGAAAGTTGCGGTTCACCAGGTAATCTCTTGTTGGATGTGTTTCAAGGGGGGTTAGGGTGAGTCATAACAATAGTCATTGAGTAGACCAAGAGAGTCCTCTTGTGTTGGGTCTGGTGATAGACCATGGAGTGGTAGGCTGTGTCGAAATACCACTCCTAAAAATACAGTTGGTACATCATCGAAAGTTGGCAAAGAGAAGGTTGGTGAGCTTCTTGGTATGCTCGACATTTTTGCAGGGCATTCTTATGTTGATGAAGAGTCTAGTCTAGTGGCTTGGAGCTGAGCCTTGATGATGATGAGCTTGGGATTCCAGCTATTAGAACACCTGGTGTAAGAAAGGCAAGAGAAGCTGTAAAAATACCAGGCAATGATCATGAACAACGTAGGTAAGGGAGATTCAAAAAACTTGTTGACAGGTTGACATATGATGGTTATGTCTCTCATCATTATGCATATATGGCTAAAGTTGTGCAAGATGTTGAACCCACATGTTTTGAAGAAGCTATTGGGAATTTAGATTGGGAGAAGGAGATGGATGAAGAAATGGCTGCATTGGATGTAAATGAGACTTGGGAATTGGTGCCATTGTTTGAGGACAAGAAGGCTATTGGATGCAAGTGGGTGTACAAAATAAAGCATAACTCGGATGGAAGTATTAGCAGGTATAAATCAAGATTTTTTACCAAAGGTTATGCTTAAACTTATGGCATTGATTATGAGGAGATGTTTAGTCCCGTTGCCAAGATGGCAATTGTGAGAGCTGTTATTACGGTTGCTACATCAAAAGGAAGGGTTTTACAACAAATGGATGTTAAGAATGCATTCTTGTATGGTGATTTGCAAGAAGAAGTGTATATGGATCCACCAGGTTATGAAGATGTGGGTCACCCTGATTATGTATGCAAGTTGCGTAAACCTTTATATGGCTTGAAACAAGCATTGAGAGCACGGCATGATAAGATAGCACAATATCTTATCACCATTAGCTTTCATGTGGTAGACGTTGATCATTTACTCTATGTGTGGAAGAGTGATAAGGGCCTTGTGTTCATCACAATCTATATGGATGACTTGATTGTTGGGGGTGATAGTGGAGAGGAAGTTGAGAGTGTGAAATGTCTCCTCAAGCAAAAATTTGACATGTGAAGGATTTGAGAGAGTTGTGGTACTTCCTTGGCATTGAGGTTATTAGGACGGTCAAGGGCATATGGGTGTCACAGAGGCAGTATGCATTGGACATGCTATCCAAATATGGTATGGCTGATTGTAAGCCAATTTCTATGCCATTAGATTCAAATGGTAAGTTGAGCGTAGTTACGGGTGAGATTTTGGAGAACCCCACTATGTACAGGAATATAGTGGGTAGCTTGATCTACATGACGATCACCAGGCCAAATTTAAACTATATAGTTGGACTGTAGAGTCAATTCATGCAGGTTCCTTGGAAGCCACATTTAAACGATGTGAGGAACACATTGCGCTATGTGAAGTCTATAGTAGACTATGGTCTCTTTTATGAGGCTAGTATAGAGTTATAGGTGTTTGGATTACACCGATGCAGATTGGGCTAGTAGTGTCGCAGATAGGAGATCTACCAGTGGATTTATGTTCTCTTTTGGGAGTGGTGCTATGACATGGAGCAGCAAGAGGTAGCCAAAAATTGCCTTGTTGAGTACAGAGGCAGAGTATAGGGGTGTTACAATGGCAGCATGTGAGGTAGCTTGGTTGCGCAAGCTACTTGGTGATTTGGGGCTCTCCAGGTTGACAGATAGGATATCATCTATTGTGACAACCTTAGCAGTATACAGTTGGCGAGGAACTTGATTTTTTATGCGTGGACCAAACACATAGAGGTGTCCCCACTATCACTTCATCAGAGAGAGGGTATTAGTAGCAGGAGACATTGATCTCATGTATGTTAGCATAGCGGAGCAGGTAGTTGACATTTTCACCTGGAAATAGAGAAGCTCCACAGATTCCGAACTATGCTTGGAGTTGAGTGAGCTGAATGATAAGTATGGCATAACTCAATGGTGGACTAGCAGCTAGTGTAGTCCAGCTATAGAATCACTAAAGAAGATCTATCATGTCAGCATCCTACCAAACACGCCATTGATGTAAGGGGCGAAAACGGTCACCCACACATATCATAAGTCTCAGCAATGCAACCTCTAAAGTCTCAGTGTGATTTTTGGGACCTTTTCATGGTGTGAATTTCTCAAAGATATTCACAGTGTGAAAAACTCACTGTCATGAAAAAGGTGGACATAGACTATTTCTCCAATTGGCATGTTAGATGAGCAAACAAGTGGTATCTTAGAAAGAGTTGTTGCCCTATCTTGAGTTAATTTTCCCCCAAAAAGTTGGGTTCTCACTCTTCGTTCGCAAGATAAGATAGATGGGTGTAAAACTAATATGATGTAAGAAACTAACTTTCAAATGGTCATTGGAAGTCGAGATGATTTGGTAGTTTTTTGAAAATATATTTTCTCTTATTTGTTTGGCAACATGGAGACTATAAAATAATGTAGAAAGTCTCTTTTTTAAAAGCCTTATGAGCACAAAGGCTAAAACAGAGGCTTAATCTCAAACTTTAGATTTAAGAAAAATGTAAGTGGCATGGGAGAATAGCTCATGAAATTAGCACCTTTTGCTTAGGAGCTTGAAACTTGATCTCTACACACAAGGTAGCTATGTCTGCATATTTGAGGTAATTATATTTAAAGGAGATGCTTCGTAGAAATTCCATTACGATGAATGATGATAGGCACCATTATATATGAGAATTCCGTGTTTTCTTGAAACCCTTCAGCTTCCATGAGAGATCTATTCTTCCTCTTAGCCACACCATTTTGTTGAGGTAAGGTATTGTGCATTGACGTTTTATGTATCTTTCAGCCATATATACATGAAACTCCTTTGACATATACTCTCCGCCCCTTGATCTACGAAGGGTGCCAACTTTACATATAGACACATTTTCAGCCATAGGAACAAAAATCTTTAAAGTATGTAAAAACCTCTGATGACTTTTCTTTCAACGGGGATACACCCAGGTGTGCATGGAGTAGTCATTAATAAAAGTGGTGTCCTCATAGGAGGACCACATATATCCCTATGTAATAGATGTAATTTTTGGACATTCCTTTATTGATTCATCTTTTAGGAATGACGTTGCATCTTGCCCAAAATGCACCACTCACACATACATGTTTGACCAAATCCTCAAGCTTTGGTAACTCTAATACCATCCCTTAGTTTTTAAGGCATAACAAACTACCAAAATTTAGGTGACCAAAGCGGGCATGCCATAGCTTTGCATCACTCATAGCACATGTACCAGTAAAACTGAACAAGCAATATTTTCTAATATCTCATACATGTCCAACCCATAAAGATCATGGCTTAGAGTACTAGATACCACAGTAATGCCTCCATCACTCTGATCATGTACTGCACACTTTTTATCCAACAAATCTAACCACTAGGCCTGCCCTAACAATGGCAAAGTCTGGAAAATAACAAGTTCTTTTTAATACTTGGAATAAATAAGACTTGTGAAAGAGTCTCCTACCATTTACAACAGTGAGAACAACCTTACTAACTCCTTTCATTGAGAAGTTATTTTTTGCACATGTGATTGTGCCTCCTTGAGGAGCATACTTAAGGGAGAAAACAAATTATGCTTAGAAGTCATGTGCTTTGTGAGCACCACTATCAACATACTAAACGTGATGATCTATCTCACTGACAAATGATCACTATCAATATACCAAACATGATGATCTGTCTCACTGACATGCATACATCATAGACAAAAGGCTTATAACTGTAATATACAATGAATGCCAAATCATCATGTGCATAGTTTGTTGACTTTTTCTTTTCAGCACTTGGTGCTGATGCATTAGCCAACAGCCATGTATGACTCTTTCTTCTTCTCCTTCTCTAGCATTTTTCTGCATTCATTCATATAATGGCTTGGCTTCTGATAGGAGTTGCATTTGCCTTTCTTCTTCGACTTATCACCCCTATTCTTGGCATCCTTTCCAGAACATTGGACTAATTCTGCCTTTGACTTATAGCCACCCTAAGAAAAGGCTTTGCCTTTACCTGATAACCCTTATTTCTGGACCAAAATAGTATCAACAAAGTGTTCTACAACGACAAAATTAATTACATTGAAATATATTATGACCACTTTGTAAGTGATTGGCTTTAATAATGGCTCCACAAATTTGTAAAAGCCAATGCACATTTAAATTTTCTCCTTTCTTTGGTAGTATGAGAACCTTAGTCAACTAGGAAGATAAAGCCTCAATTTAGAACCTTAGAAGAAGTAAAAGTTGTATACTTTTTAAAAATGAATAAATATCAAGAAAAGGTGGTTTGGGTGGTTGGAGAAGTGCACAACTCCTTTCTCATGAAAAGAGCCACACTAGACTTTGGTGTGAGTATCACGGATAACCTCAAAGCTTTTAGGAAGATGCACTTTGAAAAGGTGCTCATAAGGTGGAAAGGGGAAATGCATGCCACCCTGGATCTTGACCAACCCACACTTGCTGTGCATAGCATGACGGCTCTTGTACAGGTATGTAGTAGCATGCCACGATATTGTGTGTCTCATATTAGTATTATTCTATCATATTGAAGAGTATTAAAATGTTTCAATATTAGGTGGTGGAGAGATGGAACAAGATTAAGAAAGCACCATAGCTTAGCTGTGTGTGTGATTTTTGTGTATTTTCTTGTGTTAATCACCTTCTTAATCATTCCCAAAGCTTAGAGCCAAGCTCTCAATATATACTTTGTTGGATTTTTACCCATTAATTTGCAAGCTAGTGTTGTGCTCTACCCTTACTCTAGATCTCATCTTTCAGGGAGAACTAATGTTATTTATGGTACTACAACAAGTGAGGGGAGAGTCCATGCCTATTGTAGTTTGACTTAGAGGTTTTGGGATCGGAGTTATTTACAAGATAGTGTTGTGCTCTACCCTTACTCTAGATCTTGTCCTTTAGTGTAGATTATATGGATTGCTTAGGGATTATATACCCCAGATAGGATAGCTATTCTTGGAAAAGATACAAATTTTGTATGGGTAGATTATTGAGTCTATAGTCATCTCTACATTTTATATAAATAATCTTTATATATATATATATATATATATATATATATATATATATACATACGATGTCATACGAGTAGATTATTGAGTCTATAGCTAACTCTACATTCCACATAAATAATCTTGATACACACACACACACACACACACACATGATGTTTTTCTAGTTGCAAAAATTATCTTCATTTTGTCTTCTACCTTGTTTTCAAATTCTCTTATTAATTTAAAATAAGTAATTTAATAATTATAGTATAGTATAGGGGCAGATGACCCATCAGTATAGTGATAATTGCCCTAAGAAGATGATATGATAGCATTTGCATTTGAACATTCTTTATCTTTGGTATGCCATTAATGGCACCTACTTTAGCAACGTCTATGCTTACTATTGCCATCAGCAGGCAGGGATACTCAGAGAAAATATTTGTGTAGCCATGATTTATTGTAGATTTGGGATAATAAATAGGCTCTAGATATATGGGTATGTGCCTAGATGCCTAAATTTTTAGGGCTATTAAGATCCTTCTCTCTCCAAATTTGAATAACCATTGATGACATCATAGGATTTATCATGTAAGAAATAGAGTATTAAAACTAAGACATTTAAGAAAGCAAAGAGACAGTGTTAGTGTTGTACAAGAATAAGATTGATATATAAATAATGATTTCCCTTTTCTTTTGAGGATTGTCTTTAAATTCAAAATTCAGAATGTTGAAACGTATAGCTAATGGCCTAGCATTAATACTAGATCATTGATCGTGAATACCAAGATGTTAGCGTTAACATATCATTGATCGTGAATACCAAGCTATTGGTGTTGTCTTATAGTATATGATGTGATAAAGCAAGGATGGCTATAAAGAATCTCGGGTTTGGAGAATATTACTTCACAGTCTTACCAGGAACTCTTTATGCAGCCTCATCGTTGGGTTTCATCATTGAGATTAGCTTAGATTTTCTTCCTTTCTATGCTTCAATTTTGAATTTAGCTATGATTACAGAGAAACTTGATTTAGTTAAGGAATATAGAATCAGAGGAAGAAGTCAATACTCCCTAGATGAATATTTGTCTAGGTTAAATCATCTGAGTTTGTATCTTCCCCATCAAAATTTATAATTACGGGACAATAGCAAAAAAATTTCTTGTTTGGAAGAGGGGATTAGATTTACCTATTGCAATGCAATAAGAACTTTTGAGTAAATAAAGATATCTTCACCTTTACTCAAGATGTTTATCTCTAAGCTTTAATTGTGTGATAATTTTTTTCAAAACTCCCACCATGAGTCATGTGGGGAAATTTTCACATCCTGTGGAAGAACTTGATAGTGATATTCATGAAGCCATGCACAAATCTCAGCCCCAAGACCTTTCAATGGGTGAAGAAAATAATGTGGATGAAATTGTTCATAACTGGATTGATGCAATGGATGGATATTCTTATATTACCGGTTACAATAAACGAAGAAAGATGGCTTTGGGCCGCCATGTCGCCAAGATATAAAGAGGACAAGATGAACGAGTTTTTAGTATCCTAGGATGGTAAATCTATCAATGCATTATATCATCAAGCTTATGCTAATGTGATGTGACTCGGTCCATTTATGGATGATAACACGTTACTTAACAAATTTGTAAGAAAGCTTGATTCACTTGCAGCAGCAGCAGCAGATAAGCTGGTTAAGAATGTTAAGCCAGAATCTAGCATGGAAGTAGTGTATATGGCAAAAGACTTTGCCAAAGTTTTTTTGAGAAGGAGAACCTTTTGTCTAGAAGTGTGCCCCCGATTTCTCCAAAGAGAGGGAGAACCTTTTGTCTAGAAGGATGCCCTCGATTGCTCTAAAGAGACCATCAGCCCTTGTCGAGAATCAAAATCTGCTCAAGTTAAAGAAGAAAACTCAAAATTTGGCCCAAATTTTCAAGAATGTAGGGCCAAGAAGAGAGAGTTCCGTCGACGGATCTTTGCAATAACTTAAAAGGGAACGAAGATGTTAAAGATGTCTCCTGCCCTAGAGCACATTATGAGTGAATGTCCTAATACCCCAATTGAGTGATAGAGATATGAAATTACTTCTCGATTCTAGACATTGTTGTTCAAAGAAGTTGGGACGTCTCTTGATCTTAGCATAGCTTATCATCCCAAGTCCAATGGTCAAATTGAAAGGGTTAATGAACTTATCAAAGACACCCTTAGAGCTTTCTATGGACGTGAGCCAAAAAGATGGTTGAACTACCTACATTTGGTAGAATTTTTGTATAATGCCTCCTATTATTGAAGTATTGATATGAGTCCTTTCAAGGCTCTGTATGGTCAAGATTGCCTTACATCTTTGACTTGGTCTGATCCTTTGATTAAGGTAAAGATTTCAAGGCAAATGCTTGATGAAATGGACAACTAGATGTAGATAAGAAGAGATATCAAAGCTACTCAAGACAGAGATAAGCATTATGTAGATCCAAAGAGGTCGAGTCACGATTTTGAAGTAGGAGACATGGTTTTTCTTCGTGAACAACCCAAGAGGAGTTCTTTATCCTTGGGGAAGTACAAGAAGTTATCACCAAAATACTATGGGCCTTATGTTATATAACAAGGAAGGTTGGAGATTAAGCTTGTGAGTTGCTTCTTCCTCCACATGTTAAGGTTCACAATGTCTTTCATGTCAACCTACGGAAGAAGTATCATTTGGACCCCCTTAGCAAATTTTAGAGGATGATCATATCATCATGCAATCTCAAGGATATATGGAGTTGGAACTTGAAGAGATCTTGGATGTTCATGAAAAACCTTTATAAAATAAGATTCTGAGGAAAGGCTTGGTTAAATGAAAGTTTTTCCCACTTGAAAATGCAACTTAGGAAAAAGAGGAGGACCTAGCTAAATATTATCTTCATTTTGCGAGATGAGGACATCTTGATGCCTAAGTGGGGGAGAATGTAAGGTCCTCCTACTCGTGCAAAAAAGAAACTGTTAAATAAAAGTTTTTTTGCTCAAAAGTAATAGATTGTGTATATGCGTAATGGAATGTGCACATGGGGAAATTGCTAAAAGATGAGTAAAAGCCTTTGAAAAATTAATTTTTGGTGGCAACCTAAGGTGGTTCACATGCCTAGAAAAACTATAAAGGTGCGCTTGTGCACGTGTGTACCCCCATGAAAAAGCACTTTTTTTTGAAAAAATACGAGTTTGTAATTAAATCTAGAATGTGGGGTCTATCCTAGGACCAGGAGCATGTGTAAAATTATTATTAGCACATTCAAGAAAATAAATTAAATTGGGTTAGCTTAAGTGTGTGTACCCTTGGAAAAAATTAATTAAATGATATAAGGTTCTAAGGTTCTAAGGTTTTTGGGTGAAAACCATGGTTTGAGGAAGCCAAGTGGAATTAAGGAGGTGGTAAGTGGAAAATGGTAATTGAAATTATACATATAGTTTTTTGCTAAATAGTTTTAGTAAACTATAGGTTAGCTAGTGGGTTGTTACATGATGAGTGGTGTCGGGCTCCCTCAACTCTAGTTACATTAGTGCATGGTGGGATCTTGATTTAGTAAGCCTTAGTCTAGCGCCTTTGCCTTGGAGTTAACTCATCTAATGTGAAGTGCATGGTGGTTGGAACTCATACATGCCAAAATAAGTGAATCCCATACATGTGAAGGAGCCATCACCTGTATAAAAAAGTAGTCCCCTCTCTCATTTTTTTTCCATGCCTAGTAAATGAGCTCCTTTTTCTAGTATTTCCCATCATAAATACCCTTCTTACACACTCTACTTGATAAAGTACCTATATGTGGTAAACTACTTTAAGTAATAAGATTTTATGTGAGATATTGGAAATTATCATTAAAGAATTGTGCTATGACTAAAACCTTAATAGAAGGCTAGGTGTACGACTTAGAGTGTTTAGTTGTGATCCCAAAAAGGATGAGTGAAACAGCATTGTCATATTCTATAAATCTTTGACTTTAAAGACAAGTGCTTTTAGTCTAAATTAAGATTATGTGTCCTTTATAAACCTGGCATTATTGGTCTAACTAAAGGATAAGCCTAGAAATTGAGAAATCAAAGGATACAATAAGTTGACCCTTAGAGACCTTTAGACTTAAGGGAAAATAGAGTCACATAAATATTATTCAAAATCTTGGATAGAGTTCGATCTGATTAGGGAAACACATTTGGATATTTAATGGAGGACTAAGACTCTATCATATCGGAGCTTGCAATGATTTACCCCGTTTCACGATGCATGAGTGATGCATGGTGGCTTGATCATGTTTGATATTTGTTTGGATATTGTTTGTTGAAATATTTAGCGGAGCTTATGAAGATACCTGACAAGTTGATGTGATGTTAGGTAGATGTTATCCAAATGGAAAGAGTGGAGAGATGCCAATCTAGAGCTTCCCTCAAAGGTAAACTTCTTTACTCAAGGCACAGTCCAAAATCAACCAAAATGGCAACTTATGTAGTGTTGCAAGGGCCGGATTTTACCGAGATACTTATAGGCATGACCCCACAGCCCAAAGGATTGATCGACAATATATGCCAATACTGAGTATCTACAACCGACATGAGTACTTGGATAAGCTACAATACAATAAAATCTTGTTAACTTTTTGAAGCTTCCATCACTACCCCAAGGAGAACAGATGGAGGATTGGATGCAACAGGTGATGAGATTTTTTTTGGAAGAGCACAAGAGGATTTTCATGTGCAAATGACTCGCAAGATCTTTACAACTCTTTTGATTTGCTTAAAGAATTTTAAGGATGTGAAGATAAACAAAAGCTTGCATATTAATTATGAGCACCCTTGCCAACAACTGGTGTTTGACTTCACCATCGGCCCAACCCATCGCCGCCGCCGGCTGCGAGATATATGGATACTACTAGTGGGTTCGTACCTCCCCACCCATCACATGCTGACCTTCGAGGAGTGTTTCTCGATTGAATTTTTCCAAGCAGCAAAAATGTCAAGAAATTTCCAACCATTCTCCATTAACCCACTCCTCCAATTTGAAGCTCTCCGTAATTTTGCGGCCAACTCGATGGTCTACTAATAAAAATGCTTCCGAGGATTGAAGCTAATCTAGGCAAGGGGTTGCTACTACTTTTTCCATACACATGATATAATCCCTACCCTAGCTTAGGACTCTCACTCTATATATGGTTGAGGGCCCCACATAGTAATAAAATCTAGCCATATAAGGCTTTTGTAAATAGAAGAGAACTGGTAACCCCAAAAGTGTGGGTGTGGCCACGCTAGCCCTATTATATATAAGTGACTTATGGAGGTTTGTAAACATATTTTGGGTAATACAAAATCTATCTTGAGCTCGAGCTTGGAGAGCTACTCTACTTGCATTATCTTGTGATCTCATGTCTCTTACTACTTCCATTTTGTTGCATGTCTATGGCTAGGAATCTTGCTTACTTGCTTGCATGCTTAGGTGAGTGAGTGTGTGTGAGTGCATGTTGAGAGCTTGAAGCTTACATTGTTCGTCTTGTGATTGCTAGTTCTGGAGAAGGAGAACTTGAGAGAGAGAGAGAGAGAGAGAGAGAGATAGTGTACGTGAAGAGAAAGCTTTCTAGCTTCCCTCTCATTATGGTTGTGTATTACAAAGAGTCCAAGCAATAGGCTTGATAGAGCTCAAGGATTTGACACCCCTTGAGGCTTCCATTTCCTGTGAATAAACTTTTACAGGTTCATACTTCTAGCTAATGCGTGTTGTTACGACAAACTATAACTCCCCTGAACATTTACCCAACTTTTTATTGCTTAGTCATTTGTTGCCTAAGTGCCACTAGGTCTTCTATGGGTATAGCCTACTGGTGTAGCATGTGGCTCTTTTCCTTTTTTCACGGATCTTCTTTGAAGGCACTGTGCCAAAAGGTGCTTCTAATGGGGTCCCTTTAGTGAGATTCCTTGAAGAAGTTCCCATAAAGATATTGTCAAAATCTATGGCACTCCTACAACATGGCTCAAAGTTTTTATGTTTTTTTTGAGTATAAGGCATTATTGCAAGGTGGAATCAAGGATTCCTTAAAGGTGCTTGTAATGGGGTACCTTCAGTGAGATTCCTTGAAGAAGAAGTTCCCATAAAGATATCATCAAAATCTATGGCACTCTTACAACATGGCTCAAAGTTTTTTTTATGTTTTTCTGAGTATAAGGCATTATGCAAGGTTGAATCAAGGATTCCTTCAAGGAATCTCCCAATTAGCTATTTATCAAAGAACTTGTCATTGTCAGAACATCGAGATTGGAGGTGTCTCACTATGTAGTCTTTGATTAATTTCTTTCTCTTGTTATTTTGACATGGTATAATTGATCAACTAGGGGTTCAACAGGTTCCCTGATGGGAATAGCCAATCATGAATGCAGTGGCAATCTTAGTGACCGAGTATTCAAGTGATACCGAGAAGGCGCTAGCTTAAGTGAGGCCTATTACTAGGAGACTATCTCTTCTGAGCCTCGTGTGGACCAAGAGTGCTTGACTCCCCTACCACCACTCAAAGGAGTTTCATGAATGTGATTGGAGACATTATCACAGGAGGTGGAGGATTGAGTACAAATATCCTTCTTGATCTCGTGTACATGAAAGGGTGATCAACTTAGAGCACACCCTTCCGTGATACAAGTCGCATGGTGTCTCTGGAAATTCTAGATTCAGCAATATTTTTTAAGTGTTTAGTCTATGTTTGACTTGTGGAACATGCTCTTTCTTTATTAAATCTCACCCTAATTAAACCAAAAAGAAAATAGTAAAATAAGAATTAAATACTACCAAAACTGATGGATTTGGGCTATGTCCATACTCCAAATGCAAAGTATAGAAAAGGAGTCCTAAGTGAGGACCTGAACGGTGCCAAAGATGTTCACCTATTTGAAAACACTTAAGCCTTGCAATATAGAGAGAAGAAAAGAAAGGATGCAAGGGCCCTTACCGGCTTGCACCTCTAGCTACTCAGTAGAGCAACCCTCGCTTGCGGAGAGCTAGGCTTTTCATTACTCCCCCTTCATGTGGAAAATAGCAAACATGCTCTCCACTACTTCATTCTAGGCTCCACTTCTTCATTTTGGGTTACCATGTCCTATTCATATGATATGGTCTTATATGGCACACTCTATACCTCTTATGCAAATGCAACTAGTATACCATGAATCTGTGTCATTCGGAACGATGGCTATCCCATTCCCCAGCATTTGGCCATCTAGAACAATCTAAACATGTTATCCTTAGTTTGAAGGTGGCTAAGTGGATATGAAATGTTATAGCAAGATCAAGCCATTATAACACGTGTAAAAACACGTGTAAGAGGTTACAGAGATTGGAGGTAGTAGTTAGAAAACTGAAATGTCTTTTTATTGTTCTATTTAAGTAGCCTAGATATGGCTGTTTAAGGAGTAGGTGGGATTCCTTCAAAAGGCGATGATACACCATGCTTTGCGTGTGTTTTTCAATATATTTTTCCTATAATATGGAATGGAATATAATGTTTTTTCACTTGTCCCCATGTGTCTTGTTTTCCAGTTCGCGAGATGGTGAAAGCCCGTGAACATCGAGCATACTTATAAGGATAGTCCCAACAAAGTGACATTGCACCAGTGGTAGAGAAGCATCAACCACCACTTTAATGAACTTGAACTTGTTGAGTGTACAAGGAGGACTTTCAATTATATTACCTCTAGATGTCTATAGTTAAAAAATGCTTGGCCTGTAGAGCAAGACATGCTAGGCCACCTAAAAGAAATGCTTGGCTTGTAGAAAGACATGCTAGGTCACCTGAAAGAAATGTAACAATGGTTGTTGAGCCAGAAGAAATGGTGAGAGCAATAAGTTGCCAAGCAAAGAGGAAAGAAAGGCTTTAAACACAAGAACACAAGAAAAGAAGCCTCAAAAAATAGTAACGGTGATGAATTGCAGGCTATTCAGGGCCACATTAGAGAAGTAATTAAAATCCAGATAGCCACATTGCACAATGCTCTATAGTTAATAGTGATGAATTATAGGCTAATGCTAAAAAGGAGTTGGTGGTACAATTTAGCTCTGAAACAAAATTATCCCGCCTGAATTTCTCATTAAAAATTAAACTTTGCTTTTTACACTATATGGCACACGTGTCCGAGACACCACTTTGAGGTGCGCTTCAACGTGCTTTGACTAATAGGCATGTGAACCATCAAAAAGCTAATGCAAAAGGCCCTATGCATAGCAACAAAGCAAAAAAAAACCTATGCGTAAGTGCCTACATAGAAAGCCTTATGTAAAAGGACCATAATTTCCCATAGTTAGGAAAATAATGTCCATGTGGCATAACTAGTGCACATATAGATGACACACCAAGATGACAACTTTGGCACCTATGCAACTAGTATGCTTGGTGAGATTATGGGTGATATGTGGCCAGTGCTTTATAGGCTATGTGACAACCATTTTGGTGCAGTTATAGCATAGTTATAATGCTAGCTTAGTAGTTGGGTTCACCCTGTGGGGTAGACCATCTATATGTTATAGTAGGAGAGTACTTCCCCATGTAGTACATATCTTATCTTTATGTTATAGTCATAGAGAAGAGTAGAGAAGAGAAGCAAAGAGAAGATAATGCAGTATATCTTTACGTTATGCTATGGTTATAGAGAAGAGTAGAGAAGAGAAGCGAAGAGAAGATAATAGAGTATATCTTTATGTTATGTTATGGTTGTAGAGAAGAGAAGCAAAGAGAGGAGAATAGATTATGTTATCTTTATGTTATGTTATGGTTGTAGAGAAGAGAAGCAAAGAGAGGAGAATAGAATATATCTTTATGTTATGTTATGGTTGTAGAGAAGAGAAGCAAATATAAGAAAATTTAGCCATCCATCTTTCTTGTGTGCTTGTCTACTCGCGTGTGTGTGTGTGTGTGTGTTTTCTTGTAGTAATAAGGAGCTCAAGCTCACCATCTCCCCTACATTCTTCTCACGGTATTAGAGTGGTTGTGTGAAGACCTCAACAGGATAGCAAAGAAAGTGGTACATGGGTAAGGGTAACTTTATGTATTTCCTTAAAAGAAAATCTCTACAGGTAGCTGCTAGGCAGGAACAATAGTGAGGTACACTATCACATCTAGAGTTGCCCTTCAAAGGGGCATTGTATTGTGATTTAAGAATTTGGATTCAAGGCCATTTTAGGTCCCCGTTTTGGCCATACAAGTTTTTCATTGTCACTCTGTGAAAGTGTTAATTCCGACTATGTATGCCTAATTTTTGGTTCGGTGCAAAGTTGCAGCATAAATTTAGGTGTAGGACAATCTATGCAGAGAATTTGAGATTTGCAGGTTATTGGTGGCTGTATGTTTATGTGACTACTTCATATAAAGTTATAGGATGATAAGTTTACAATACCGCTATATAAACCTGTTATATGGATGCATGCTTATGTGACTACTTCACATAAAGTTTTAGTACAATAAGTTTACAATACCACTGTGTTGGAGATTGCAGGTTTGCTGTAAGTATAGAAGTTTTTGTAAGCACTGTGTTATAAGTTGTTTTTGCTGGTAATCATGTTAATCTATCCTAGATTGTGAGCGAGAAGCTAGATAAGAACAATTTCCAAGCATGGAAGTTCAAGATGAGAAAATTTATCATGGTGAGAAAAGGATACTGGGACTTTATTTGAGGTGATGAGGAGTCAATGCTCCTGAAAGAAATTGTTACTCCTTAACATGCGTAGGCCTTCAAATCATGGCATGAGAGATCTAGCAAAGTGATATATTAGCTATGTATTAATTTGTCACATGCTATAATTGGTTATATATAGGATGCATAACGACACCTAAGGATGAATGGGATACCTTGGTTAAGTTGTATTGCAGAAGAGGAAAGGAAGATGTAGTTAAAGCACAAGAGCTTTCCTCTAAACAACAATGTGCAGAGGAATAATATAAGTATTAGTGATTCCTCACATTGAAAGTTAAAGGGCTTGCAAATTCTTTCAGCAGCTATTGATGTGACGAGACTTGGTGTCGATCACAAATGAATGCGCTTGGCAAAGAGTATGACCAGTTTAAAAAATCTATCCAAACTTTGGAAAACTTCCTAAACTTCAAAGATCTTAGAGCCCTTCTTATCACTAAGGAGATGAATGTCGAGAGTAAAACATCTTCTAAGGAAGATGAATGTTGAGAGTAAATCATCTTCTAAAAATATGCAAGAGCAAGTCTTCTACACGGACACAGGTAGAGTCTTAGGGTGCCATTGGAAAAAGCCTTCCATAAGCCAAGGTTTGAAAGCCATGAGGCTCCAAGAGTCAAGAGGTTAAAAGATATCAAAAGGTAGAATAGTAGTCCATGAGCCCCCTTTTATACTTGAGCCCATAAGCAAGGTCCTAAAGCTAATCTAAAGTTGTTGTTGATTCATTGCAAACCATCCCCACCTATAACAATTTCACCCTCAAAATCAAAAGGGTGGTCATGCAAAAATTAAATATATACAAAAGGCTATCTATAAAAGCTAAAAATTATGACCAAGGCACTGTCATGGAAGACCCAAATATCATAACATGGAAAGTATGACCCCTAGGGTCGAATGGAAAGAATGAGGGCCTCCCGTCAATGATGAAGCTAAGCAATCTCCCACCTGGAAAGCGTGAGAGACCACTGTCAATTATGAAAGCAGTCGGATATCCTCCAGGGTCGAAAGTAAAGTGCAAGAAGCCAATGTCGATGACGAGGCTAGGTAAGAATCCTCCTAGGTTGAATAGATAAAATAAATACACATAAGAAAATAGGATTGCGTCGACACCCATAGAAGCCAAAAGAGCATATCTCAAGGTTAACATCATGCGAGAATAAGTGTGAATCAATACCGTCATCCCATGTAGCATCACCCAAAAAGTCAAAGAAATGATCCACTACTTTAATAGGTATATGGGCATGAACCAAACCATGCACTACATCCTCATATGCAAAAACCTCTATGCATGTATGATGATCTAGGATATCAATATAATCATCAGCATCATCATAGTCATCACTAAAAAATGAAGAGGTATCCTCACATAAAAGATAAATGGTATCATCTCCTAAATCATCATCTGTGGCATCCCTGAGGCCTCCAAGGTCATTCTCATAAACATGGTATATCTCCATCAATGATGCCCTTATGTGTCCTACATCCTCCCTACATCCCATGATAAATCTATCTCCAGCAATATAGGATCTAAGGAGATGTCTAGATCAAATGCAAATCTCTCAAGATCTATGCCATATGATCTACAATGGATATGATCAATATGCATAATCCTACTATGATGTCTAATATCAATGAAATTCACTACTCTCATGCACTATCCTTGACTACTCAAATACATGAACTCTATCCACACAAATGCTGCCAAGAATGCTATGAATACTAGGAGTAGTCGTATTAGTGATATCTTCACAAATAGAAATTCTAGAAGAATAGCCTGATGCATTCAACACTAGGGACTTAGGTCTACGCTCATAGGTGTCTCTATCACTCATATATGCAGAGTATCACGAACCTCAAGTGTGCTAATGGATACATCACTAATCAAATGCACACTATCCTTTAGAATGTCACCACAATCAACTAGAGTATCCACATGATCCATAGGAAAGATAATAAGCATAGAAATGTCTATGCTCGATATGCTCACTGTCATCTCTACCCTCGAGATCATGCCCACATGATCTCACTCACACACATCACTATCATATACATCATCATCATGCGCAGATGTGTCAGTGGCATCATGTGCACATATATCACTATGATCATATGTATGTGTGTGTGATACATCAATGTTATCATATGTGTGTGTGTGTACAATACAACATCATCCTCATCATTCCCATCATGATACAATGAATGAGTCAGTCTAAGTAAATGAGAATTAATGAGATGATGGCTACTCAATGTCGTGGGCAAGTCGTAGAAGCTATTGAGGCTCATGCAAACACCACTACCGCCGATAGAGAGGCCAAAGTGTAAACATGCTCAATACACGTCCTCCAAGGATCCAATCCTGTCATGCCATAGCTTACCAAATATACTCCATGAATGATCATCATTACCCATATAATCATCTATGGCCACATCACGAACATCATCATCATCCTTAGAAGTATCCGTGTCAGTGTATTCCACACCCTCATCAGAAACATAATCACGATCAAACGAGAGTGTTGGAAACTCAATGAAGTCACCAAAAGAAGAATCATCCCACGCAAATAAGACTGAACCATCTGTGCCGCTATAACCAAGCAATGAAGTGATGAAATCATCGTGTGTAGACCACCTAGACCATCTAGCAAATATCTCCTCCTCATCGAACAAATGCCAAAAATGACTAGGCATCAAACTGTGAAGCTCAAACATCCAATACTGGTATGAATATGTTACCTGATGATAGCAAGAAATTAATGAGTGAAGATGTAGAGGTCTAAGCCTCGAAATGCCAAAGACGTGCGAATGCGGTAAAATATATGCAACACATGACACAAGAAGACAAATCACGATAGCAATTGTAAAGCCGTGTGATGGTGTATGAGCGGCTCTCCTACCATCACAATCAGAAATGCTAATGGCGGGGGGATCCCGTGTGTAAGGTGTAGAAGAGGCCACAACGCCAAGTGGTGTGAAAGGCCTGGCGCCGCAAGATCGCCTCATCCGGCGGATGCGGTCGTACTGTCCTCGCAGGGTGTGGATCAACTCCTGCCAAATCCCACGTACAGTCTCTGTTGGTGGCTCCAATCTTCCCTCAAAGGCCGTAAAGCACCGGGCCCTCCAGGTGAACCAGATGGTGAGGCTGCTGAGGAGCTCCCATCGTAAATCTCGCTCCTGTGTCCAGCTGGCGGACGAGAAATCCAGTGCTGGAACCAGGCGAGGCTGGCCCCTAATAAATTTGATGGCCTGACTGTCCTACTCCATCTCATAGCCCATAGCAGGCCCTGACGAAGTCGACCAAGCAGCGGCACCCCACGTAAACATACCCTCTGGAGAGAGGGGAGCCAGAATACGCAGCATCCGCCCCGCAGCCAAATCTGCTGCGCCTGAGGGCAATCCCAAAGGCAGTGTCTCTGTGTCTCCATAGGGTGGCCGCATCGGGCGCAGGCCGCCGGAAGACCGCTGTAAACAAGCCAAGTGCCAACTGCTGAGCCCCTATGGGCGACCAGCCACCATTGAAAAGTCGAGATCCTGCAGGCCTGTCGGCTAGCCCAGAGTCGAGCCCAAAAATCCTCCAGGAACTCCTGTGAGAGTCCCTGTAGTAACCGCCAATGCCCCGCTGCCGCTGGAGAGACCGTCCTCCTCGCCGTCAAAATATGCCGCCCCAGCCGAACAGTATACTGGAAAAAGGTGATCTCTGTGGCCTCAAGGGATGCATAAGGATCGTGCCACTCATACTCCCCGGGGTCCCACTGTAGCCGGGCCAAGGGGCGCGCTGCATATGCCCATATGCGCCAATCCGGGAGCACATCAGCAGGATCGGGGTCTATATGCCACTTTCGAGAAGCGGCGGCCACTACCCGAATCCTCTGAAAGGTGCACTCTGCAACCAAAGGCGACTCCTCCTCCACTCGCTGGAGTCTGCCCTCATCCTGAATCTCATAGTAGAGGCAACTGCCATCCTCAGTGCAAGCTTTGACAGCAATCAAGATCTCCAACTGTGTAAAGGCTCCCATCCACCGTGGGGTCACTGGCTCGAGAGGCGTGAACCACTCCTCTGTGAGTGCCTCCTGAATATCATCTCTCATAATCAAGCCCCCTCTGAAGTGACTTAGCCTCTCCACCTGGATCTCCTCTGGGAGACTGCAGAAGGCCTGCCAGTCTCCAAAACTACGAGCTGGGCCTGTCGCGCTAAAGGCCCCTAGGCTAAATGAGGCCAAGAACCGAGCATATGACCCTGCTCTGTGCGAACCGCTGGGCTCCAGATGAGCGGCTGTCTGGCCCGCTCCTCAACATAAGAAGGAGGTCGCTGAGAGAGCCCTGGTCTCAGCAGCTCCCAAGCTCTCAGGATACTCAAAGCAAATCTGTCCTCTCATCCTCTACTGAGGCCTGTCCTCCTTATCTCTATGAAGATCTAGCGAATCTCTGGTGCCCAAGTGCCCCCTGCTGGGGGCGCCTGAGCCTACAGCCGCTGCAAGAGGAGCTCTTTCCAAGGCTCACTGCCTGGAAGCAACCCCCGAACAATAAGCTTCCCCAATAAGGCTCTGCTCTGATCGACTGGATCTATAATGCCCAAACCTCCCTGAGCCAACGGAAGTGTAATAACTGCCCATGCAACCTTTGCCCGAGCTGGCTGACCGTCCCGCGCCCAGACCACAGAAAGTTCCTGATCAGCCTCTGTACTTGGTTGATGCAAGAGCTCGAGAAGATCCAGCAAGACGTAATGTACCACATGGTCGCTAACAGCACCTGATTTGCCACCACCACCCTCCCAGCCAAGGATAGTCGAGCTGTACTCCAATACAAAAGCTTCTTCCGAATGCTCAGAAGAAGCGGGGCAATCTGCTGCTCAGGTGACAAATCTAGGCCAATCTGGCATCCCAAATACCGCACTGCTGTGCCTGGAGGAATCCATCTAAAACCGGGGTCCGGGCTCCATGCCGGAGTGGGAGCACTACTGATCCAAAAGGCCACTGTCTTGCGCCAATTGATCAATGCTCCCGAAGCTGCACTAAAAACCTGGAGCGACTGCTTTGCCCGAAGAAGATTGGCCTCTTGGCCATGCAAAAATAAGCCCGTGTCGTCTGCAAACTCAGCATCAAGCAAGTCCTCCCCCCGGACTGGGAGCTGAAGTCCTCTCAAACCAACCTTCTCTGCCGTCAAATACATGCTCATAGCCTCCGCAAAGAAGAGAAAAAGAAAGGGGGCGAGGGGACACCCCTGACGGACTGATCTGGTCAGCTCAAAACTCGGCCCCCGTCCTCCTGCAATCAACACCTGGCTGCGAGCTGTGGAATACAGAGCCGCCACCCCTCTGATCCATCTTGGCTCAAAGCCCAGGCAAAGCATAGTGTCCTCTAAGAAACCCCAATCAACTCTATCGTATGCCTTCTCAAAATCGAGAAGCATCACGACCAAGTCCTCGCCAAGAAATCTAGCTCTGGTCGTCACCTCCCAGAAAGTAAAGATGTTGTCAAGGATACTGCGCTCCTTGACAAATCCTGTCTGAGTAGCATGAATCAACTCCCCCAGGAAGGGCTGGATCCTCAAACTCAAGGCCTTTGCTAAGACCTTGTAGACAGTATTGAGGATCGTAATAGGCCTCCAATGCCGAATATCATCTGATACTCCCTCCCCCTTGGGGATAAGATAGATCAAGCCCTCTGAAAAGCTCTGCGGCATCACCCCAGTGTCCAAAACATGCTGAAAGCCCCTGCAGAGGCCTGGCCCCAAAAGGTCCCAATAGCGCATAAAAAAAGGCGTCAGTCCGTCCTCCCCTGGGCAACTATGTCGCGGCAGGACCCTCAAGGCCTCGGCAAGCTCAATCTCTGAAAGAGGTGCACCAAGAACTGAACGCATACGATCTGTGACCCTCCTCTGCACATGGGCCCACACAGTCTGTCTGCAAGCATCTCTGTCCTCAGTGGGGCTGGCTCCGCTGAAAGCAGGTCTCTATAAAATGCAGTGGCTATGGCTCTGATCTCCGCGGGCTCAGTAGCTACCGAACCATCCGGTCTACCAAGCTGACGGACTCCTGCCGGAGCATGGCGAGGTCCAGTGATCTCAAAAAACTCACCAGTTACTCTATCACCAAGCTGCGTCCACTGAGAGGCCTGACGACGATAGTAAAACTCATGTCTCTTCTCCTCTGCCTCTCTAACCTCCTGGCGTGCCTGGCTCAGCTGGGACGCCAACCACTCACATGCCGGCTGCTGCTCCTGGAGGCGCTGTAATAAGGCAAGGCTGCGTCTCAGCCGATGCTCCCTCTCGCGAATCTCTCCCAGCCGTGTCAAAGCTGCAGCATGCAGAAAAGAGCTAAGCTCGATGAGTCCCTGGGCACACTGGCCTGCTGCATCCTGGTCAGAGCACTGACTATCATGCCAGATCCTCTCAATGTCCTCAGCGAGACTGGGATCTGTAAGTACCCTCTCTGGGATCCTCAACTGCAAGCTGGGCTCCCGTGTCCTCTCCTTCCATGTCAGGATAACTGGCGCATGATCTGAAAATGAGGTGCCAGCGAGAATGCCGACGGAGCCCCCTCGCTTCCCTAACCAGTCGCCCACATAAAGCGATCAATCCGTGATAGATTAGTCCTTCCCTGTCGACGATCCGACCGAGAGAAACTAAGACTGTCCTGAGAACGGGAGAAGGCCCCATGCTGCCATGCATCAATGATCCTCAGTGTCATGCAAAACCAATCCCAAGCTGCAAGCTCCGTGCCATGCACTGTAACATGACTGCCTCCCACCCTATCGGCCGGGTCCTCAAGCATGTTGAAGTCTCCCCCGACACACCAATGTGCGGCCTCTGGCAATGCATCCATAACCTGGGTCCAGAACTCTGCTCTGGCACTAACATGATTAGGCGCATAGACGTTGAGCACGCCCAATAGCTCATCATGCATCCTCAGAATGACATACTGTGCTCTACCAGGCACAATGATCTCTCGATCCACAATGGCCTGCCGCCGCCATACATCTGCAATGACCATGCAAACTCCTCCCTGTCTACCCAAAGGACCAAACCCTGCAGACCAAAAGGTATCCCATCTACCAGGCATCACCGAACCATATCTCCGGATCCTGCTCTCACCCAAGTGGTGCTCCTGCATCATCAAAATATCAATGCTGCCACCAACCAGGCATCTCTGAAGCTCCTGCCTCAAGCAACCTCGATAGCGTATAAAATGTGCTCCGCCCAGGCCCTGTACATTCCATGAGATGATCCTCATGGATGACCTGCTGAGGTAGATGCTGTCTCAGCCGTGCGGCGGGCCTTCGCAAGCGGCTTGGATGGAGAGTAGTCCCCATCCGAGCGCTGCGAATCTGCCCACCCGGTGTACTGCAAGAATCCCGGATCAGGCGCCAGTGGCTGTGGCCCATGGCGACTGCCTCCCGCTCTGACAGAGCAACCTCGTGTATACATACATATCCAGGGTCGCGTGCTAAGTCTGCCACTATACGCACGACCAAATGACGAATCCCTGAGGCATCCACACTCCCGGGATCCAAGAAAAAATGAGCCAACTCCCAGAGCCGGCCTATCACATCTGTCACCTCCAGGTCGCTCACATGATGAGAAAACTCAACTGCCTGAGTCTTCAAAGTGCTAATAGCGAGCTCTAGAGTCCACTCCCGGTCGCAAGGGCCACAGAGAGGGAACGAGAAGGCCACTGCTGAATCAAGTGCCTCCTCCCCGCGGGCCGGAGGTATCACTACATGAACGCGGATGGGTGCTGGCTCATGGGGGCCCTCTGCTCCAAAAAGCCGAGTGAAGGCGTAACCAAAAAGCCTCCGATCGCTGTCTAATGTTGGAATTAGGGTTGCAGGAATGCACACACAACTTCAAGAAGATGAGAAAGCTTGAGCACAACACAGTAGTGTATTATGAGTGCCAAAAATGAAAGATAACCAGCCCTAGAAGATAATGGGCGTATATACAATGCACGGGGGAAAAAACCTCCTAGTGAGGGAAAAAGTGCCCCGGCGGTCCTAAGTGTGTTCACACACATCACTACTATAATATGGTAACAAATCCCCCCTGGAGTGATGCGGTGAACAAGAGCTAGCACTCATGTATAGGGAAGTGTCTAGCTATGTGGACGAATCCACAAAAGGGAGTAAGCCCAAAGCTTTGCGAAAAGCTTCGAACTTCTCACGAGGCAGAGCCTTTGTGAAAAGGTCTGCAAGGTTATCCTGTGTTGGCACATAAGCCAAACTGATCTCTCCTGCAGAGAGTCTCTCCCTGACATAATGGTAGTGCACCTCAATGTGCTTCGTACGAGCATGGAACACTGGGTTCCGCGCAACTGCCAATGCGCTCTGACTGTCAGTGAAGATGGTGGTGGCAGATGGCTGCCCAACACCCAAATCAGCCATAAGGCGTCTGAGCCACACACACTCAACCGTAGCTGTGAAAGCTGCCCTGTACTCAGCTTCACAACTAGAAGTGGCCACAGTAGGCTGCTTCTTGCTCAACCATGATATGCATGAGCTTCCAAGCATGAAGCAAAAACCACTCGTGGACACGCGTGTGTCAAAACAACCAGCCCAGTCAGAATCTGAAAAAGCATGTAAATCTGGCGGCAATGATCCCCCCTTGGGATAAAACAACCCAAGATGCCGAGTACCACTCAAATAGCGAAAGATACGCTTCACTGCCTGCCAATGCTTAATGCCTGGGCTATGCATAAATCTGCTCACCTGTGAGACTGCAAACTGAATGTCTGGCCTCGTAATGCATACATAAATGAGGCAACCAACAGCTGTCTGATAGAGTGTGACATCAAAGTGATCTCCAGCATCATGAAGACTCAACTTCAAACCTGTCTCCATTGGAGTAGCAATAGGCTTGCAGTCTTCAAGGCCAAATCTCCGCAACAATGTTTCAATATACTTTGTCTGACACAAAGCAATACCTCCATCACACTGCTTAAATTGTATCCCCAAATAATGATGCAAATGCCCCAAATCTGACATCTCAAAAGAGGCATTCAAATCAGCCTTAAAATCAGCAATATGACTCTCATTTGGTCCTGTGAGCAGCATGTCATCGACATAGAGAGCAATGATTAGATGTACACCATCCACACGTTTAACATACAAAGTGCTTTCTGTTGGACTATTCTGAAACCCATGTGCAGTCAAATATGCATGTATTTTTTCATACCAAGCTCGTGGAGCTTGCTTTAAACCATATAAAGCCCTTTTTAACCTGCACACTTCGTTTTCCTGCCCTCTTTGAACAAAACCACGAGGCTGCGATACATACACCTCCTCATGCAAATTTCCATTTAAGAACGCAGTCTTTATGTCCAGCTGATGTACATTCCAACCATTATGAGCTGCTAATGCACAGATGCTACGAACAGTGGTCATACGACATGTGGGAGCAAAAGTCTCATCAAAATCAATGCCCTTCTCTTGAGCATAACCTTTTGCAACAAGCCTAGCCTTATGGCGATCCACTGTGCCATCAGGCTTACGCTTCAATTTGTAAACCCACTTAGTGCCAATGGCCTTCTTGCCAGGGGGCAAGTCACATAAAGACCATGTACCATTCTTCATAATAGCATCGTATTCTGCTTGCATAGCAGCCATCCAATTTTCTGAACTTTGTGCCTCATCAAATGAAACAGGCTCACTTTCATCGCACATACTAGAAACAGCCAATGCATAACAATCTGACGCATAAGAGGCACCATGAGAGCCAGAACGAGTGCGACTAGACAAAGGGGCATCCAACTTGCTGTCACGCAAAGTCTGCACCAGCCATCTAGGCATATTCCTAGCGCCCTCAATCTCTTGTCTCTCATCCTCAAGTGCATCATGCACATCTGCATCAGATATAGGCTGATCTGTGCCATCATTTAAAACCTGCATAGGCTGAAAAACTGCCTCATGAGGTATTGCACTTGACTGTGCACCACTGAAAAGAGGCAACAATGTATCATAGACATCACGTGAGCTGATATCTGTCTCCTTAGTACATGAAACCAAGGGCTGAACTGCATCTTCCACAAATACAACATCACGGCTAACCAAAATGCGCTTTGTCTGTGGATGATACAAACGATAGCCTTTGCTCTCAGCACTATATCCAACAAAAATACATTTGACAGCTTTGTCATCCAATTTTCTGCGATGTTGCACAGGCACTAATGCATATGCCAGGCAACCAAAAACACGTAAATGGCCAACAGATGGCTTGCGGCTATGCCAAGCCTCATATGGAGTGACAACCTGTAATGCTTTGGTGGGACACCTGTTTAGTACATAAGTGGCACACATGACAGCCTCAAGCCAAAAACCATGTGGTAGACTTTGACTCTTAACCATACATCTTGCCATTTCCATGAGAGACCTGTTTTTTCTCTCAGCCACACCATTTTGCTGTGGTGTATACGGCACTGTACATTGGTGTTTTATCCCACGCTCAGCCAGAAATGCATTAAATTCTGAAGACATATACTCCCCCCCTCGATCTGAACGGAGGGTGCCCATCTTACTTTCTGACACATTTTCAGCCATAACCAAAAACTGTTTGAAGCACAAAAACACTTCGGACTTTGCCTTCAAAGGATATACCCATGCATGCCTGGTAAAATCATCAATGAAAGTCACGAAGTAAAGGTAGTTTCCAAATGATGGAGTTTGCATGGGACCACAAACATCACTGTGAACAAGCTGCAATCTGCGTTCAGCTCTCACTGATCCATCTTTGGGAAAGGAAGCACGCTGCATTTTACCCAATATGCAGCCCTCACAAACATGCTTGACAGGTGCCTCAAGATTAGGCAAAGAAGACACCATTTCAGATTTCTGCAGGCGCAGCAAACTTGCAAAATTCAGATGACCAAAACGTGCATGCCACAGTTTTGCATCTGAAATAGCCTGCGTATCCATAATAGCACATGCTGAATCCTCTACACATTTGCCATCCATATTGAGCTTATACAGCCCTCGACATAGTGAACCAGATGCTACAATGATGTCACCACAAGAGAGATCATGAACAGTACATCTGTCATCCACAAATTTTACAACCAAACCTGTTTTGGCAAATGCGGAGACTGACAGCAGATTCTTTTTGATCCCTGGCACATACAATGCATCAAAAAGTGTAAAGGTGTTGCCATTTGCAACATTCAGCACAATCTGTCCAACTCCTTCAACGGGATAAGAGGAGTTATTGGCACAAGTGACAGTATTCCCTGTGGGAGCAGACTCAAGGAAAGTGAATAAACTGCGCTGCGAGGTGATATGCTTAGTGGCACCACTGTCAAAGTACCATACATCTGAATCTACTGCAGACATACATGTGTCATGCAAAGATGGGTCATAACTGCACTGCGCATTGAATGCCCATTCTGTATCTAGCACAACATTAGCAGATTCATTGTTAGAAGGAGAGGCATCTGCAACAGCCATACCAGCCTCTTTCTTCTTAGCCTCTTTCGCAGCCAGCTTAGGACACGCTTTGATGACATGATCATTTCCCTTACAGTACTTGCAAAATGTCTTCTGTTTGTCACCCTTCTTCTCATCTTTGTCTTCCTTCTTTGGTTGCGCAGCATTTGCAGATTTCTGCTTACTAGAAGAAAAGCCAGCTTTACCTTTCCCGCTTCTCTGACTAGCAACGAAAGCTTGATCTGCGACACGCATAATATTCCTGTTTTGCCTTGACTGGTCTTCTTGCAGCAAAACAGAAACTAACTCCTCAAATGATAAGGCATTGGGATTGCCTTTCATCATCAAGCGAAGAGTGGAAGCAAAACCCTGATAAGAATCTGGTAGACCATTCAAAACAGTCTGCACAAGTGAACTGTCTGACAGGATTTCATCTGCAGAAATGAGCTGCTCTTTGAAATCCTTGATCTTTGTCAAAAAGCTATCCATAGAATCACCTTCGTTCATATGCTCACTCTCCAACTGTTTTCGGAGATAAGCAACACGAGCCTCATTTCTTGCCTGATACAATGTGGCAAGTACATCCCAAGCATCCTTAGAAGTCCTGCAGGAGCGAATATGTGGGATAATGGTACGTTTGACAGACAGCGCAATCAAGGCATGAGCCTGCGCATCTCTACCATCCCAACGAATCTGCTCTGCTGAAAGTGGTGGTTCTCGAACAGCTGCTACAGCACTTGTGCCTGCACCATCATCTACAGTACCTGTTTCTGATGTGTTTGCAGCATTCCCAGCCACAATAGGACGTGCATCAATACCCTGCACAATGTTCCATAACCCCTTTGCTACCAATACATGTCGCATCATATATGCCCACAATGGATAGTTGGTGCCATCCAACTTATCCTCAGCAGCCAACATGCGGAATACATCATTGTTGTCAGCCATGGCCAATGACTGTACTACTAGATGTAAATGCTGTCTGTAAGAGGTAAACCTGTATAAAATCGACCTGTGCTATGTAGCACAGCCCAAAACAGACGAATGGGCACCTGTCCTGCAGATTTTAATCTTGACAGAAAATCTGCACAGTAGGACGATTTTGCCTGCGCAGTACTTGGAATGCAAAAACGGAGGGCGAAATGACTTCAGATCAAAATTCTGAAACGACCAAGCCCTACGGGCTTTCCCACGGCATATACTAACCTGCAGACGCTCGTGAAACCTCGTCGCAATCGGAGGAGATGAAGCGGCAGGTGCCGGTGATGCTGCCCGGGAGGAGGAAGCCTGCTCTGATACCAATTGTTGGAATTAGGGTTGCAGGAATGCACACACAACTTCAAGAAGATGAGGAAGCTTGAGCACAACACAGTAGTGTATTATGAGTGCCAAAAATGAAAGATAACCAGCCCTAGAAGATAATGGGCGTATATACAATGCACGGGGGAAAAAACCTCCTAGTGAGGGAAAAAGTGCCCCGGCGGTCCTAAGTGTGTTCACACACATCACTACTATAATATGGTAACATCTAACACCGAGGCAACTCAGCCGACTGCGGATAGAAGATATCCGTGAAGCCCGGATCGGCATGGCAGGTCTCCTCTGTGGTGCTCGAGCGAGATTGGTGCTTAGCGCCCTCTGGACTGCGGGCGAGCGCCAGGGGACTGCCAGGGTCTCCCGGGAAGGCGAGGCGGGTGGGGGGGGAGGAGGGGGGGTGAGGGGGGCGGAGAGGGAGCCGCTGCCGAGACCGGAGCGGGGGCGGGAGGAGGCGAAGGTGGAAGCGAGGCAAAGGGAGGGGATGGGGGTGGGGGTGGGGGGAGTGAAGGAGGGGGTGCTGGCATCTCCTGGTCCTTAGTCGCTGCAGGGGGTCTCCTCTTAGAGGGGAGCAAAGCTGTTCCTCACGGGAACCCAGTGAGGCTGAGCCTGTGGCTGCTGCTGCAGCGGTCTCTGTGCGTGCTGCTGTGACTGTCTCCCTCGGTGGCGCCCCTGTCCAGGCTGCCACTCCGAGGTCTCTGTGGCCTGAGTAGGTGTCCCGGAGGCAGCCTGCCGTGCCACATCTGTGGGCGGGCCATCAGGGGCCTGCTGTGCTGTGGTGAGGGTCGAGGTCTCCTACGAGGGCAGGCCTTGGCCAGATGGCCGACCTGCCTACATATGAAGCACTGGTTCGGGAGCCCCGAGAACTCCACTCTCTGATCAATCCATCCCCCCCCTATCCTAGGTAGCTGAATGACCTTAGGGAGGGAGGAGATGTCAGACACCAAAACTCTGACAGAGGGTAGCCCAGCTGCTCTGGCCACCACTGAAGCTGCTGTGGGGCCAGTCTCGAGTACTGAGCCCACCAATGCTCCTAGCCGAGAGAGAAGCGGAAGATACTCCCGGCGGAGTCCAGGGAAGCAAACTGTAACATGAAAAAGGTGCTCTCCTTGCTCAGCCGCCGCTGCTGGATCAAAGCCATGCTGCCAAGGTCTGAAGAAAGTCCGAGCACCCCTGATGTCAAGGGGACTCATGGCAAGGACCTTGGCCACACTCTGGGCGGTCTCGAACTCGATCTGATAATGTCTCCGGCCCAGAAGCTGTACGTCCAGGATCTTGCCCACATCTGCAAGAAGGCGGGCCTGGAGAAGATCCCGGATCTCCCCTCTGTTGGGGCGAGTGCCGACTATACGGCAGATGGTGGAATGGGCCTGAAGGCGTTCCACCTCTGCGGCGGTGAGGCTCGCTTTCTCTTCCAGCGAAAGAGAAAGCCTGATGGGGGTGTCCTCGGGGGCGGGCGAGGGGGCTGCGGATGAGTCCCTCTGAGGCGAGGCGGGAGGAGTCTCCATCAGAGTCTGAAGCTCAGGCGAAGGCGAGGTGAAAGCAGAAATCCTGCAAGAAACGGGCTGCACACAGAGAGGCGGAAGACCGGAGGAAAAAAAGAAGCAAAACCCCCAGGGGGTGGAAGTCACAGCACGAAAAGGGAGGGGGTAAAAACGGCGAAGGAAAAGCCCGGGGGGGCGGCAGCTGCGTGAATGAGGGGCGGGGAGGAGAATGCTGGCGGAGGGGGGGTTGGGGCGATGCAGAGGTGAGATGGGCGCGAAGAAGGGGATGGGGCGAGAAGGCGAGGAGGCGAGGAGGGAGGGGGCGAGGAGGGTGCGCAGCAGCGAGGGGGGGGGCGCAGCAGCAAGCAGGCGAAGGGTGAAGGCGGGGGGCGCAGGAACAGCAGCAGGCGGGGGGGGCAAGAGCAAGCGCAATGGCGGGGGGGCGCTGGAGTGCAGGTCGCGTAGGCAGGAGACGGGGCGTAGCTTCAGCGAGCGTTAACTTAGATATAGCCTATGATGTGTGTTTCATAACAAGAAGACTGAGCCTTCACAATAAGATGGTGAAACCTCAGCACTGTAGGTAACAAAAGTAAAAAGACAGGAAATGGACCTCCAGTGTCTAGCTCCGGGCTTACTCAAGGGTGTACGGAGATGACAAACTGTGTTGAGGTGAGGTGGATGAGCAAGACTCAAGGGTGGACGGAGATGACAAATTGTGTTGAGGTGAGGTGGATGAGTAAGAAGCATTGTTATTGTTTGTTATTTGCTTACTGCAATGAACACCACGTGTAGGCCTGTAAGTACTAGTGAAACATTGAATTGAAATGTTGCTTTGTTGAAACGTTGTGAATGTTTTTCTGCACGTTCACGATTCTTATTTTTGTCAAACCTCGTGGTGTCAGAGGTGTCAAGATAAGGCTACCTATTTTGGCAAGGTAATCCCGTCAATTGCGGCGTTAATCGTGGCATTGATGTCAGAAGTGATTCGTGGCATGAAGTTGTAGAAAACGATTCACGACGTGAACGATTTTCTTGCAGTTTCACGTGAGTTTCTTGCGTCGACTAATTCGAATTCTGTGTGCAACATACTTATCCAACTGTTTTCAAAATGATTGTGCCATGCCTAAGGAGTGTAATACAAGTTCAAGGCACAGTCAATGGTTCTTTAATTTTTTAATTTTTGTGAATTTTTGAAAAGAAGGAAAAACATAATACCAACCTGCTCGTTCACGTTAATGATTCCAGTGATGCAAATATCAAAATTAACTAGAAAAAAACAGTGAAGCTCTCTTCCAAGATCACTCTACCACACACATACACAACAAACACAATCAATTTCTCATGATTTTTTACTACCACACAAATCTTATCCATTCATTTCTTACATAATGCATTACCATAATGCAAAGGCAATCATGAATCTTATGCAATGGGAGCTAAAACTCCAAGAGGAAGAAAGAAACAAAGGTGTTTCCCTGGCAACGACGTCAAAAATATTATGGGCTACCACATCTCCAAGAAGGAACTCAATGCATTCACCTAAAGGAAGAGCAATAGAACACAACTGTCATAGGGCACTTACCAATGCTTTGAACTTGAGTCCCTTGAGGCCTCCAAGCTCACTTGTTAAGCTCCAAACCTCCAAGCTCCACCTCCACGCTGTCATCATAGAGTCGCTCACACCGTTGCATAAGGCAATCACTCTCTCTCACTCTCCCACACAAGCATGGATCATACAAGCATAGGAGAGGCACAAATGCTAGAATGCTCTCTCTCAATCTATCTCAAGACACAAAGAAGAGCTCTCAATAGTACAAAGGGGGATTGTGTCTTTTCATTATAAGAAAATGCTTTATATACAATTGGCCCTTATTCACACTTGGGTACCCAAAACTTACTTAACTAAGGCCTTGGATGGCTAATATATCATAATGTGCAACTTTTATAGTGCCTTTTCATGACACTTACTAATGTCCTCAATTGGAAGAGCATACTTGTTAATCTAAAATGGGATTAACATCAACTAAGATGGTCCGAACGGGATGGTCAAGGCAATCTAATGTGGGCACCCTTGATGGCTGCACATTAGCAACACAAGAAGGGTCGTGGTGGGTAATGATGCAGATGGATGTGAAGTGTGTTGTTCTGAATGGGATTTTAAGGAGGAGGTTTATGTTTGAGAAACCACATGGGTTTCTTATCCTTAGTTTACAAAACCACTTAGGTTTGTTATCCTTAGTTTACGAAACCAATAATTAATACCTTAAAGACTTGTAAAAGGACATACCTACTCATGTTCATTAAGAATTTTCTTGTCATACAATTCGTAGCCACTATAATTTCCTAGGAAAATTCTTATCCTTTATAACTATTACAGTAAACTACCCAATAATAGCACACCAACCTTGTTATAGACCAATTGCATAAAATTACACGTCCTAGGTAGGCCTATTTCAAAAAATATAATACATGAGTCTAATTCATATAAAAAAAGTGTGAGCCTATAGACATGAGCCTACATACATGAACGTACAGACGTGAACCTGCATACATGAGCATACATGAGTCTAGAGATGTAAGCATACATGAGCATACATGAGTCTAGAGACGTGAACCTGCATACATGAGTCTAGAGATGTAAGCATGCAAACATGAACCTGGACACGTGAGTTTAGAGGTGTGAACCTAAAGAAGTGAGCCTAGCAAAAAAAAGGTTTAAAAATATAAAAGAGCTTCACAAAATTTTTTGTAGCTAAAGTATAATAGACGTATTAGTTTCAAACTTGACAGAAATACTCAGTCCTGGAACGACCCAAAAACCTATCTAAGAAAGAGATTTTGTCCCCCTGGATTTTTAGAAATCAAAATGAACGAATTCTTAGAGCTAAAGCAGGAGAGCAAAACCATCAAGGAATATCACCAGGCCTTTGCTAAGCAGATGATATAAGGCTTCTCTTTCCTGTATAGTGTCAACTTTGATGTAGTGCAATATTTCTCGTATTGAGGGGGGTGTTAAGAATTAATCATGAGAGTAGCCGTAAAAGGTTAATTTGTCATTGATAGAGTGATCTAAGCTATGATGTTGATGCAAACTCGATCTAGACTAACTATTGGAAACAATAATTATACAGTTAAGTGTAGTTCATCAAACCACACTTCCTCAAACCCACCCTACCTTCCATCCCAGAGAAAATGACCAGCATCATTCAACAAAGCACTTCCTTGTTAAAAAGGAAAAACTCCTTTAGATCCACACCAACTGAGGAGCTTTGGGAATAAATAAGCCAACTGAACGGGCATGAGTGGAAGAACAACGGACCACCTGGAAATAGGAATCGCCACACGATCCTTCTAGCCTTTATAAAACAACATCATAAACTTTATAAAAAGGTCGTTAAACTGCCCTATTTTTAGACGAAGCTCCAATCAAGGAGCAAGAGCAAGAATGGGAGTTGGATTAGGATCCTCAAAAGGTTGTGTAGAGATGAATTGTATTTGGCTTTCCTAGCACACCTGGAAATAGGAATCGCCACACGGTCCTTCTAGCCTCAGATTCACCAATTGCCTTTATAAAACAACATCATAAACTTTATAAAAAGGTCGTTAAACTGCCCTATTTTTAGACGAAGCTCCAATCAAGGAGCAAGAGCAAGAATGGGAGTTGGATTAGGATCCTCAAAAGGTTGTGTAGAGATGAATTGTATTTGGCTTTCCTAGCTTTGTTACTCTGTGATCAACCTGTCCCCTATATAAAATCCAATTGAAGTAGAAGGGCCATAATGCTTTCTGAGACATTTTTTTTTCTCAACACTTTTTGTTATCTTCTCTTGTAATATATCAAATCTGATCAAACTTAATCGAGAATGCATAAGATTGCATTACATACATCAATGTTGCATGAAACTCTTGCACTGATTCAATTCTTTTGCTTTGCATGCACCAAATTTACATGTAAATATCCCTTTTTGCTTTAATTTTAGCAAGATTCAGAAATCTTGCAACACTTCCATGTTTTGTTTTCTGTGCCTTAATCTTGATAGAGATCTTATGAACTTTGCACAAAAGAAGATTGATAGTAGAGAGTAGGGATTAGATGCTTACAATTACTTCTAGCAATCTGCACATAAATCTTTGCAGTAAATTGATTTTTGCACAATCTTCAATACTCTGCACTGTTCCACACAAAAAATCTTTGTAGTAAACTGATTTTTGCACAATCTTCAATAGTCTCCATTGTTCCACATAAAAATATTTGAAAACTAGAGCATAACAATCTTTAAAAACTGTAAACTACTCCCAAAAACTTTGCACAAGAACCAAATCTCTACATAGCAGTCTGCAAAACTCTACATAGTAATCTGAAATTTCTGTGAATCTACAAGATTCTGCACAACAATCTCCTTCTTGCAATATTCCTTCAAGAACTCAAAGATTTAGTAATCTAGGGTTTCAATCTTGAAGAAATAAGGGCTCCCTAAGTAAGATAATGCAAGAAATCATTCAAAATTGGTTGCTGAAACTTTTGTAAACCGTAATTTTAAAAATCTGAAAACTGTGTAAAAGTCACTTTCAAAAACGATTAACACTAATGATGATCAAGAAGATGCATTCTAAAAAATTTGAATAACAGTAATCTAAAATTGATTATCACTAATCATGATTAATAAAATGCATTCTAAAAAATAGATTAAGAATAATTCAAAAATAATTATTATCTAATCACTCCCTAAATAAAGATTTAAGCCAAGAGCTTTGATATCAATTGGAATGGAGTGATCATAAAGCTGAGATTAGAGACAATCATTATGTTTATTAACATGCAATTAGCAACAAAAAATCATTTAGCCTTTCACCAAAAGATGGAAATAGCCTTCCATCATAAGCCAAGGTTTGAAAGCCATGAGGCTCCAAGAGTCAAGAGGTCAAAAGATATCAAAAAGTACAATAGTAGTCCATGAGCCCTGGCCCTTTTATATTTGAGCCCATGACCAAGGTTCTAAACCTAATCTAAAGTTGTTGCTTCATTACGGGTAAATAGACGGGTCACCCCTCCCCCCTTCCCTCCCTCTCCCCCCCTCGCCCTCGCCCTCGCCCTCCTCTCCCTCTCCCTCTCTCTCTCTCTCTCTCTTCGATGCTAATGTGGAGGGATTTTCATAGGAGAGATGGTTTTTTAAAGTGCACTCTCTCACTCACTCTCTCTCTCTCTCTCTCTTATCCTAATGTGGAGGGATTGCCACAAGAAAGATGATTATTTGAAGTTACACTTTTATCCTAATGTGGAGAGATGGTTATTTGAAGTTACACTTTGGATTTGCTTGATAAATTTAAAAGTTATTTCTCTCTTCCGAGAAAAATACTCCCTCTTTTTAAGAGAACAACTAAGCTTACCCTAATGGTGGAATGAAAGAAAATATAATCACTTTATTAAACTAAGCTAAACAAGATTATAAACCCTTTATTAAACTAAACTAAACAAGATTATAATCCCTTTAATCACTTTATCACTTTATTAAACTAAACTAAACAAGATTATAAACCCTTTAATCATTTTCTATGACTAGCCCTATGAGCTCAGATATCAAATTTAAAAATGCAAAGCTCAGTAGGTTCATAGAAAATGATTAAACCCATACTTGATTAAAAGAAGTAATTAACACTAACTAATGAGGATTAAAACAACATAAAGTAAGCATAAATAAAACTATAATCTCATTTCAAAATCACTTGAACACATAATTTATAGCTTATTGGGGGGAGCATATAGATCCACAATCATCTTCATGATTATCTCCATAATCTCCTACAATCACTGACCTTAAAATATCTCCACCTTTTCCTTGAATAACTCCCTTGATTATTTCCATTATATACCTCAACTTTTTAAGAGAGAATTTAACCTTTTCCACTTAACCTTTTGACACACACCATATAATTGACCTTTAATATGTGCGCGTGCACACACACACACGTACATACACACGCCCGCACACCCAACCCACCCCCCAAGAGTTATGCTGCTCGTTCATGTATGGAGGATTATAAGATCACTTTTCTCTAACATGAATGTGACATGGCTTAGTCTTTTAAGCACTAAAGAGAGGCATTGTACTCTTTTTCTATCATGTATGGAGGATTATAAGATCACTTTTCTCGAACATGAATGTGACATGGCTTAGTCTTTTAAGCACTAAAGAGAGGCATTGTACTCTTTTTCTATCATAATGGAGCACAACATGAGTGAGGGAAAGAAACCAAATTTAGGCACCTTTATGGGGATAACAATCTCGGTAATACTTTTTGAAGCCTATATATACCTTCGTAATATAATTATGTGCTAACATACTTCTTTACTTAGATGGGTGAAGCTCAACATTTTCTTCCAAGGTAGCATGTTAGTTATAACAAGTAACCACCTGCCAAACACCACTTTATCAAAAGAGAATGTAATTTCAAATTTTGTGTAGGGGTATTGATTCCCCAATGATCATAGCAAAAGAATATTTTAAGTCTCACTTTCTTGACTCAAAATTTTGTGCATAATTTCTTTAAAAAAGGCCTTTAGAAAAAAAGCTTTCCTCCATGTCTTAAGAATTTGGATCTCTTTCTCTCTCTTTTTGTGGAACCTTTGTCTTTATAGTTTTTTCTTAGACATAATATATATATATAATATGATTTGTCCTCTCCCCTTCCCACACACACACGACGAGCTTTGTTGGCCTCCTCCGATGGTGGATAGGCCTTAGCGTACTAGAGCTGAAATTTGAAGCGCTAAGGGTTGCAAAAGGAGGCCATAGATGACCACTATCTTGAAAGTTTTTCTAAATTTTAGACAAACATATATATTTGAAGGTCAACCTAGTTGATGGCCTTCAAATTGAAGGTTAGGGTGCGATATGAACAAGCCAAAAATAGCAACAAACTTTATCGTTTCTTCTTTTTCCACGTATCTACACATGTCCAAAAATCTGATCTGAAATTTCTTCCTTAATGGTTCCACGTGGCAGTAGAATTATATATAGCACGCGTGAGCTCGGCTTTCTCACGATCAGAAGGATGACGAGGTCTTTTGCAGATGTGCTGGCAACGCTTCTGTTGCTCCTGTGCTGCAGCATCGCCCTTCACGCCCAAACCAACACCACCACCACCACTACTAAGGTGCTCTTACTCCTCGTACTTGTGAAGCTTTCGAAAAGAATCAAAATCGGATTCATGAAACCCGTGCTAAGTGCTGCAAGTATTCTTTAGAGAGACTAAAATGATGACGTTTCAAGCGCAAATTTCTTGTTTTTTTAATTGTTAATTATTGTGTCCTTCTGGCATGCATTGTACTGATGTAGATTAGCATGTAGTTTGAAGACAACAGATTCACCCTGAGAATGTCAGAGGTTAAGTGTACGAGTTATCTCAGTTGATCGTGGCAGAGAAGAAGAATGGCAGTGAAAGGCAATCTTATTTGCTGGCAAAGGTGTAACTTCAAGTTTTGGCACTGCCCTCTCATGGACCTGTGGCGGTGAAGGGGAACTTTTGTGTGAGGGTAAAGGCGTAACTGGTTCCAGCATGCCTTTGTCTGCACATAAAAGAAGAAGCATGAAAATAATGGCAGTGGGTTGCCTAGTTGCGACCTGCATGTGTGAATTTGTCGTAGATTGCCAAAGCATGCGCACTAACTGTTGGTCTCATTGTTTATCATTAGAGCTTAGTGAAAGGTGACTCACCTTGTTGCCTTCCATAACGTATGTGTAGAGCCCAGGGCCAACAACCATCATCCACCACCCAACAGTCATCATCCGAGCCGAGGAAGGGAGCTTAGAGTAGCAAGGATACAAAGAAAGATTCCTAGAGCACCTAAGGAGGCAAGAAAGATAGGGAATTCAAGCCTAAGAAGACACACGAGGAAAAGGCCAAGGAGGACATTACCGGTGGATATCTCCAACCGATGTTTCTTCTGCCACACTGTGGGGCATTGGTAAGAAAGGTTGTACCAAGTGGCACGCTGCACAAGCCTCCAAGACCTAAGCCTCCACAAGAACCAACCGCTATAGCTGCATCCACCTCTCTCCAACATCGGCCACTAATACTTTCCAACTCTTACCGGCCTTAGACTCAGCACCCACAGTGATATTTGACGATAAGATGGTGAGGTTGAGGGGTAAAAGAAAGCCCTCATTCGTGCTTATGGCACAACGAAGGGACAACAATTCATTGTCATCTTTGATATGGGCAGCTATGAGGATACCATTTCTCCTCATTTGGCTAAAAAGATGAGTTGTACACTTGTACCCCATCATCTGGACGTAGACGGGTTCACACCCGGTCTTCGCACTCACATACCTCATAAGGCTCAATGTTTGAATTCAAGGTTCAAAAGGCTACATTTTAGCGAGACTTCTTTGTCTCACCTCTTTTGGGGTGTGATATGATTCTTGGCATTTAGTGGTTTAGGGATTATGCACCCATTCTTGATTGGAGGCAAGATACTTTCACAATTGTTGATGGTGTTCCTGAGCATGTCTTGATTCACGGGGATAGGAGCATTCCCGGCATTCTACTTATCTCATATCCAGGTCTAAAGAGCCATTAGAAAAGGAGCCGAATGTGCTTTGATTTATGTCCGTAGCCAGCAGTTCGCTGTTCAACCAACAACTCCTTTGACACAAAGGTTGGATGGTCTTCTTCCACAGTTTCAAGATATTATGCTAAAGGATGATCTTCCGCCTCAGCTCCCACCCAGTCGCCCTGAGGATCATCGCATTGAGTTGGTCCTTGGGACAAAACCGCGTAGTAAGTTTTCTTATCGCCTATCTAAGGCATTGGAGGGCGAATTGGACTAGGAGCTTTCCCAGTTACTCTGAGTTGGATTTATCTGGCCCTTATCCTCGCTCTTTGCTGCACTTATTTTATTTGTGCAAAAGAAAGACAAGTCCACATGATTATGCGTGGACTACAGGTCACTCAATAAGCTCACAGTTGAAAACAGGTTCCCAATTCCCAGGATTGAGTATATTCTGGAGCGACTAAATGGTGTGAAGTTCTTTTCAAAGATAGATCTTAAAAGTGGCTATCATCTGGTTCGGATCTTTACGGCTGACATTCCAAAAACAACCTTTAGGACTGGATGCGGCCACTACGAGTTTATGGTGATGCCATTTGGACATCTCGTTAATCCATTCATGCGCGCCACTAATTAGATGACGAGGCATTTGGCTACCTTAAGAGAGTCATAGTTACTCCTGTCGTTTACCCGCGCTTGGTTGAATTTCTTCACTTTGACATTCAGAGCACTGGGCAGAAATCACATTGCGTCAGCATCCGTGGGGACCATCGCAATGCTTTGTTTTAATTAAACAGTCGGATTCCCCTTGTCCGTACCAGTTCTGAGACGGCTGTTCACCGCCTAGGGATTTCAAAAGTGTTATTCTCATTAATTTTGATTTTATGCATAAAAAGATTCATAAAGGATTTATTATTAAAAGAAAGAAATTTCTATCGTTTTATATTCACCGAGATTGTAAAAAGAAAATTCAAGAGATCTATCGAGATTGAAATATTCAGATAAATGATAAATTTATTTCCACATTCATTCACATCATTTCCACATCATCACATTATTTCACATCCATTCACATCCATTCACATCATTTCACATCCGTTTTTGTGGAACTCATAGAAAAGTGTGTGTTCATCTTTTTAGATGATATACTCACCTTTTCTACTACCGCATAGCAACATGAGTGGAATGTTGAAAAGGTCTTGCAACTATTGCGAGACAATGAGCTCTATATCAATGCAAAAAAGAGCGAATTTGGAGTAGAAGAAATCCACTATCTGGGATGTCATCAGTGTAGACATGATTAGCCTTGACCCTGAAAAGGTAAGGGCAATTCTTGAATGGGAAGTTCCTAAGAATGTTGAGGAGATCCGCTCTTTTGTAGGTCTCTGTCAAGCATACGGTTCCCACATGGATAAATTTTCCGACCTTGCAGCATCTCTTACAGATTTGCTCAAGGGCGTGAAGACGCGTCGGCAAAAGTGTCGTTATGGGTAAAGCACTCGAGGCATTCTATGCAATGAAGAAATTTGCCTTTGAGTCTCGGGTTCTCAAGTTGGCTTCATGGAATGATCTTTTTGAGACGATTACCAATGCTAGCAATTTAGCCATAGGAGCTGTCTTCCAACAGGAAGCCGAAAATTAAATGATGTAGAGAAGAATTATTGAGTGTATGACAGAGTTATTGGGGGTGATGACGGCTCTTAAGCATTGGAAACCTTTCCTCTACGGGAGTGAGTTCACAGTTAAGACAAATCAATGCCTAGTGCCCAATGGAGTGACAGATAAGCTAGATGGAGTCAGATCTCCCAGCAGTTTGGAGGTATGATTGAATACATTCCTGGCAAGAATAATCCTGTTGTCGATGCTCTAAGTTGCAAAGGTACTATTCAAACTCTGCAGGAGTCCATTGTGCTTGAAATACATGGAAAAATTTAGATAGTATGAAGGCATAGTATGAGGATTCCTTGGAATTTGGGACTCAGTATAGATTGGCCCTTCAATCAGAACCGGGTCACTATACCATCTGGCTGGTTGTTTTACAAGAAACGGCTATGCATACTACGAGAAAAGCGACGGGCACTTCTTCATGATGCCCATGACTCTATTGTCGAAGGTCATCGTGGCATCAACAATACATTGGAGAAGTTAGAGCGTTCATTTTACTAGCCAAAAATGAGAAGGGATGTCTATCAACATGTCCAATCATGTCAAATTTGCCAAACGATAAAGTTTCCTGATACGAAGTAGGCAGGGTTGCTACAGCCTTTGCGAGTTCCAGAAGGACATTCCTAGGATATCAGCATGGACTTTGTAGGGCCCCTTCCAGTAGCCTTTGGATCCAAGAACACACAATGCATGACTATTGTTGACCGATTCAGTAAGTTTTGCATGTTCATTCTGTGCAAGCAAATGGCCACAGTAGAAGACATCGCTTGCTTGCTTGTTTCTTTGTTTATATGAATTGCCAAGGACAATTATATCTGATAGGGGCCTAAAGTTTACTTCACATTTTTAGAGAGCATTATTCGATAACTTTGGAACCAAGTTACAGTTGTCCAGCACATTCCATCCTCGGATAGATGGCGAGACAGAAATATATAATCAGTTGGCATTTGATGTTTTCAAGTTGTATTGCCATGATCAACAATTGAAGTGGGAACATCATCTTCCTTTGGTACAGGCAATCCTGAATGATACTCACTCATTGAGTATTGGTTGGGCTCCTTATGAGGCAATAGTAGCATTTAGCCATTGTTTCTCATCACTTCTTATTACGAGGATGGTGTCGCCTTCCTTGGAGGCCAACAAGACCATAGAAACATTTTCAAAAATCATTGAGTCAATAAAGGAGTGCCACGCCAAAGCACAAGAAGCATATACTAGGCAAGCCAACAAGTCTCGTAGAGATGTCAATTATAAAGAAGGGGATTGGGTGTATCTCTTGATCATGAAGCAGAGATTGAAGCAAGTGGGCAAGCGTTGTCCCAAGCTGTCGTTTTGAAGCTTTGGCTCTTTTCGGATCATCCAAAAGCTCAGTGATGTCTCCACCATGAAGTTGAAGCTACCAGACAGGTGGACTATGCATAATGTCTTCCATGTTTTTTGGTTGAAGCCCTATATTGGACCATCATTATTGCAGGTGGTCTCCAACGAGGAAGAGCGAGAGATGTTTGATGAAGCCGAAGTCATCGAGCCCGAGCAAGTTCTCCTCCACAGATGGAAGCATGGTTTTGGTCGTAGACAAAGACAGTTCTATACGAAGTTCAAGGATTGAGGCACCCATGAAGCCGTATGGCTAGATGAAGAATTCTTCAAGGAGTACTTGCAGATATTGTCGGACTACTTGGAAGCCATGAACCTGCCGCCGAGCTAAGTAGGAGAGAATGTCGCTTCAATGCCTGCCCACACTTGCTGGCCTTCACACTAATGCCTGGTTGCTGACAGGACACCAAAGCCCGCCATGCTATTGCTGATGATGATGTTGATGATGATGATGATGAAGATGCTGATGGTGAGTCATCATTCATTATCATTGTACAACGTTCTCCAAAGAAATACAAGCAAATACTCCTACTTGTGGGTGGAGATGTCACATGCGAAAGCTCTGGGAGTCTTCATTCAACCCTAAACACCATCCTGGAACATGTTGATGCAAAACACATACAAAAGGGAGAAAGAAAGAAAGTTATATTAAACGCCTTCAAAAGACCCAGTGGGTCTATGAGACCAAAAGTGATACATAAGTGTCCATGTAATCTCATCATGGTACAAAAGAAAACAAAGACGAGAGCTATGAGCGTGGAATGTCAAATCCGAGCCATATGATACAAAGTGGGAACATCATCATCATACAACCTATGGCGCTAACCCCCTGGTAGGGGGAGGGGGCCGTCAAGGATATCGAGCATGGGGTTAGCCTATAGAAGGCTCTGCAGATCCGCCAGGCATGGGAAGGTGGCTCTGTCCCTCTCCAAGATCTCCTCAAGATGGGGCTGATGTCTGTGTTGTTGGTGAGGTCCGGGGAGTTTGGGGTGTCGGGCTCGCTGTAATGTTGTGGCCCGGTCCAAAGTCACGCGAAAGTGGGGTCTGGCGGGGGGTCCGTCACTCGAGAGTGTGGCTGGATGAGGTTGTGGGTATGTCATCCATGGCTGGTAGGGCGTCCTCTCGTGGTCGGAAGAACCAAGTGATGGTCGCCTGGGGCCGGGGTGAATGTCTCCCATGGGGTCTCGACTCCCTAATCAATGAGTCTCTGTGGCGATGAAGCTCTAGTAGGAAGAGGCCCAAGCACCGTTGATCCGGGTAAACCATGATCTTGGATAAGGGTCCAAACCCCTCTCTGAAGAGACAGTGGAACCTCCCTCGAATCTCATAATATACGGAGCATCTGCATATGAAGTGCTCCTCTATCTCGACCTCCTGCTGGCACATAGTGCATATCCTCTCCTTACGAGGTATGTGCATGGCTCTCCCTGTCTCTATCCTCAGACGGTGCGATGACACCTGTAACTGGCCCACTGCAATGCGCATGGCATGTGACATGTATATGTCGAGATATCTGGCCCTCAGTATGAAACCATCCTCTGTAAGCCTCATGAAAGTATCCATGTAGTACTTCCATTTGTGTGAGTGTGGCTCATGTGTTGTGATCCAGGTATCCTGTATGTGTAGTCCCAATAAATCATATCTGATCACCCTGTTCTTGTCATCTTGAGAGAGCCTAATGAATGGGGAGTTTGGGTCATAGTGGAGTGGGGGAGCGATCCGATGTGACATGAGCGGGATTGATCGTAGTGAAACCACCTTAGCCTGAACTAAACTGCACTTGGAACACTTAAGATACATAGGATGGTTTCAATGCAATGCAATGCAACTATATTAAATGCAATGGTTACAATTGAGATCTAAAAAGACTATGGTGATGTTGATGCTGGCTTTGACTGAATGCTGAATGCTGTACTACGGAATGTGGTCGACACATTTAATTCTATGGCTGGAACTAGTACGGAGATGAAGGATTTATCTTCGGAAGAGGACGACTACTACTTCGATGAAGACGAGGAAAGTGAGCAAGAAATACCTTCCGATATGCCAGAACTTGAAGATGATGATGCCACCTATGAAGCAAAGATGTAGAGTTTGATGGAGGGATTAATGGAACTCGCGAAGGACTCGCGTTTTCCACGAAACTTCAAAGTTGATTCCAAACCATGGAGGCAGGGGTCTGAGAAGAAGCTAAGCCTCAACATTCGGCTCCCATCCACCCAAATTTTCAGCCATACCCCAATTCTTCTTCTTCTTTTCTCCCACCTGTAACTTGCGGCGGTAGTGCCTTTCCTACTGGAACATGACTTTCGCCTGTCTCCTTTGTGATCAGCTAACCATTCATATGCACTCTCCAAGACATCCTCAAAGTCATCTAACCTTCCCAATGCATTCTTCATTTCCTCCCAAGCTGATGCTGTATGCACTTTATGGATAATTTTATGAAACTTTGTGCATAGGTCAACCATACACCATTTCCTACATGCATCTCCCTTTGAGCACTCATCAATTGCACACGGACAATCCTCTACCTCATGCTTCCGACTCATGCAAACCTCACATTTTTTCTTCTTCTTCTTACCCCCCATGACACACTCACATAATTAAAATACAACAATCATATTCAGCCCTCAAGAAAGATGCACCACACCAATCCGAGACCCATTAAATTTGCTAAACGGAGAGCCACGGGGATGCTATACCGGGATCCGCAAAGTTCATTTAATTGGTTGCTTAAACTGATTGAAATATTTTAAGTTGATGATACTTTAATCATTCTTGAAAGATTTGCCATAAAAAGTTACTCCCTTCAACTTTGTGCATGTTGAATAATAGTCACAATCTGGACTTCTTGTTGCTGCTATGGTGACTTCTGTCTTGTCAATTTCTCCAAATCAGGTTGTTGCTGACAATTTCTCTGCTGTTTGCCAATCAATTTCTCCACAAATCAATCAGACTGTCTGCAAATCAAATTTTGTCCGCAACTCAGATTCCATCTATAACTCACATTTGTCTTTCAGCATCTGACTTCCAAGAACCATAACTGCCATTGTAACCGCCACCATAACTGCTGCTCGGCATCTTCTTGGCACTCATCCCTGTTACTGCCAAAAAACTGCCAACTGCTTACAAACATCATTCTTCTTCCTCAGCGATTACATGTGTATCAACTTCTACGCCAAAATAACTATATATCCCCAAAAACTACTTCACGCTACTTTCTAACTTCCAACTAGATTTTAAAGGACACTTCACACTACATCCGATTATGACAATTTAAAACACTAAGGTTTTAGACAAAAATATCATCCAATATTCAGCCCTTAAACATGGGCGTAGAGAGAGAGAGATGGAGACATGTGCAAGATGGCAGGAGAGAGGGCGGTGGCAGGCAAACAGAACAAAGCCAGCCCAGGCAGGAGAGAGGGCGGCGACGGACAAACAAGATGGTGGGCGCAGAGCACAGGTGGAACGGGCGGCGGACAGAGAAGATGGCGGACGTAGAGAGAGAAATGGAGATGTGTGCAAGATGGCATGAGAGAGGGCAGCGTCGGACACAATATTGGGTCTTGAATACCCTCTATAGGGCCCCCACCTTAAATGGTGTATTTGATTTATTAGAATGATGTAAATCTGAAATAAGGACTGGTTCTTGACCTGCACTTCTTCACCTTGGCTGAGCACCTCCCCTTGGCTGCCCTAGCCCTTGGATTGCACAAACCCTTTGTGAATAATGAGATGGAGGGACTGAATTCTGGTCTGGGCATTTATACCCCTGAAAACTGTTGGTCGACCTGTTCTCTTTTCCCTCCACGACCTGGTCCAGCAATAAAATGCTTTTTAATATAATTGTTTCATGCTATGCTACCCTGGCCACCCTGCGCATGCTGCTGGGCAGCGCCTGAGCCTGGTCAATTAGGTGCTAGGCAGCCTTTTGGCCTGGCCGATTGGGTGCTGGGCAGCACCCAAGCCTGGCCACCTGGCTGGGCTGGCTCATAGGCCAGTTGGTTGCCTGGCCAAGCCCTCTTGGGCTGGTGGGCAAGTCCTGGGGCCTGCCTGGCCCCTCTTGGGTAGCCTAAGCCTACCCAAATCCCAATGCAAGAGCATAATGCTCTCTTCTAGGGTAGCCCTATGGGTTGGACCCCTTTTCTACTTGAAATTCCTACTTGCTTCTACACACACCTAGTGCCCGATTGCAAACCCAACACACAGATCATCTAACATCATTTCCAGAGGGAGACTCACAATACGGACCGGCACTACTTCATGTGCAAGACAATGCACACCTGACTCGTCACGGACTGGGCTCACATGGGACCAGTTTCCACTCCAGGTCTTCCACCTTCTTGTTCAGATATGTCTATGTGGCATCCAAGTGTGGGATGCACGTGACACAAAACCCCCCTTGGAAACATCTTTTGGATCGCCTACCCATCGTTGACAAAATGTCATGTGGCATTCCATTCACTACAACACGTCAAGGGCATAGCAGTGTTTTCTAGCAGCGTTGAGGCAGTGAGGATGTCGGGGCTTTTTGTCAGTGCTCATCAGCGTTATTTCGTTGCTAAGCAGCAAATTTAGCATCGAAATTTCGCTACTAGACAATGAGTCCTTTTTTTTTATTTTTTGTTGCACAATAGTGACGTGCAAAAAAAAGGACTCGTCTATTTCATTGCCGCCGCTTTTCATTCCACCCCAAAATATCATTGCCATTGTCCTAACCTAATTCCCTACAGCCATGTTTTATTTCTATCCCTTCCACCTCTTCCACCCGCACCGTTCTTGCATTAACAGCGCAAACGCAAAGTTTGTAGGTTACGTAAGGCACTCTACAGGTTGAAACAGGCCCCATGAGCAAGGTACCAGAGGAGTGATGTTTATTTTGTGAGTATTGGTCTCTTCTACAACCCTTCAGATGCAAATTTGTATGTCTTTTGTGAGCACTAAGTAGGGAAAGTATATGATCATTGTTCTCCAAGTAGATGACCTTAGCTTGACAAGGGATCACAAGTAAAAGATCTCACAAACACAACAGCAGATGCTTAGTGCAGAGTTTGAGATAACAAATCTTGGGCTCATACATTATTGTTTGGGGATTGAGGTATGGAAGAATTTCCATCTCTCAGCAAATGTATGCAGGTGAGATACTCAAGGCATTTAGCATGACCGAATGTAAGGTAAGTTGGTATCCCTATGTTAAAAGTAGTATCTCAAAGTGGGGTGGTAGTCGGCCATTTCACTTGTGAGGGTATATATACCCATGCCCACCCATTGTATTATTCAACTATTCATTGCTAAAGTTAGCTGTTCGTACGTCAGACTTGTTCGCCAACCTCTCTCTCTCTCTCTCTCTCTGCGTCAACTTCTCTCTCCTTCTCTCTGTGTGTATGAGTGTGGCTTCCGCATGCACTAACTCTGACATGGTATCAGAGCTGAGGTTGGACAAGCGCATAGAGAGGTGGAGAAGAGGAAGAGAGTGCGGGTTGCTGCCGACGTCGTGGAGCCTGCAGGTGACGGCCGAGAGTACAGGCTCCGGTTCGATGCTAGGAAGAGGCTAACGGGGAGACCCCTGCGCTTTTGTTCCAGTAGCGCTTGGTGGCGCAAGGTTGCACACCACAAGCGGCTGCAGTGAGCAAGAGGTAAGGAGAAGCTTGCGTTTTGTTTGGTGAAGCAGGTCAGCCAAGCAAGGCGAGTAGGCACGAAGCATGGGGGAGGTTAATCTTCGCAACTAGAGGAGAGGAGTATGTTTCGCATTTATTGAGTTTGAGGCAAGTTCAGCACAATGTGCGATGGAGGCTTCACCCATAAATATAGTTGAAGAAGCAACAGTCGAGGAGGCACCAAAGAAGTCCTATGCTTCTATTCTACGGTTGCAAAAGGACAGCTCGAAATCAACTGTTTTGGCTACTTCTGGTGCAAGTATTCCCAAACTACTCTCAACTCACATTGAGCGGTCAACATCTGCTGTGCCACAGGCCATACAATCGACTTTCCAACTTCCATCAGGAGGAAGAATGCTTTCGCCAGATCAACTTTCGGCTATGAATAGTGCGTTAACTAGTACCCAGTTAGCTGCCTTGGTTCTTACGAAGTTGCCTGAGGAGTACGAGATGGTCTCGAGGGCATTACGCTTACAAGTCACGAAGGAAAAGCTGGAATTTGATGATCTCAGTTTTTTTCTCATTGAGGAGGAAGCAGTGCTCATTTCCCAAGGCAAGATTCGAGTTCCGAAGGATGTAGAATCGGCACATGCTGCATCGGAATCCAATAAGAAGTCTAGGAGCCGTTCTTATAAGTGCGGAAAGCGAGGGCATTTGGCTCGGGATTGCAAATCCAAAGCTAAAGCTCAAGGCTCGACGAATGACAAAGGCAAAGGCAAAGCTGACGAGGATGACAGTGACAGTGGTTCTAAGAGGGATGCTACGGCGTCTGCTGGTGTGGCGAGGACTACACTGGCACATGCTCCAGCATTCTAGCTTGGTGGATGGATGCTACCACGTGCTTCAGCCAGAGAGAGGCATGTGAGTGGTAGAGAGGGGCAGTTTGTGCTCCCGTTTTGGTGATTTGGACCCGTGTGTCGGAGTTCAAGGCACATGCATCTGGCATGGAACAGCTTGACAAATCTATGGACGTGATGTGTTCGTAGTTCATTGGTAGCAGACTATGGATGGGATGAGTTCCTAGTTCATTGTCAGAGAATTTTGGGCGTCATGTGTCGATAGTTCAATGTTCAGGAGATCTTTTGGACGTGTGTGTTCTCAGTTCAACGAATGGGGGATCATGAATGTGGAGTTGTCTGCAATTCATTATTCTATGTGGCAGCTGAAGCTCAAGATGGCATTCCTTGAGGAGATAGGTTTTTTGGTGCATTTTTCGAGGTGTATTCGGTATCCGGCCGGTACTGAGGTGTCCATGGTTGTATCTACATCAACTTGGTTTCTTCATCTATGTCCACTATGAGCTACAGAGAGGGTGTTAAAAGTAGTATCTCAAAGTGGGGTGGTAGTCGGCCATTTCACTTGTGAGGGTATATATACCCATGCCCACCCATTGTATTATTCAACTATTCATTGCTAAAGTTAGCTGTTCGTACGTCAGACTTGTTCGCCAACCTCTCTCTCTCTCTCTCTCTCTCTCTCTGCGTCAACTTCTCTCTCCTTCTCTCTACGTGTGTATGAGTGTGGCTTCCGCATGCACTAACTCTGACACCCTAGTTGGTACCCCAATGGAGGTTGATCTGAAGCTATCTGTTGAAGACACTTCATACCTTGTGGATGAGACCTTATAAAGGAAACTGGTTGGTACGAGGTAGTCTTATCTTCTTATGTAATACTAGACCAAACATTAGTTTTGCTGCTAGTGTAAGACAGTATTCTTCTCTATCTCTATTATTGTGCAATTTGAGTTTTAAAGTTTTGTATTGTGAAAGATCCTACTTCTTCTGACTGGTCTCTTGTATATGTGGCACGTTGTATCCTCTTACAACTTGGTCCACTTGTTCCCAGCATGCCACGTTGTATAAGGGCTTGGAAACCTTTTATGTTGTGCACCTGCACTACCTTTGTGCATCTCTCTTTCTTGACGCTTTCCTTTTTTAGAGTAGGAAATGTAATTATCAAGAATGCTCGGTAATATTAACCTGAAGGTCTTCAGGAGTCATGGCATATGCAGCTTTGTGTAGAGATGATGCATGTGACTACAAATGCCCCATATTTGAATACAGCCTACATGTAGATGGCCCATGCTACTGCCCATAGTCTGAATGCATTTGCATATCTTCCTGGCAAGGTTTGACCAGGCTTAGAAACATTTGGAGTAACATTTAGGAAGTCTGCCCAAGGCTGAAGACGTCACTTTTTAGTCTTTTTCTTTTTCAAGTTATGCATAGTTATTGAAGGTATGCCTTTCGTTGTGAAATGTTTATCACCTTTTGAAAATATATTATGCTGAATGCTTTCTCTTTTATGGTCACATCAAGTTATATGCGATGACCCTTGTATCCAACTTATGTGCTATCTTGCACTCACAAACAGGTGGAAGGAAAATGCAGCTTGCTTTCAGAAGAACATTATTTAATCTACAGTAAACGTATTATCACTCCTAAGGGTGTCATTACTGGTGCAGGTTAGTGAGATATTTATCATTTACCTTCAATTTTTAAAATAGTTCTATATGCTACATAACCTTGTAGATTGCTGAGTACTTGGGATACAATCATCTTACTCACATACTTTCAATAATTGAATCGCCTTTATGGTGCCTGTGTATGTATTAGTGGAAGTGCGTGATGGACGAATCATATCAATCTCTATGGGTGGTTCGGCACTAGAGACACACGCTGCGCCTGTCTTGAACTTTGAGAATGCTGTGATCATGCCAGGTCTCATTGATGTGTAAGTTCGTTTACTTTTTTTGATTGAGAAGAGAACTACTTGGTTTCAACAACCCCCACCCCCACCCCGCCACCCCCCCCCCCCACACTCCAAACAAAGAATATATCCTTCTATTAGTTAAAGGAAAATCCGCCAAGAGGCGTAATACTACCCTGCCCATGATAATAAGAGAACTGAAAAAAATGAAGTGGGGGCTCCCTCCATGGCTGGCCATTCTCGAAGGGAGGCTACATTTGGAGGGGGGGGAGGAGCCAAATAGGTGGCTTGTAATGCGAGATGATCGTGCCCTCCTTTCTGATGAAGAAGGGTCTCATGCTTGAGGTGCAGAAGAAGCCTGCCCGTTGCCTCTGCAAGGGCAGTGAGTCCCCTCCCAAAGCATGAATGAAATCAATCCATATATCTCAAATGATATCCACTGGGGGAATGAACTCACTTGTGACAGTCCCGTGGCAATGCTCTTGCCAAATGTGCCAGGCGGCAGGGCATGTGCTAGTCTCCGGGGTCCTATTGGCCGGGGGCTATGGCCACTATCGCTGCTGAGATGGAGTGGTGTGAGAGCACGAGAGCTGGTCTCCTTGTCATCCTCATGGAAGAGTGTTGGGACGGTCTCTCCGCTTGCCAGGAAACTGCCCCCAAGTAATGGTGCGGGCAGTGGCAGGGTCAGAAGTGAAGAGGGAAGCAAATAGGGTCACTGAATCCTACCAAGAAGTCTTGGATGCTGTCAAGGATCATTTGGCCAAAGCACAAGAGTCTTACACTTGTTGCGAGGCCAAGAAGAACATGAGAGGTGTGAAGTTTTGTGAGGGCTCATCTCCAAATCATGAGGCAAAGACTGAAGCAAGTGCGCAAACATGCCTAAAGCTATCTTTCAAGAGTTTCTGACCTTTCCGAGAGAATGCACTACCAAACCTGTTGGGCCTTCAGGCAATCCCAAAGGTAGTGTTGCTGGGACTTATTGGGACCGTCACATCTAGAGTTACTCAATGGTAGCACTGCTCCTAAGCTCTCAATGGCTCAATGATGACTGGCTGATCAATGAATAAATATCTCCAAGGCCTAGACTCCTATTATAGTGTATAATGTTGGTGAGTTGGTTACCACCCCTACCAATCCTAATAATAATGGCCAAGTAAGTATGTTCACACAATAACCCAAAAAATGTCCACACTCGGCTGCTCATTGGGCACCTGGACAATATTATGATGAATTTGCACAATATCCCTTACAAACACATGAATCCAGCCATGGCCACTGGGTAGAAGTATGTCCACGTCACACTCGTGAGAGTGTGCACGTGACATCCCCTCTTGCTTAACTTAGAGCACGGGTGCAATTCATGCTCCACCGCTCCAACATGGTATGGATCTTCTAGCGAACTTGCTTTCGGATCCACACACCGGTCTGAACTCCAATAGCATGGCTACTAGACGTGCTTTCTTTAATGATGTTTCTGCCACTGCCTCCTTGGGAAGTGCGGGCATTGGAACTAGCCCTTGTGGCTCTGGATGCTCAGCTAGCGTGCTTGGGCTCATCCTCAAGAATTTGCTCCTTATTGGGGAACTCTGTCACCCCTTTTGAAAGCTTTTGGCATCCTCGGACAGTCTCTCCTGTTGAACTTCATCTATGGATGGACTTACCACTGTATGTGCTGCCTTTCTTGCTTGGATCTCTTGGTCGACAAGCTGGTAGCAACTGGCACTCCAACTGTTGGATAGTCTCTGACCCCTCTCTATCCTATATGTTTCCACTATGCTCTGGTAGAGATTGATGTTGGTGGACCATGTTTTCTCCCAAAAAACAAAGAGCTCTTTGACATATGCCGAAATGCCATGTTCTACGCATGTGTACCTGCCGCGTATGTACTTGAAAATAAAAACAAACACACCTTTGTGGTCAAGGACTTAGCGAAGGTTTCATCTTTTTGTGATGAAGGGTGGGTGTAGCCAATTGGCTTGGGCAGGGAATTATAAACGCTACCCTATCTGCCCCCTCCGTCTATAAATGCTACCCTATCTGCCTCCTCCATCCACAAACTGGCCGGCTTGTAGCACCCCCTTGGAGGTGCCCTTTTGATGCGTTTTGCTGTTGTGGATGGCAGCCTGCAGTGTGCTGTCATGTACCCTGAATAGGGCTGCATTTTTGCTGAATCTGGCTGCCCTTGTGGTCTCCCTGATTTGGCCTTTGAGTGCCCACCATGAGACCCCCTTGATGCGCATTCTTCCATCCCTGTCTGGCTGTGTTTGAAGCACCAACATGCCGCCTTGCTTGCTTTCTCCGTTTGTCCTTTAGGTGGTGCGTTTGGTCCTCTTTCTTGCCCTTTCGCTGCAACCTTGAAAAGGGGGGGGATGGGGGGTGGCACACAGGTGGCTGTGCATGAAGGGGGAGAAGCCGCCGGCGGGAACACGAGCTGTGTGAAGGGTGGAGGGTGAGCAAAGGGGGCAGTGAGCAGGAGCAATCGCGAGGCAGGGTGCAGGCTAGGCGAAAGGGAGGGGAGGGAAATGGTTTCTTTTCTTTTTTGTCGGCAGAGGTCTACGATGGATGATTTCCTTCCTCGTTTTCTGTTTTTTGATTTACAGGCATGTGCACTTGAATGAACCTGGACGAGCTGATTGGGAGGGATTTGAGACTGGCACAAAGGCAGCTGCTGCAGGTGAGTTTTTTTAGAACTTTGCAGATCTTTGGAGTCTTTTCCCTTCTTGATCACACCCTTAGCCACTCCTATGCTCCAAGGTTCACCAAGGAAAAGCCTCATGTAAAAGATGTTAACATTTGGCAGGTGGCTTAACAACGATTATTGACATGCCCCTCAATAGCTTGCCAACAACAACTAGCAAGGAATCTTTTGAGATGAAGGTATGCAATTAGAGGTCGTTTAAAGTGGTTTATGGCACTGTATGGCCCTTGTGAGGTTACTTACGTTTCTTGAAATTTCCTGCATCACACTCTTAACCTTGCGCAAATGGATAGTGAATGTTGTTTTATTTTCACTATACGTACTTTTTAAACTCATTTGTTTTGTCTTAACATTGCTGGTTTTCACTTGTACAGCTACATGCCGCAAAAGATAAGCTTGCTATTGACGTCGGTATGATTTCCAAAGCCTTGAAACAAATATACTATTTGACTGCATTCGCATATGCTTGCGCACACACGCCACATGCACGCAACATCTCTCTCTTTTTTCCCCTCTCGCTCTCACATGTTACATGTATTCACAAGTACTTCCATGATGATAAGGGGATAGACATATAGCTAGTCTATTCTTTGTATGAGTTCTTTTTAGTTTTTCCATGGCTCAGTACCACATGGAACATTTGTATCACTATTGGTCTCATAGACCCATTGGGTCTTATGAAGATGTTCAATACAACATTCTTTCATTCTTTCTCTCCATGGCTTGGTTCCACATGGGACATTTGTATCACTATTGGTCTTATAGACCCATTGGGTCTTATGAAGATGTTCAATACAACTTTCTTTCTTTCAGTTTTCAGTTTTAGTTTACTGTGTCTTTTTCTTATTTCATCCATGACAAGATTTCATGGACACTGTGTATACATTGTTTTGGTCTCATAGACCCTTTGGGTCTTTTGAAGACGTTAATATAACTTTCTTTCTTACCTTTTGTATGTATGTAAGTATTTTTAAGGCTGTCTATTTAGGATCTTTTACCTTTCCTTTTGAAGGTAAGCCTATTTATTTTGCATTGTAAGTAAACCTTGCAGGCTTTTGGGGAGGGTTAGTCCCTGAAAATGCTTTCAATTCATCAGCTCTGGAGGAGCTTTTAACTGCTGGTGCCCTTGGTTTGAAGGTGAAACCATCTTGATGCTCTTGTTTCATATGTTTTAAGTATAATTGAGCTACTAGCTCCATACAAGCAATTCTCGAGAAATACACCTTGTAAATCTTGTAACAGCAATGAGCTTTGGATGTGTTCAAAGGAACTGATACCATTTTTTTTGAAGTCTTTCATGTGTCCTTCAGGAATTAACGATTTCCCAATGACAGATGCAAGTCATATAAAGGTACCTTTCATGAACTCATTTGCATTCACAAATCTCGGTGTATGCTTGTATGCTGCAAAGCGTTAGCTTCATGTATGCTTTTTCTTTTACAGGCAGCTCTTCCTATTCTAGCAAAACACAGGCGCCCATTATTGGTGCACGCTGAAGTTCCTCAACCATCAGAAGACATAGATTTTAATTTGGAAGAAAGGAGAAAGTACTTAACCTATCTCAAGACAAGACCCCCATCTTGGTAATATTTACCGTTGCATTTTGAGCAAGTCAATTATCAGAAAGACAGAAAGATGTTATTAACGTCTACAAAAGACTCGAAGGGCCTATGAGACCAAAAAGATGTTACATTTGATGCATGAGTGCTTTCAAGTGAACCTGTGCTCTCTCTCGGAGTACTCTGGGTGTGGTGCGAGCATGATGCGAGCCTAGGAGATGCTGACTTGGTGGGTTCGCCCGGCTTTGTCATGGTCCATATGTCCCGGTGGATCTCATGGGGGTTGAGTGTCGACGGGGACTTGTTGATGAGGGCCAAAGAAGTTGGTGATAGATGTCTGTGTGGTGTCCTGCCTCTTAGACTGCTGCCTCAAAACTGGAACTCGGCGGTGCCTCACCTCTAGACAAGGGTAGCGGTGTCATATCTCGATCCTATATCTGGGCATGGTGTGTAGTCCTCCTTTGATTCTGTCTCCCTAGTGCTACATCGCCTGCATACCTGTTTGTCCCATGGTATGCCCTCTACTCTCCCTGTCTCAATCCTGCTCTCTGTAGAACCAGAGCTTTGGAGAGAGCTTGGTTGGGGACATCCATGTCTCGTCTGCATGAAGACTAGCTCAATGGAGGCAGATGATGTGATTGATCTCCTGCTGTGAGAGATCAAGAAAGGGGGAGTCGAGGCTGCACTCAAAAGGGAGGCATTTGAAGACCGTGTGACTCAAACTAACTGGTGGTGCATGTATACCAGCAATTTCTATGCCCTTCATGTGCCAACTGTCTAGGACTCCAGAGCTGGGGAGACATCTCTGTGCAGTGTGTTGGCTTGCTATATGTTTGTGACAGCTTGGAACATGGTGTCTATGATGAGAGGGGCTGAACCAAACTTGGTCAATACTATGCATAGCATGTGGCACGGATGGTGTAAGCCCAGCGGGGCGTGCCCTGACAGATTCTACCACATGTCCAAGAGATAAAGATATAGAGAGAGGGGAGAGACAAGGGAATAGGGATCTTGCACCATACACCACACTAAGCGTGGAACAGGCCCCGCCCCCTTTCGAGAATTTATTCAGGAACAATCCACGGGCACGCTGGCTAGGATAAATACAACAATGGAATACAAAATCAAACAAATATGCCGATAAGCCGATGTTGATGTCGATGTCGATGTCGAGGCACGAGATCTCTGATGCTGAGCACACCACAGGAATGACCCACAAGAATCTCTCACTCTGGGCTAGTACCATATCCAATATCCTAAATCCAGATCCAAGTCCAAGTTCCAAGTCCAAGTCCAAGTCCAAGTCCAAGTCCAAATCCAAATCCAAGTCCAAGTCCAAGTCCAAGTCCGAGTCCAAATCCAAATCCAAGTCCAAATCCAAATCCAAGTTCCAAGTCCAAGTCCAAGTAAACTCAATACCCAATCTGTAAAAAATCCTCAAGAGGCTCCTCACAAAAGCAAACACCAAAATAGCAGTAAATCCCAGATGGCAGATTTTATGAACCTATTATTTAGGAGGTCTTATGCTGGAAAGCTAAGAAAAACTTGAGTAGTGCCGGCGGCTGAGAGCAACGCCATTGGGTGGCGCCAAGCGGAGCAAAGCAACATAGGGCGGTGGTGGCGGCGCGGCTGCACAGGCGCAAAGATGGGTGTGCAAAGTAAAAAAGGGCGGCGCACAATGGCGGCGATGGAGGAGCAACCCTGGGCCCAACGGATGGGGAGGATGATGAGGTTAAGAGTGATGATAAAGATGTTGATGATGATCTCCTTGCTCTCCACACACTTGATGATGATGTTGATGAAGGTGAGGATAATCTCCAAGCTTCAATGAATGAGGAGAAGGGAGAGGTTCATCCTTCTTTTATACCCAAAGGGGGGGGGGGGGGGGGGTCCTGCTTTTTGCCAAAAGCTACCATGCTTTGCTTTTACTTTTTCACTATACTTTCCTCTTTATTCTTTTAATAATAGAATATTACTCAACTTTTGTCAAAGTTCTTTAGCTTTGCTTTTCTATCTTCAGGGCCTTACTTTTTGGAAAAGTGGCCTTTAGCTTTTTGATCCAGCTCAGTCTCCTCTTTCCAATGGTGTCCTTAGTTCGTGGTCCAACTTTGTTTGACTTTTTGCTTTTTCCTGCTTTTTGTCCAAAAGTGGTGCTTTTTCCTAAGCCAACTTCATGATCCTTGTTCCCATGCTTTCATCAACCTGTCCATGTGTCCGGGCATGTGTTCCATCATGTGAAATAGAGCTAGGAGGGCCAAATAGTTACATTCCTTCGCTCTTATATCACAGTTGTTCTTAACTGCGGACTGCAAGTGTTCCAAGCACATTTGTATGTTCCGTGTATATCCATGTGTTCCAAGTACATCAAGTACATCCATATGTTTCAAATATTTCCCAGTACTAGCCCTATCGGGTGGGCTTGTGAATCTGGTCTTTCCCCATATCTGTGTCATCTGCTCATTTGGCAACATCTCTATGCCTTATCTTTGACCAATGTCTTTGTTCTTGATGGTACTTCTTCATGGCCTGTCACATGTGTTAGTTAAAATAAATGCATACTTACCTCCTGCAAAAACTAGACAGAAGCTAGTCAACAAACAAGTATGCATCATTCGCATTGGTATTCCTTACTTTTTGGCCCTAGAGCTGCTTTTTGGAAAAGTGGCTTTTAGCTTTTTGATCCAGCTCAGTCTCCTGTTTCCAATGGTGCTAGATTACATCATTTATAAAGTGTTTTCCTTGGTCATCCACTATCCCAAAACGACAACCAAAGCAGGTATAATAATAATCAAATAAACTAGAGCATGTCCAAGTAACTATCATATATGTATAATAATAATCAAATAAACTGTCAAAGAAGGCATTATGTGTCGTCCAATGATCTGAAAGGTCCAACCGATGACATACATGGTAGATCTTCTTGGTTTCCTAAAGAGGTCCATATACCATCATTCCCTGACTTTGGCAATCCAAAGATAAAATCCATAACAATACTCTCCCATAGAACATTCAATGGGTGCAATAATCCTGTAGCTCTTATCAATCAAAACTTGACCATCTGACAAAACCAAACATTCTCGAACATATAACTCAATGTTCTTTCTCATACAAGGCCTAATAAAAGTAGCTTTCCAAAGCTTGACTTGTAGTCAATATGCTTCTTTGCCCTATGTAAGGTGGAGCATGGATTTTCTTTGTTCACTTTTGGCCTCAAATCCTCTGTTTTACATAAACGAGTTTGCATCATAAGAAAACCCGTCTTGATGACATAAGAAGTCATCAAATCTCTATTTTGCAATGTGTTCTAACACATGTTTGAAATCCTCTTTGGTAGCATAAAGATCCTTCATCAAAGTGAAATCCATATGGTAACCAATAGAAACTGCATGGCTCAGGGCTCTCTGAGATAATGCATCTGCTACCTTGTCTTTGACGTTCATAGGCCACACAGCATGTCCCTCTACTCTCGATGTCACCAATTGGCCGACCATTTGGTCCATCTCCAGATTTTGAGTCTCGTTCACTTGAGGCCAGGCCGGTGTCTCATGTGAAGAGGCCAGTATTTTGCTGACATGGACGGGAGCCAGACTGGTGCTACCCGTGTGTTAGCAGGATGGTGTCGTATGGACGGGAGCCAGACTGGTGCCACCCGTGTATGACCTGGACTGTGTTCGACCCATGGGATTGTCACGCCATGGAAGAGCCAGTATTCGTGCCGTGTTTTGCCTATGGGACTGTCACACCATAGGGAGACTCGTGCCTAGAACTGTGTCTTACCTATGGGACTGTCACTCCATAGGAAGACCAGGTTTTTATGTTTTTATGTCGTGCCAGTTTTGTGCCGACAGATATTTTGTACTTGTTCCATGAACGGGAGATATGTCCATGTTACTATTTGCACATGCACACATGTTTTGCATGTTTGAAACTGTTTTCGCATGACATGTATTTGTGTGTTTGCCTGTTTGACGTGTTACTTACTGAGCGGGGACGCCTGCCAGTGAGTCGTGAAGTCTGCTCTGTATTCTGACGAGTTTTGGTGCATGTGAACAGGTGGTAAGTATGTCGCACATGTTGTTTTTAATATTTTATTTCTAACCTTTTGTTTTATAAGGTTAAGTGTTCACATTCATTTAAAAGTGGGCACCCCCTTTGGGCACCCACTTAGGGGCCAAGGTGGGGAGCCCCACTTAAGTGAGTGTGGGGGTGGGCAAGGTCACCTACCCACACTCCTCACCCACATGCAAGCGTAGAGAAACTTCACTCTAATTTTTATAAAAAAGAGGTTTCCCCCTTCAGCGTGGACATGATTCGCTTCCACCTTCTTACGTGAGACAACAGGCGACCATCCCTTTTTGCGCATTCTCTCTCTTAGGCGACTGTTTCCTCTGCACTACAGGCTGCAACCAAACACCACCCCATCCCCCAGGCGGCTGCTGAATTGTATGTGCTTCTGCTCCAAGGCGGGTGCTGGTGGCTGCGCTAAATCTCCAGCTGGCTGCTTGAACCTTGCAGGCGACTGTTTATGCTGCTGCTGCCTGCGCCTGCTCTTCTACAGGCGTCCCTTTTCTCACAGGCGGCTGTGTGCACCTCTACAGCCAGTCGTTTCATTTCTACTCAGGCTGCTGCGTACCTGTATGACCAGGCAGCCACACTACTCGAACTGCTGCGCTCCTGCTCATACAGCCAACTGTATGCTGCGCAGGCTACTATATCCTCCTTCAACGGGCTGTACTCTCTGTCTCTGGCGGCTGCTCCTACAGGCGGCAGCAAAACCTGCAGAACCTCAGCGTGCTGCCTCTGGTGGCTGCAAATCTACACGTGTTGCGCCCGTCTTCCAGCAAGTATTGCCCCACTTTCTACAGGCGGCTGCCTCTTCAAACCAGTCGGTTCCTCTACACTGCAGCCAGGCATCTCTTCCTTTGTAAGTGTTAAATCTCCTAAGGCTGCCTCTCTATTTTGTACTTTGAAAGAGGTTGCCCATCTTCTACACGGGCGACTACAAGAGGAATTCACCTGTCCTGGGTGGTTACATCTTCTACACGAATACCGCGGGTATTGGTTTTCAACCCACAAGTAAGTGAATTTCAGATTTAAGTAAAAGAATTTTGTGTTAAAACTGGTAAGGGATTCCCGACTCCCTATACGGCCAACACCCGTTCGGTGCCGGGTTGTCCAAGCTCTATTGGAGAACCTCGGTCCAAAGGTGCTGAGATCGGGAGAGCCAGGCGTTAGTACGAGAGTGCCTGTTTGTGCGTGGTCTCGGAACACCAGTGAGGCGCTCTCCGCGGAGTCCAGTGAAAGCATAGGACCGTAGAGATTGGACCACGCTAGTGGTCGTTCTGCTTCGAGTATCTACTTCGAACGTCGACTTCGAGCATATTTGTTTGGTACTGTTTTCATATGTACATGGACATCATCTGGTTCTTGGAACCCATGGAGCATTGTATTTGTTAAATACTCCCAATAAATATATCATATATTGAGGGGGGGGGGTCGGCCCGTTCCGGCCCCAGTGCTGGTGTCCATCTTTCCATTTCATTTTTCATTTCAATTTCAAGTGTATTAAGTTGTCCATTTCAAATTTGTGGTTTTAAAGTTGTGCTATTAAGTGTGTGGGTGTCCAACGGAGTCTTCCCACTTGACGGGATCGGTTTCATTGGTATCAGAGCACGGTTGTTTCCCTCTTCCTAGTAGGGAAACGAACCTGTGTACTGGACATCCCGCTTTTAGCAAACTTAAAACACAATGGACAGCCAAGGCAACCCTTTGGAAGTGCCAAATTCGAGGGGTCCATCTAGTGCCTCTCGTGGGTCTGATGCCCTGCGAGGAAGACACAAGCCCCTTGAAAGGGTTATTGATAGTGAATCAAAGGGTCAACTGTCTCCAGGAAAGACAGTTATGCTTGAACAAGAGCCTGATGCTATGAGGGCTGAAATGGAACATATGAGAAAACTTTTGCAGGCTCAAGAGCAAGAGTTAAAGTTTTTACATGAAGATTCCCATCTAGAAAGTGCTATTGAAGCCAGGAAGGTTGATGCTATGGTAGATGTAACTTTTGAATCAATGGCACGGGAAGTGGGCAAGAAACCAAGGGAGTTGGCACTTGCCTATCTCCTCCACAAAGGTGATATTAAAGAGGGGGATGACGGAGAGCTGAAATTCAGAAATCCACCTCGTTTGAAGCATGGAGATCCCGCATCTCAAAGGCTGAAATCTTTTATGCACAAGGAAGAGCTGACAGTCACCTCTCGACATGCATCTTCTCCACAAGGCACAAAGCCTGACAGATATATGTATGCCAGTGCTCATGGAGGGCATGAAAGTCACATGCATGCAAGACATGTATCTCATGGTGACAGGTCTGCTTCCAGAAAATTTTTGCCTTCTGAGTTGTCTCATGGAGAGACATAGTAAGTCACATGCATCTGAGTTTCGAGTTCGTGGAGCACATGCCACCGTGCCCCATGAAACTTCTATGACGGCCCATGGAGCCCATGCAGATAGGGCTATCCCATTGGATAAGGGGAAAAGAAAAAGAGAAGACCATGAGCCTCATGCCAGGAAGCTCAAGGAATTCAAAGCAGGTGACAAATCTGTTAAATTTGATGCTTTTCATGGTGAACATGATGCTTCTAAGGTGTTAGCATTTGTGGCACAGTTCGACATTGCTTTTAGCGATGAGGACTTTACAGAAAAGTCTAAAGTGCGCCATGCTAGCATGTTTTTGAAAGGGACTGCTGCTCATTGGTGGATCACTGAAAAGATCACCAAGGATCCCATCTCCACTTGGAAGGAATTCAAAGACAGATTCTATGCTCAGTTTTTGCCACCAAATGCAGAGCAAACTCTCACTCAAAAGTGGGACAGGCTGGAACAAAGAGATAATGAAAGCGTGCAACAGTATGTTAACAAATTCTGGAAAGTGTTGCTGGAAGTGACTCCCTTTATGCAAATCACTGAGGATGAAAGAAAGAGGAAGTTTCGTTCTGGACTGCAACCAGCATATCGATCGGGCATTGAATTGCACCCGAAACATACGTTGCAACAGCTCACAGCTTCTGCTCTTGCTACGGAGCAATTGGTGCTCAAGATTAAGCAGGATCAAGGAGGTTCCAAGGGGAAAGACAAGGCTGTCCCAAATCAGCAAAAGGGTGGACAGCCACCTAAAAAGAACTTCCGGGACACCTACAAGGGTGGTAAAGCTGAAAATAACACATCTAAAGATCAGGGCCCAAGAAAGAACAAATTCGGCTTAACTCCGGAGCAAAGAGAGCAATATGCCAAGGATGGAAAATGCTTTTATTGTGGTAGCAAAGACCACATGTTTCGACAATGCCCAGATCGCAAATCAAAGCACGAGGACAAGCACACCAAAGCTAATGTACATGCAGTTCCTGATGTGTAAGGAAATACAGGTCATGATGCAAAAGAGCGAATGGTTTGCAAGGCTTGGGGGCAAATCAAGGATCAGCCCGCACTATTCATGTTTGATGACTGTGCAACTGACAACTTCATCTCTATGCAAATGGCAGCTGCATTGGGTATTGAGGTTCAGAACATGGGACCTCAGATTGAAGCCGAAGCTGCATTTATTGGTAAAGAGGTGCAGGTTACCCCTTTGATAGGGAAGTTGCGCATCCATATCCAGGGCTACCTTGATAATGAGCATTTCCTAGTTGCTCCACTGAATGGATGTGATGTATTGTTGGGCAAGCCGTGGCACCATAGGCTTGAGCCCCGCAAAGACTACAAGTCTAATATGATTTCTTTTATGCATAAAGGCCGCATGCATTTTATTGATGCTGGCAAAGAAGGGGATTCCATCCCACTTGTATCACACATCCAAATTAATAAAGTAATGAAAAAGAGTCTTTCAGCGTACTTGGTTTTTGTGCGTGATAGTCTTGTGCCGAATCAGCAAAATGTGGATGCTATGTCTAATGATAGGCTGAATTTTCTTAATGCATTCAACGACTGTTTTGCTGACTCGTTGCCAGGTGAATTACCTCCCCAAAGGCCCGAAGATCATCGCATAGATCTTGTGCCAGGTAGTTCTCCACCTAACAAACCCGCATACCGAGTGAGTGCTGCACAACAAGAAGAAATCATGAAGCAGGTAAACGAGCTTTTAGAGAAAGGTTTGGTTCAGCCCAGTTCCTCACCTTACTGCTCTCCTGTGCTTCTTGTTCAAAAGAAAGACGGATCATTCCGTATGTGTGTGGACTATAGAGCTTTGAACAAGCTTACCATCAAGAACAGATTCCTAATTCCACGTATTGATGATATCTTGGATAAGCTTGATGGCTCAGCTTGCTTTAGCAGACTTGATTTGAAGAGTGGTTATCACCAGATACGCGTGGTGCCACAAAATGTCCATAAGACTGCATTCAGGACAGCCTTCGGATTATATGAATTCTTGGTAATGCCTTTTGGTCTCACCAATGCTCCTGCTACTTTTAATTGTATGATGGATAGGATATTCCGATCCCATCGCAAGTTCACAGGAGTCTTCTTTGATGATATCTTGGTTTTCTCCAAGAATGAGCAGGAACACAGAACTCATTTGGTCACAGTGTTCGAAGAGTTGCGGAAGCATAAACTTTTCGTCAATGTCAAGAAAAGTGAGTTTTTCCTTTCAGAGATTCATTATCTGGGTCATATTGTATCCAAAGATGGAGTTACAATGGATCCTGCAAAGATAGAGACCATTCGGAATTGGTCCGAATTGCAAAACGTACATCAAGTACGTAGTTTTCTGGGATTATGTTCGTACTATAGGCGTTTCATAAGGCATTTTGCTATGATTGCCACTCCTCTACATGATCTCACGAAGAAGAAAACTGCTTTCAAATGGACTTCAAAGGAACAGGATGCTTTCTTGCAGCTCAAGCATGCGATCATATGTGGCCCAGTATTGATTGTTCCTGACTTACACAAGTCATTCGTGGTTGAATGTGATGCTTGTGGTGATTGCATAGGAGCTGTCCTAAATCAAGAAGGGCATGCAGTTGCATACGAGAGCCGTTGTTTGCATGATGCTGAGCTTCATATGGATATCTATGAGAAAGAGCTCTTGGCTGTAATTCACGCCTTAAAGATTTGGAAACATTACCTTCTTGGGGCTGAATTTGTAGTCAAGACAGATCATCAAAGCTTGAGATACTTTCTATCTCAAACCAAGCTTTCAGAGAAGCAGATGAGAATGGCAAACTTTCTTTCCATGTTTCATTTTCAGATTGTGCATACCCCAGGAAAGAAAAATGTGGTGGCCGATGCACTATCTAGGAGGCCTTATGTTGCTGCAGTCTCAGTGGCCTCTCATGGAGACCTATCTGCTATGTGAGATTTGTACCATTTGGATGCTGATTTTTGCCATATATGGACTGATTTGATGGCTGGTCATTCACATGCCTCTTATGTTATCAACGAGGGTTATCTCATGAAGGATAATTGCCTATGTGTGGTAAAGGATTTGCGTCCAAAGGTTATGGACGAATGTCACGCTCCACCTTATGCTGGTCATAGAGGTATTATGCCTACTACTCGTATGATTCAGAGGTATTTCTTTTGGCCGAGCATGCGTAAAGACATTGAAGCTTTTGTACGTGCATGTATTACTTGCCAAAAGGTGAAATTTGACAGGCAAAAACCTCCAGGTTTGCTTCAGCCATTGCCTATTCCCTCGCAACCTTGGGAAAGCATTACTATGGATTTTATTATGGACTTGCCTAGATCCCAGCATGGGAATGATGCTATTTGGACTATTGTGGACAGGTTTAGCAAGCAAGCTCATTTCTTGCCCGTCAAGAAAACCATTAAAGCTGATCATATGGTAAAGCTTTTTCTTGGTAATATTTTCATCATGGTATGCCTAAATCCATTGTTGGGGATAGAGATCCCAGGACTACAAGCCTCTTCTGGAGGGCTTTATTTGATAACATGGGTACTAAGCTTGAGTTTTCATCAGCTTATCATCCCCAAACGGATGGCCAAAGTGAAGCTGCAAATTCAGCCGTGTTGGATTTATTGAAGTGTTATGTGGCAGATCAAGAGTGCATGGGAGAAGTATCTTTCACTTGTTGAGTTTGCCTACAACAATACGATCCATGCTTCCACGGGAAAGGCTCCGTTTGAGATTATCTATGGCAAAGTGGTATTGCCACCCATCCTTCGAACAATGGATGAGATATTTGCAGCTGATGAATATGTTCGTGACTTGGATGTTGCCTTTGGTCAGGTGCGGACAGCCATTGCAACTCAGGATAAGCATAAAATGGCTGCTGACAAGCACAGAAGGGACATGGAAGTCAAAGAAGGTGATTGGGTATTGCTGAAATTTGAGAAGGCTAGGCTTCGGAAGAGGCCAGGACGAGAAGGATCATATCCTAAGCTTTCTCCTCGCTATTATGGACCCTTCAAGGTGATTCACAAGATCAATGAAGTGTCATACAGGCTTGCATTACCTAGTCACTGGTGGAAGATTCACAATGCTTTTCATGTGAGTCTATTTCAGAAATATGTGGGGCCAGATCCTGATGAGCCTGTCACAGAAGATCCGCCAGAGATTGAAGAGCTTGAGGAGATCCTCCAGCCAGAACAGATTGTTTTTCACAAGGAGCGAAAGCTACCTGCAGGAAAGCTTTTCAGGGGATACCTTGTGAAGTTTAAGAATTATTTGCCTATTGATGCCAAGTGGGTAAATGAGGATTATTTTGTTGATTACCCACAGTTGTTGCAGGCATATCTTGAGGCTTTTTAGTTGAGGTCAACTCTTTAGAAGCCCGGGGGATGTCACCAATTGGCCGACCATTTGGTCCATCTCCAGATTTTGAGTCTCGTTCACTTGAGGCCAGGCCGGTGTCTCATGTGAAGAGGCCAGTATTTTGTTGACATGGACGGGAGCCAGACTGGTGCCACCCGTGTGTTAGCAGGATGGTGTCGTATGGACGGGAGCCAGATGGGTGCCACCCGTGTATGACCTGGACAGTGTTCGACCCATGGGATTGTCACGCCATGGAAGAGCCAGTATTCGTGCCGTGTTTTGCCTATGGGACTGTCACACCATAGGGAGACTCGTGCCTGGAACTGTGTCTTACCTATGGGACTGTCACTCCATAGGAAGACCAGGTTTTTATGGTTTTATGTCGTGCCAGTTTTGTGCCGACAGATATTTTGTACTTGTTCCATGAACGGGAGATATGTCCATGTTACTATTTGCACATGCACACATGTTTTGCATGCTTGAAACTGTTTTCGCATGACATGTATTTGTGTGTTTGCCTGTTTGACGTGTTACTTACTGAGCGGGGACGCCTGGCAGTGAGTCGTGAAGTCTACTTTGTATTCTGACGAGTTTTGGTGCATGTGAACAGGTGGTAAGTATGTCGCACATGTTGTTTTTAATATTTTATTTCTAACCTTTTGTTTTATAAGGTTAAGTGTTCACATTCATTTAAAAGTGGGCACCCCCTTTGGGCACCCACTTAGGGGCCAAGGTGGGGAGCCCCACTTAAGTGAGTGTGGGGGTGGGCAAGGTCACCTACCCACACTCCTCACCCACATGCAAGCGTAGAGAAACTCCACTCTATTTTTTATAAAAAAGAGGCTTCCCCCTTGAGCGTGGACATGATTCGCTTCCACCTTCTTACGTGAGAGAACAGGCGACCATCCCTTTTTGCGCATTCTCTCTCTCAGGCGACTGTTTCCTCTGCACTACAGGCTGCAACCAAACACCACCCCATGCCCCAGGCGGCTGCTGAATTGTATGTGCTTCTGCTCCAAGGCGGGTGCTGGTGGCTGCGCTAAATCTCCAGCTGGCTGCTTGAACCTTGCAGGCGACTGTTTATGCTGCTGCTGGCTGCGCCTGCTCTTCTACAGGCGTCCCTTTTCTCACACCTCTACAGCCAGTTGTTTCATTTCTACTCAGGCTGCTGCGTACCTGTATGACCAGGCAGCCACACTTCTCGAACTGCTGCGCTCCTGCTCATACAGCCAACTGTATGCTGCGCAGGCTACTATATCCTCCTTCAACAGGCTGTACTCTCTGTCTCTGGCGGCTGCTCCTACAGGCGGCAGCAAAACCTGCAGAACCTCAGCGTGCTGCCTCTGGTGGCTGCAAATCTACACGTGTTGCGCAGCAAGTATTGCCCCACTTTCTACAGGCGGCTGCCTCTTCAAACAAGTAAGTGAATTTCAGATTTAAGTAAAAGAATTTTGTGTTAAAACTGGTAAGGGATTCCCGACTCCCTATACGGCCAACACCTGTTCGGTGCCGGGTTGTCCAAGCTCTATTGGAGAACCTCGGTCCAAAGGTGCTGAGATCGGGAGAGCCAGGCGTTAGTACGAGAGCGCCTGTTTGTGCGTGGTCTCGGAACACCAGTGAGGCGCTCTCCGCGGAGTCCAGTGAAAGCACAGGACCGTAGAGATTGGACCACGCTAGTGGTCGTTCTGTTTCGAGTATCTACTTCGAATGTCGACTTCGAGCATATTTGTTTGGTACTGTTTTCATATGTACATGGACATCATCTGGTTCTTGGAACCCATGGAGCATTGTATTTGTTAAATACTCCCAATAAATATATCATATATTGAGGGGGGGGTCGGCCCGTTCCGGCCCCAGTGCTGGTGTCCATCTTTCCATTTCATTCAATTTCAAGTGTATTAAGTTGTCCATTTCAAATTTGTGGTTTTAAAGTTGTGCTATTAAGTGTGTGGGTGTCCAACGGAGTCTTCCCACTTGACGGGATCGGTTTCACTCGACATGGCTCTGTCACCCCAAGAAAGTTTCTTCAAGAGAAAACTTGGCTCTAATACCACTGTAAGCCAGTGGGGCGTACCGTGACAAATTCTACCACGTGTCCAAGAAATAAGGATATAGAGAGAGAGGGGAGAGAGAAGGGAATAGGGATCTTGCACAGTACACCAACTGCACGGGGAACATGCCCCGCTTCCTTTCAAGAATTTATTCAGGAACAATCCATGGGCACGCTGGCCAGAATCAATACAACAATGAATACAAAAGCAAACAAATATGCCGATGTAGTATATCAAAGTCGATGTCGATGTTAAGGCACGAGATCTCTTATGCCGAGCACACCACAGGAATGACCCACGAGAATCTCTCACTGGGCTAGTACCAGATCCAATGTCCTAAATCCAGATCCAAGTCCAAGTCCAAGTCCAAGTTCCGAGTCCGAGTCCGAGTTCAAATCCAAGTTCAAATCCAAGTCCAAGTCCAAGTCCAAGTCCAAATCCAAGGTCCAAGTTCACGTCCAAGTCCAAGTCCAAATCCGAGTTCCAAGTCCAAGTCCAAGTAAACTCAATACCCAATTTGTAGAAAATCCTCAAGAAGCTCCTCACGAAAGCAAACACCAAAATAACAGTAAGTCCCAGATGGCGGATTTTCTGAACCTGTTAGGAGGTCTTCTGCTAGAAAGCTCAAAAAAACTTGAGTGCTGGCAGCTGAGAGCAGCGCTAGGCAGAGCAAAGCAGCACAGTGGTAGCGGCAGCAGCTGCACAGGGGCGGAGATGGGCGGAGCTGAGCGGCGCATGCACACATACACAAACACAGTCATATAAAGCTCAGAGAGAGAGACGTGAGGTGATAGCTGGAAGTACTCTATGTTAATAATAATGTGTAGAGTACAAAGTATTAATAGTCCTCGGGCTAAAGTGCCCAACACACTAGAGTGTGTTCACACGGGAAAAAACCCACGCCAGCACAAGGTAAAAAGTCCCTGTGTGTAATACTGTTCACACCAAGACTTCCCGGAGGCCAAAGGCTAACATTACTTTCTTAAAGGCTTCCCCTTATGGAAGATATTGAATGCCCATGGCTTGGCCCATCAATTTCCCTTTCCAAACATGGATAGGTATAACAGATGAAGTGAGATAGGCCCTCCGAGATGGTTTTACACCCTCCAACATGTTAGCACTGTTAAGATTTGTTGGAATGCATACACAAGGCAATCTGGTTTCCTTGAGATGGACGTCAATATATGTGGCAGGATTTTGCCAAGCTCCACCAAAAAAGGGTCCAAGTTCAGTTAAGGTAGAGCTATCAAGCCATTTGTGCATGCATGAGCACTTTGTGCACTATCATGTTGAAGAGTTAATTTAACGATTGGATGATAATAAGTGGGAGTTAGTGGACGATGAAGGCCTTTAGGGCTGGGTGATCTATTGGTCCCAGAAACAAACCAAAAAGGGAAGAGGGGGGGCGGTGGGGGGGTGTTGTGCAGTTTTTGTTGAAAGTCAATGGAGATTCTGTACATCAAATGGTTTGGTTTAATGTAATCCTGCTATTGACGAGTCAATTGTGTTGCTGTAAGCTTATTAGTAAGCTATGCATGTGAGGGTAGCTGCAGTCTCAATGCGGAAAAATTAGAGACACAACCTTAGTGCCAGCTTTGTGGTTTATGAGAGAAAATTAAACTTAAACTAGGCTACCATAGAGTGGGATACAGGCGGGCAGCCTGTACCAGTTGTGGGCTGCATGCAGGAGTGCTGGCAGCAGCAAAGAGCAGTCACAATGAGGATACCCAGGACCCAGGTGGATTATGTGGGCCCTATCCAGGTGGATCATCCATTGGTTGTTTTCTGCGGTAAGAGAAGACCAGATTTCTGTAGAGGTTTCTATAGCTACTTTGCATTTTGCCTTGAGCAAGAATATGTAGCTTTTGTAAGGCACGTCAGCAATACATGAGTAAATTAAGGTGTTTTCTATATGTGCGTGGGTTTTCTGCTATCTCCTCTTTTATCTCTCAGGCATCAAGTGCATGTAGCCTTAAAGCCACTTCTCTTAGAAGTTGATATATTCACCAATGGAAGTGCATCCACATCTAGAAATGCAGTGATAAGGGTTTTAGACCAATGGAAGCCTGACGTGGCATGATTCCCTTCACCACCTCTACTTCCCTATTGAGTGGGTGAAGGAAGGATGTGGTGAAACATGTTCCAGACATCTCGCTTATCGCTATGTTCTAGACCGTGATCGAAATTTCCTAGCAGTATGAGGTGTGGCTTCATCCAACCACCTTGTTGCTTTTGTCCGAGATGACAGCTCTTGTGCAGACACAGAAATGTAAAAACTTCTCGTACCATATATTTCTTAAACCTATGCAGGCATGAGCAACATATGCCATGAGCTTGTAAATACTTCAGATGCCTTTACAACCACCCTATTGAGAGCACTTAAGGTGACATCTCATTTGATAGTGCACCTTCATGTTTTTTGATAGTGCACCTTCATGTTTTTTCTCGATTGCTGCTACTTGCACAAGGTTTTTAGAAAAATTGGGTATTCACGAGACCTTTGATGCTACATGAAGAGACTTTATAGACAAGTGCAAGGACTTAAGACTGGATGATAAGCATTTTGTGAGCCCTTTTCAAGGGATGAGTTGCTAGAGTGTACCAAGTATGATCAAGTTACGTAGGGCAAGTTCCACAGGGTCCTATCATGCTCAGTCCAGCACAATCCATGTGACCCACTAGCAAGATGTAATGATGTATAGGGTGTAGGCGCACGCTTATTACTGGACAACCCAAGCCAAGAGTCATGTATGAACACTCTCTGTGGAGCGACTAATATCAGCTAGGAGGCATGTGGAGCAAGGGAATGCATGGAGGCCAAGGCAAAAGGGCTGTGGGCAAGTCCACCTAGGTGTAACATGCTAACTATGTATTTTTAAATTAGCTTGGCAAAACCTAGATGACCACCTCCTCCTGCCACGACCCTGGTCACCTGCATCCCCAGCTCCCTACTCCATGGCCCTTCACCCCTACCCGCAGCGCTTCCTTAGCATGCTTATTCAAAATACCAATGGTGACGACCAAGCTCTAGCTAGGGTTGCACAGGGCCTTCATGGTGATTTTGTGGTGGGAGTCCCAACTATGTGCCCAGCCCACACAAGAGTGCTAGGATCCTCTCTGAGAAGCGAATGGGTGGTGAGATAGTGGTTCTGCCTGCAATTCTAGGGTTTTGCCTGTTTTTAGGGTTTCTCCTGTGATTAGGATTTCTCCCTGCTGTTTAGGGTTTCCCTATTCTTCTCTTTTAGGGTTTCGCGTGTTTTTAGGGTTTCTATTGTGTGTTTAGGGCTTCAGCTGTGTTGTCACCCTTTGCTCTGAGCCAATGTGTAAGACCTCTCTTTGCAGCACCATCGACCCTCTGTGTCTACATTGGCAGCGTGCCTATTCTCAGGTGTGGGAACCTCTGATGGGTCTCGCTTCGCTACTGTCGGCATGCAGCTCTCCTTCATGCTGCCCGCCTTTATGGTTGTGCATTCCTGTTGCCCCTTTTTCTGTTCTACTTCGGGTACTCCTTCTCCCTCTGCCTTCCAGGTCATTCTCTTGGAGGGGTGGAGCGCAGTAGTTTACTCCCGCATCGACACATTTTCGCGGTTTGCAGTTTATGGTCGTATAATGGGCCTTTCTCCATCCTGCTCAGAAATTCAGACTTGGTTGCAAGCTTCTCTCACCATCACCACTGGCCAGATTGTCAAGGTTCTTCTGTTAGGTCGCAGGATCTTCATGCTTCACCTTGCTGATGCAGAGGATGCGACTCATCTTCGCAGTCGCTCTCCATTGGTGATTGCTGATAGGCTGATATGCCTCATTCACTGGTATCAGGGCGTTTCGCAAGCCGACTTTGACCAGCGCCTTAAGATCCCATGCCACGCTGTCACCCTTCAATTCCCTGGTCTTTCTCTGAAGCTTACCACAAGCCTTTACTTCTATAGTGGAGGGTGCTCTTGCTGAGCCTGGTGTTCCACAGGTCAGGGTGGCAGTTGCTGATCGCAAGTAGTCGAGGTATGAGCCCATGGCAGCACATGGCCGGTGTGGATGGTGGTGACTAGGCAGAGTGGCCAGTGCTTGCGGTGTCATCAGCATGGTCATTTGGCAAAGGAGTACCCCGGTTTCCTCGACAACAGCACTGGTCCAGACCCGTAGCTTCACAGTCAGTGCCAGTTGGAGATCCGGAGGAGGGTGGCTGGCAGCCAGATGGTTGCAGGCGGAGACAGAGAGTAGTGGAGTATGTATCTCTGTTTGTGACAGATGGCTGAGCAGTGTGTGTGGCCATGGGACTTTGGTTGCTGGCACCCCGCAATCTGGTTGGGCTAGTAGGTTGGATGTGGTAGGCTGGGGACTTCGGTCTACGCCAGAGTATAGTATTCCAGTCGGCTTGGGGACATAATGTCTATGCTCGGAATTACCGCTAGCTACAAGCCAAATCAAAGCTCGGAATTACCGCTAGCTACAAGCCAAATCAAAGGGAATTTGGGCTGCTGGAGAGGTGAGCTTGCACTGCTGTTTCCTGCCTCCATCTGCCCCTCTGCTGCCCCCGCCTGCCCCTCTGCAGCCCCCGCCTGCCCCACTACTGCCCCAGCTGCTCCCGCCCTTCTGCTCCTGCCTCTGCCCCCCTTCTTCTGCACCCGCCTCTATTGCTCCTGCATTCTGCTCCCACCTTGCTGCACCCGCCTTGTCCTCCCCCGTTTCCCTTTTATTTCAGCAGCATTTTTATTTGGATTCAAGTCGGCCGCCCACACTTTCTCGATTGGCTTTATGGCTTCTTCTGCCGCAGCCAATCTTTCGTCACCCCCATTGGCCGGGAGAATCATCAATTTTTCACAAGACGAGCTCACCTCTCTTCAGCACGACATTGACCTTGAGGTCCAGACCACCCTTGTTGCGAGAGTTTATGGTTCCCACCCGTGAATGGCTTCTAGCAACTCTCCCTTCGGAGCTAATTGTGCACTTCCAGGATACTCATTTGCTTGGTCAAGGCTTCTTCTAGGTGGACTTTCATTCTTCAGAAGCTACTTCTCAGGTTTTGTCTAGCAGCCCCTTCCCTCTTGGTCCTAGGAAGATTTTCTTCTTTCAGTACCAAGTGGGCTTTGATCCAGTGGCGGAGGATCAGCGCCTTACCCTGGTCTCGCTGCGGTTCCCTGCTCTTCCTCGGTCCTATTGGAAGCTTTTAGCTTCCATAGGGGCATCCTTTGGCCAGGTTCTAGAGGTACCAGTCCTTCCGAGCTCTCCTGCCTTAGCTTCTGCGGCTGTTACCGCCACTCTTGATGGTGTACCCCGGGTCCTTGTGCTTGTTCCTGATCCATCGATTACTGACGATCATATTATGCTTCAGAGACCTGACGGATCTCATTTCAGCCAGAGGATGGAGATTGCAGGTAGACCTGACCAGTGTCGGATTTGTTGTCGAGACAGGGCCACATTGCTAGAGATTGTCCCAAATCGAGGGGCCATGCTAGGAGGCAGCGTGGTCCTACCCATCAGATGCCTTCTGCGGTTGCCGAGACTCCAGTTGCTCCTTTGCCACAGTAGACCACACAGCATTGGGTTGTGGTTAGGGATGGCAGGCTTATGCAGCTCTTGCCTCACAGGATGTTGATCCTTCTTTGGAGGATGAGGCTTTGCAGGCACATGATCTGGATCCTTCCCAGGAGGATGCTGCATTACAGTTACTGGATGATTGTACCCTTGACGATAATGTTGTGCATTCGCATTGTCATGTACTAGCCCTGGCTTTTCCCCGGAGTGGGAGAGAGAGGTAAGGTTTACATCGGACCTATGTGTACTTCCGCCTCTAAAGGGGGTCCTTCGTCGACCACGAGATTTGGTCGTTCCTACTCTGAGTCTTTATGAGGATTGTCTCTTGGAACATTCAGGGTCTTGGGGTTTTTTTCGCGTCGGCGGAAACAAATTGTAAAAACCCAACTTCCTTGTGCAGTCACAGGTGGACCTATGGATGTACTGCTCTTGCAAGAGCATAAACTAGATGCTAGCCAGTGTGGGAGATCAGGCAAGCTTCTCTTGGGACACACCTTTTGGTCACCAGCTGTTGGTACCAAGGGTGGTGTCTGTATCTCTGTTTCAGCTTTGATCTTGCCTTGCATCATTGGACATGGTATCATTTTGCCTGCGAGAACGCAATGGATCCTTCTTATACAAAGTACTACACGCATTGGTATTCTCAACCTCTATGCTCCTAACCATAGAGGAGAGAGGATTGCCTTCTGGAAATCTCTCACTACAGTGATGCCTCTTGCTGACCATTGGATTATTGGTGGGGATTTTAACATGGTTGAGATGCCAATGGATAAAAGAGGTGGACATGAGGGCTTGGTGCATCCTCTTGAAAGAGCGTCTTGGGAGAGGTTTATACTCTCCATTCATGGCAAAGATTGTTGGCGTGAGGATGACATTTCGAGGAGACCATCCACTCTTCTTTATTCATGGTCTAACAGGAAAAGGGATGCAGGATGTATTTATGCACGCGGTTAGACAGATTTTATGTGATTGGGTGCTTGACAGAGGGGAGTGGTTCTATGTATTAGAGATCCGAATTGCCATGGATCAGCACCCCATGTACGCATCCGTGATCATTTGTTTTTAGATGCAGATGTCACGTGCATCCCGCACTTGGATGCCACGTAGACATTTCTTTATAGAAGGTGCAGGACCTGGGATGGTAAACTGGTCCCATGTGAGCCCAGTCCGGGACGAGTCAGCCAGGGATCCATCTCAGTTGTCCGAGGTCAGGTGTGCACTGTCCTGCACATGAAGCAGTGCCAGTCCGCGCTGTGAGTCTCCCTCTGGAATGATGTCAGATGTTCTGTGTATCTGGTTTGCAACTGGATGCCAGACCTCTGTAGGCATGTAGGTTTGCATGTAGAGATGGGGCCAGCCCATAGGGCTACCCCAGTGCGAAGGTCTGCACCCTTAGTGTGGGCATGGGGGAGGTGTAGAACCACCCCCAAGGGGCCAGGAGGGCCCAAGCTGTGCCCACCAGCCATGGCATGGGCTGGAAGGGCTGTCGGCCAGCTCTAGAGCTTTTGGACAGGCAGCCGACAGGGACAAAAGCCCTATCCAGCAGGTCGGCCAGGTGTAGGGGCAGTCCCACACCTCTGCGCATAGTACCCAGCAGCCTGGAAACTGTCCAGCAGGCAGGCGTAGAGTGGCCAGCATTTATTATAGTGTGAAAGCATTTTATTAAATAAGACCCGGTCGTGGAGCTTCCTGAAGCTGGCCGACTGGATGCAAAAGGGGGTATAAAAGCCCAGCCAAGAAATCAATGAGGGCATCTCATAATTCACCAAGTGCATCAAGCAAACAAGGGCCAGGACAGCCAAGAGGTTGCTAACGCAAAGGGGTGAAGGACTGAAGGTCAAGGGCAGGTTTTCCAGCCAAGAAAAGATCAAGTACTCTGTATTTGTTTTTAGATTTACATCATTCTAATAAAGCAAATACACCATCCGTGGTGGGGGCCCTACAGAGGGTAATTGGGACCCAATACTGTGTCCTCTCCATCTCTACCTTCTCTCTCTATTTTTCTGCACATCTCCTTTCAGTTTGTGCGTTAATTCCGTCGCGAAAAGAGTGCTGATTTCTGAGTTTTGAAGTACCGATCCTTCTCCGAAGCTTCCGCATATTACAGTGGTATCAGAGCTCACTTCAAGGACAAAGATTTAGCAAAGAAAACCAGAAAATTTTTTCGCTTGTGTGGTTGGTTTTTAGACGCCGGTGGACTACCCCTTTCGGAGTGACTCCTGTCCCTCGAAGGACGGTTGGTTTTTAGCCTCCGGAAGTCTCCGGAAGTCTCCCACACAGATAGTGGATGGTCAGATTGCGTTCCGGAAAGGAATTGCATTTTCCCGCTATGGCGAGTTTCGGCGACAAGAGAGAACCAGAACCATGGGACCAGAGTGCACCAGGCAGCCCAGCTAGGGCACCCGGCTTGAGTGTCACAGACATGTTCCAGCAGATGATGCGAGCAATCGCAGACCAGACAACCAAGTTGGATGAGCAGAAGGCGCGGATTTTGGCTCTGGAGGAGCGTTCTCGCTTTCCAGCGTCGCGTTTTCCATCTCCTCCTCCCTCTCCTTCCGTATCCCAGATACCAGATCCTTGTCACAGGGACCCTCTCGCGGGGTCACAGCCGCAGCCAAGCTCCTTGCTTGAGATGCAGATGCGTGCATTGGAGATTCGACAACGAGAAGACGACGCCATGCGACGAGTGGAACACGAGCGTTACCTCAGAGCTTTGGACGCCAGATTGACACCAGCGGCGCACTCGAATCATTTTCCCGAGAAAATGAATTTCAGTAAGTATAATGGTAAACTCGATCCCACTACTCTTTATTCATGGTTACATCAATTTGAAGCTTACTTTGCCGCAGTTAGGAAAACAGATATTGACAAAGTGATCTTAGCTAGTTGGTACTTGGAAGGTGAGGCCATTCCTTGGTGGACTCAGTGGGCTCATGCCCACACCAGAGCAGGTATGGCAGCTTATGTGTGGGACGAGTTCGTCCGCAACCTTAAGCAGCGGTTTCTACCGCCCCACTACCTTGAGCGACTCGAAGACGAGTTCAGGGGAGCACGTCAGAACGCGCAACCAGTCCTTCAGTTTGCCAATAAAATTTCGACCTTGTGTTTGCAATTAGGCTTATTTGATACGGACAAGAAAGGGCAGTTTTTGTATGGCCTGGACACGCAAATCCAATGGGAGGTGCGTATGTTTAGGCCAGCCACCTTTGAGGACGCACTCTCGCTTGCGCAGAGTGCAGAAATGAAACACAATGGTGGCAAGCCCAAGACTTCCCAGCCGGCTTCTCCCAAGGCTAACGCCTCGGGGGGCAAAAGCCAGAACCAGACGGGGTCTTCCCCAGGACAGAGCCCGGGAGCCTCTGGCTCCAAGAACTCGAACAATGCGTCTAAGCTTACTCCAGACCAAAAAGCGGAGGCAGGCAAGACAGGTGGCAAGTTGAGTGCCGAGGAGCTTTCTCAGTACAGGAAGGAGGGTAGATGTTACTTTTGTCACACAAAAGGACATACTTCTCGGGATTGTCCGAAGAAGCCTCGAAAGGCCGCCGCCGCCTCCACAGCTTCCGTGGTGAGCACAGCTCCCACACAGACCCCAGCGGCTACCCCTAGTTCTTCAACCCCCGGTGCTTTAGTTGGAGCAATTATTAGCCGGGAGCTTGAAGATAAGCAGAAGGGCGCCCATGACCAGGAGTATGAGCGCAACGAATTGCTCAAGTCCTTTGGCTACATAGGTGGCCAGAGAGTCGTTGTCTTGTTTGACAGCGGCAGCACGGAGGATGTGATCACGGAAGAGGCCGCTAGGCGTGCCCGTTTCGAGCTGACTCCGGTGGACAAACAGGTTGAGGGTTTTAGCACAGGTATGACAACGAGCGTCAAGTATGAAGCTCTAGGTGCTTAGTTAGTGATTCAGGGCATAGAGTTTGTGCGTGACTTTATGGTTGCCCCTCTTGTAGGAGCAGACATAATTTTGGGTATCCAGTGGTTTCACAAGTTTCTTCCTGATGTCAAGTGAGACAAGCACACGTTCCAGATTGATCGGAATGTGTCAAACACCCCGGTGACCATTAAGTGTGAGCCAGGTATTCCAAACTTTCCGCTCATAAGTCACTTGCAGGCTAAGCGAGCAGTCAGGAAAGGCGCACAGTGTGCGATGATTTACATCCAGACAGCCCAGACGGTGGCCAGTGCTTTCGAGAAGTACTCGGTTCTCCATGAAAAGTTTCAGAAGATTTTTCTTCGGGACAGTTTCCCTCCCCAGCTTCCCCCGTCCAGACCGGAGGATCACAAGATTGACCTCCTCCCAGGCTAGGAACCCCCGAGCAAGTTTCCGTATCGCCTTTCTAAGGCAATGGAATCGGAGTTGGACCGCCAACTGCAAGAATTGTTGCAAGCTGGCTTCATCCGCCCCAGCGTGTCGCCATTTGCAGCACCGATCTTGTTTGTCAAGAAGAAAGATGGGTCTTCTCGGTTGTGTGTCGATTATCGTGCACTCAACAAGCTGACTATCAAGAGCAGATTCCCGATGCCTCGAATTGACTATATTCTCGAGAGGCTGAATGGAGCTAAGGTGTTCTCTAAATTGGATTTAAAGAGTGGGTACCACCAGGTACGGATTGTAGAGGGGGACATCCCCAAGACAGCCTTCCGTACAGAACGGGCCCACTATGAATTTGTGGTCATGCCATTTGGTTTGACGAACGCCCCAGCTACATTTAACCGCATGATGATGCGTATTTTCCGGGAGTTGATTGGAGTGTGTGTGTTCATATTTCTGGACGACATACTCATATTTTCAGCTACAGTTGAGCAGCATGACATTGATGTGGAGAAAGTCCTTAAGTTGCTGGAAAGCAACGAGCTCTATGTCAATGAAAAGAAGTCAGAATTTTATCTGTTCCAGGTACATTACTTGGGATATATAATTAGTGCCGAAGGCATTCGACTTGATCCGGCTAAAGTGGCCGAGATTGTTAACTGGGAAGTACCTCAGACCGCTTATGACATTAGATCATTTGTGGGTATATGCCAGGCATATTCCACCCACATTGACAAGTTTTTTGATCTCTCGGCAGACCTCACCGATCTACTAAAGGGAGTGAAAACAAGGAGGCAAAAGATTCGAATGACTCCATGAGCGTTGGAGGCATTCCAAAACCTCAAGGTGGCTTTGTCAGAAGCGCCTTGTTTAGCCCTTGCCTCGTGGGACGAACCATTTCAAGTGATCACCGATGCGAGTAACATCGCAATTGGAGGTGTATTGCAACAGAATGGTCATCTGGTAGCTTACATGTCTCATAAGTTACTGCCTGCCGAAAAGAACTACTCAGTCTATGATCGTGAACTCCTAGCAGTTATACAGGCCTTGAAACATTGGAAACATTTCTTGTATGGCCGTGACTTCGAGGTTCGCACTGACCATCAGGCATTGTGCTGGATTCAGACGATGCCAAGTGCACAGTGGAGTGATCGACAACACCGCTGGAGTCAGATATTCCAGCAGTTCGGTGGCATGATTGAGTACCTTCCAGGAAAGGCCAATCCAGTGGCTGATGCTTTAAGCAGGAAGGGACAAGTATCTGCGATTCAGACCACTAGACTTGACCTTGTTGGTACAGGACTAGAAGACATGAAGCACACGTACGCGGATTCCGAGGAATTCGGTACACAGTGGGAACAGGCATTGGATGCCACAGGACCATGCCATTTTCTGATACGCGATGGTTGGCTTTTCTACAAAGGCCGACTATGTGTCATGAAATCATTCCGGGCAGCTCTTCTCCATGATGCCCATGACGCCATTACAGGTGGTCATAGGGGGCATGAATTCGACTCTGGAGAAATTAGAACGGCAATACTATTGGCCAAAGATCAGGCGTGATGTGTTTACATATGTACAACGCTGTGACATTTGTCAAAAGGTGAAAGCTCCTCGTGGAAAGAAGATAGGGTTGTTACAGCCTTTGCCAATTCCTGAGGGTCCTTTCCAGGACATTTCGATGGACTTTGTCACAAATCTGCCTCCCAGTCCGAGTAAGCGTAATACGCAGTGTTTAACTATTGTTGATAGGTTCAGCAAATTTTATGCTTATTCCTTGCAGGGCCAATGTGACCGCCGAGGATGTTGCCCAGCTATTCATTCGGCATTGGTACCCGATTGGCGGGATTCCTAGTGTTAACCAGGACTTCGTCTTCAGTACCGGAGGCGAACAGAGTGACGGAGTCTTACCAGGAGATCCTAGAGTCCGTTAAAGACAGATTGGCTAAAGCGCAAGAGGCCTACACTCGACAGGCCAATAAAGATCGAAGGGACATGAAGTTTTCGGAAGGGGATTGGGTGTATCTTCGGATTATGAAGCAAAGATTGAAGCAGGTGGGCAAGCGATGCCCAAAGTTGTCTTTCAGGAGCTTCGGACCATTTCCCATCCGGAAAAAGATTAATGAGGTGTCTATGCAGTTAAAGCTACCTCCGAGTTGGACTATGCACGATGTATTTCATGTCAGTTGGTTAAAGCCATATGCAGGTCCAACCCCTTCAGAGGTCCAAGACGAAGCGGAACCAGACATTATTGATGAAGCAGAGGTAATGGTTCCAGAACAGATCCTTCTGCACCGTTTCAAGCATGGCTCAGGCCGAAGACTACGATAGTTTCTCACGAAGTTTCAGGACCGAGGAACTCATGAAGCTGTATGGCTCGACAAAGAATTTTTCGAAGACTATCCGGCATTATTGATGGATTATTTGGAGGCTATGCAGCTTCCGTCAAGTTAAGCAGAAGGGGATGTCACGTGCATCCCGCACTTGGATGCCACGTAGACATTTCTTTACAGAAGGTGCAGGACCTGGGATGGTGAACTGGTCCCATGTGAGCCCAGTCCGGGACGAGTCAGCCAGGGATCCATCTCAGTCGTCCGAGGTCAGGTGTGCACTGTCCTGCACATGAAGCAGTGCCAGTCCGCGCTGTGAGTCTCCCTCTAGAATGATGTCAGATGTTCTGTGTATCTGGTTTGCAACTGGATGCCAGACCTCTGTAGGCATGTAGGTTTGCATGTAGAGATGGGGCCAGCCCATAGGGCTACCCCAGTGCGAAGGTTTGCACCCTTAGTGTGGGCATTGGGGAGGTATAGAACCACCCCCAAGGGGCCAGGAGGGCCCAAGCTGTGCCCACCAGCCATGGCATGGGCTGGAAGGGCTGTCGGCCAGCTCTAGAGCTTCTGGACAGGCAGCCGCGACAGGGACAAAAGCCCTATCCAGCAGGTCGGCCAGGTGTAGGGGCAGTCCCACACCTCTGCGCATAGTACCCAGCAGCCTGGAAACTGTCCAGCAGGCAGGCGTAGAGTGGCCAGCATTTATTATAGTATGAAAGCATTTTATTAAATAAGACCCAGTCGTGGAGCTTCCTGAAGCTGGCCGACTGGATGCAAAAGGGGGTATAAAAGCCCAGCCAAGAAATCAATGAGGGCATCTCATAATTCACCAAGTGCATCAAGCAAACAAGGGCCAGGACAGCCAAGAGGTTGCTAACGCAAAGGGGTGAAGGACTGAAGGTCAAGGGCAGGTTTTCCAGCCAAGAAAAGGTCAAGTACTCTGTATTTGTTTTCAGATTTACATCATTCTAATAAAGCAAATACACCATCCGTGGTGGGGGCCCTACAGAGGGTAATTGGGAACCAATACTGTGTCCTCTCCATCTCTACCTTCTCTCTCTATTTTTCTGCACATCTCCTTTCAGTTTGTGCGTTAATTCCGTCGCGAAAAGAGTGCTGATTTCTGAGTTTTGAAGTACCGATCCTTCTCCGAAGCTTCCGCATATTACAGCAGAGCTATCACGTTGTATGCTTAATATTTGGAGATCTCATGATTTCTCGCAGGCCTCTCAAAGCCTAGCCTGTGCTCTCTGTGATATTAGTGACTTTTATCACACATGTGCCCTGTCTAAGAGGCAAGAGGCCTTGGATTTAGAAAGGGCTATTAGACATAGATTGGCTGCCTTGCAGAAAGAGCACGAGAAACCTCCTCATGCTCAATGGGTTGCAGCTTCTTTATGTATTGTTAGGGCAGAACTTCATCACTCTCTTGAGCAGCGTGCGGAGTACCGTTTCCATGCACAGGAATCCTTTTGGACACAGATGGGTGGCAGATGCAACAAACATTTCTTTGCTACTCACGGCCCATCTCATGCCAGAGATAGTGTCAAGCAGTTGCAGGATTCACATGGCACTCTTCACTCAGATCCTCTTATGGTTAGACAGATTGCCACTAATTTCTATCGCCAGCTTCTTAGTGCCGAGCCGCACTCTGATTTGAGACACATGGCACAGAGGAAGGTTTGGAATGCATTGCCACATTTGATCACTGAGGAGATGTGTGCCGCTCTGGATGCCCCTTTTTCTATGCAGGAATTCAGTGATGCTCTTCATGCCTTACCTCATGGTAAATGTCCAGAGGATGATGGCCTCTCCCCTGTTTTTTTCAGTACTTTTTGGGATGAGATTGGGACTGAGATCACATCGGCTCTCGAGGAGATGTGGGACACAGGTTCTATGTTTTCTTCTCTTACTAAGGGGCTTATTTATCTTATTTCTAAGAGTGGGGATAAGACATTGATTGGCCAGTGGAGACCTATTACCTTACTTGGGACTACATATAAGATTCTTGCTAAGGCAGTGAGCATCAAATTACATATAAGATGTCATTCATGATACTCAGAATGGATTCTTACACGGCAGGAGCATCTTTGATAACATTTTCTCGTTTTGGGAGGCCGTTGAATTGGCTAAAGCGAGCAATCAACCCTTAGCCATTCTGCTCTTGGATTCTGAGAAGGCCTATGATAGAGTGGATTGGGACTTCCTTGAGGGTACTCTTAGCCATATGGGCTTCTCTCAGAGATGGATCAAGGGAGTTTCATACATGTATCATGCTGCCCACAGTAGAGTGCTTGCTTGTGGTGATAGAGGAGAGCGGTTTCAGATTTCTCGCTCAGTACGGCAGGGTTGCCCTTTAGCCCCATTATTATATATCATAGTTGCAGGGGCCATGAGCATCTTTCTCCGCTCCACTGCTGGTATTTCTAAATTGAGGTTGCCTCTTCGTAGTCAAGAGGAATTGGTTGACTCTGAGTTAGCTGATGACACAGCCATGTTCTTGGAGGCTTCACATATATGCTTATGTTCCTTCCGGGTAGCACTAGAGGAGTTCTGTTTGGCAGCAGGTTCACTCATTAATTGGCACAAATCTATTGGTTTTTGGGTTAGTGATTCACTGAGAGTTTCTTGGGGTGCAGAGCTTGGTTTTACTTGGATCAGTAGAGGATGGACTGCTAGATATTTGGGATGCCAGGTTGGGATTGATATTTCTCCAACACAGCAGTTTGCTCTGGTACTTATGAGTATCCGCAAGAAGCTCCTTCATTGGAGCTCTAGGAGATTAGATTTAGCTTCCAGAGTTTTGGTGGCTAATCAGGTATTGCTTGCCTCAGCTTGGTTTATTGCCTCTTGTTGGTGCTTCTCTCGTGCGTGCATTGGTCAATTGCAGAGATTGATCCACAATTTTCTTTGGTCGGGTTTGGATGGCGCCTCAGACACTCGTGCCAGGGTAGCTTGGCTCACAATTATTCAGCCCAAACGACAGGGAGGCTTGAATATTATCGATCCGGATGTTCAGTGCAGGGCGTTGCTCTGCAAACTTGTGGTCAGAGATTTCCTACTAGGCACTGTGCCTTGGAAGGATTTTTTCTTGTCTCAGATTTCCGGATGTACACCCTGGGTCGGGAGAGACAGGATGCCCGACACACGTTTTTTGTTCACAGAGGCTGATATCAGGGCACCATCTTTCCCTCTTATTGCAGCCATTGTCAGTTCATGGAGAAGCATGAGATCTTTTTGTGGCAAAGGCTTCCTAGGTCTTTGGATGAGGTTGACCGACAACCTATTATGTGGAACGAGCTCATCAAGGACGAGGCCGGTCAGCCACTTGGTGCATCTCGTTATATGCAGTGGTTAGGATGGGAGAGGTGCATACACAGTTCTTGCTTGGAAGACCTTTAAGAGTCTTCCGGAGGATCGGAGAGCTGCATCCATTCAGCATTTTAGGGGCTCTTGCATTCGTATTGATCAGATTGATGCAGCTATGCCGCATGAGTATCCTTCTGGGACCTTTCATGGAGACTATCATCCGAGTTGGCTGGGATTTTTTTCGAGAATAGGCATACCTCTGCAGGTCATTGCTCTCCCGGGCCAGGAGGCTATAGATTGCATCATTTACTCTATCATGCCTGGAGGGAGATTGAGGAGATGTAGTATCGAGGAGATCATCCGAGATACTAGGCTTAGTCCAGTGAGGATTGTTGGTCATTCGCGGAAGCATTGGTTCATTGACCCTTCTCCTCAGATAGTGGCTCATGGCTCTTGGTGTTTGTGGTTATATGGTGGCAGTCCGCCGATCAGATATCTTCAGTGGGATCCAAGAGAGTGCGAGTGGATTGATTCCTTCAATCCTTTGAAAAGCCTTCCTTTTTTCAGTTTCACCATCCGGAATGCCAGGCTTCTCCTCACTCGACAGATGCATAGAATCCCTACTCTCACGCCTCATTGGGAGAGCTATGATATTTCTCCAGTGATACAAAGCAGATATTGGCATAGACTTTGGCACTCATACAGAAGGAGCCAGATCTCTCATTTCTTTTGGTGATTCTTACATGGTGGTCTCCCCATCAATCAGTGGAGATCAGTTTTCGGTGTAGCACCTTCCTGCCCTAGGTGTGCGGCAGATTCTGAGACTGTACAACATTGTTTATGGGGATGCAGTAGTGCACAGCAGATTTGGGGTTCTGTAGCCCAACTTATGGGCAAATTGAGTGGCCGAGCCATGCATGTGACTTGGGGGCAGTTGCTTGGCTCTCCCAGTCTGGTCCGCAACTTTTTTACGAGGGCAGTGGTACAGATTCTGCTATTTACATTCGTAGAGGTATTGCCCAGCAATGTTTATTGCAGGATGTCCCTCACTCTGATTATACACCCCCCAGACATAGGATTGACACCAATTGGGAGATTGTTGCCAGTATTACAGCATGGCAGATCTAGAGAGCTAGATGCACGGAGGCTATTGAGGGTGTCCAAATTTTTGGGTCTCAGTGCATTAGTACTATATGGGGTGATATCATCCATACTCTTATGGCTACTTGGGCTCATATTCAAGGTCCCTCTAGCCCAAGCATATGGTCAGAATCTTCATGTCACAGGTGTTTAAGCATCATGGGATGCCCAAGTCAATTGGGGGCGAAAGAGATCCCAGAACAACGAGTCTCTTTTGGAGAGCTCCCTTTGACAATATGGACACTAAGCTGAAATTTTCGTCAGTTAATCATCCTCAAACGGATGGGCAAAATGAACCTACAAATTCAGCTGTGTTAGATTTTCTTAAATGTTGTGTGGCAAATCAAAAGAGAAGTATGTGCCACTCATGGAATTTGCATACAAAAGCATTGTGCCTGCTTCTTCAAGAAAGGCCCTGTTTAAGATCATGTATGGCAAAGTTGTATTGCCACCCATCTTGCTCAAAGAATGAGATATTTGCCACCGATGAGTATGTTAGGGATCTAGAAATTATCTTGGAGGCGTGGGAGAGGGGGGTGTGTCCAATGCTTTCTAGCAGGTACTATGGACCGTTTAAGGGCATTCACAAGATCAATGACGTGGCTTTTCAGTTGGATTATTGGATCATTAGAGGATACACAATGCATTCCATGCAAGCCTGTTTAAGGGCATTCACAAGATCAATGAGGTGGCTTTTTGGTTGGATTTACTGGATCACTGGAGAATACACAATGTATTCCATGCCAGCCTATTGCATAAATATGGGATTGGAGCCTAAAGAGCCAGTTATGGAAGATTCACATGAAGTGGATGAGCTGGAAGAGGTGTTACCGCTAGAGCAAATTATGTTTCACAAGTAGTATATGCTTGCAGGTGGCAAACTTCAAAGATGCCACCTTGTGAAGTTCAAGAACTATCTACCTATGGATGCTAAGTTTGTGCTTCTGACCTATAGACAGGGGCTCTTTAGTGTTGACATGACACCTCATAGCAAGGAACTTACATCTATGCCGAGGGTCATGTGGACTGGCATCTCATGGTCGGGGACTTGTGTCTACACCAAGGGCCAGTAGCCTGGATCTACTAGGCTGGAGACTTTGGTCCATGCTCAATTCAGAGTACGGTATTCCGGTTCGCCTGGGATGTAATATCTGTGCCCAAAATGACCGCTTGCTCAAGCTAAATGACCGCCTGCTCTACAAGCTAAATGAAACCGAGATTGTCTGATACATTTTGTGCATTGTATGGCATACCTACATGCCTAGAACTTTTATTGCGTGCAATGTTTTACTACTTGCAAAATCTGTATGTGTCCGCGTGAATCTGTATTCTGACCTTGCTTTTGGGATGCTGACACAGGTGGTAAGTGTGACTCTAAATGCCTTGTTTAAACTTGCTAGAGTTATTGCTTACTTTTCTATTTTGCAGGTTCACACTGCATTATAGTGTGGCTGGACAAGTTATAAGTGAGTTTGGGCATCCACACTTAATTAAAGTGTACACGAATAGGCTATAAGCAAGTTTGGGCATTTGATTAACTTCGGGCCAATGAGCCACTAATAAACAGGTGCCCTTTACAGTATGGACACTTGTGTGGGCAGCCGGGCACCTATATGGGCACCCTTTGTCATGTGCACACATGGACATGGTCTATCTCCAGGCTAATCCCTGATTTGGGCAGTAGATAATTAACATTTTAGGTAGTAACTGGGCCTTGACAGGCAGTGGAAGGTATTCTTTGGGATGTAGACCTTGTTAGCCAAGCTTATGAGGTGTCAGCAGCATTTGACAGCATTTGATGTATTTATTTGTCCCATGGAACTGGCCGACCAGTCAGCCAGTTGAGGAGAGCTTCCAAGAGCCTATAAAAGGCAAGACCAAGGTTCAGGGTCGGTATGCCATTTGGGGCATACCAATGAAGGCTCTTGTGAAAACAGTTCCAAGGGGGTGGAGCAAAGATGCCAAGATCAACCTTGGGAAGGAGACCATTGTAGTTTTCATGGATAAGGCATGAAGGCAAGGGGATAAAGTGGGACAGATGCACAGGTCTCAACGCCATATCTGGAGTGGAATCAGTGAAATGGCAAGGTTTTCAGTGAAAAGGTTGCCAGGAAGGAAGGATGACAGATTTGGGAGTCGGTGAGGAGACAAGGGGATGATGACAGTGATCCAAGGTCAAAGGTTGGAATCCCATCATCAAGTTAAGCATCAAGTTAAGCAAGAGGGGATGCCATGTGCACACATGGACATGGTCAATCTCCAGGCTAATCCCTGATTTGGGCAGCATATAAATAACATTTTACGCAACAACTAGGCCTTGACAGGCATTGGAAGGTATTCTTTGGGACATAGACCTTGTCAGCCAAGCTTATGATCCGTTGACTCTCCATCAGCTGTTGCAACTTTATCACTTAGGTCTCCACGACGTCATTCACAAGATGATCAAAATGCTTCCCCAGCATTCTTGACATAAAACAGTCATTTAAAAACAGGTCATAAATACAGTTTCTAACAAACTCTCATCTTTCCACATTGTTCCACATCATTTCTCGTTATTCCACATTCTTCTACATCAATTCACATTGCTTAATCCACATCCAATCATATGCATTTGACAGCATTTGATGTATTTATTTCTCCCATGGAACTGGCTGACCAGTTTGGGGAGAACTTCCAAGGGCCTATAAAAGGCAAGTTCAAGGTTCATTTGTAATTATCTTTCCCCTTTTGGAGAAGGTCAAGTGTTAGAGCTTTTAGGGTCTTTATGTTTCCTCTTTTGGAAGGCCAAAGGACACATACTTGCACAATCTTTACATACTATATAGGGAGCTAGAGACAGAGCTGCATTATATATGCCATTGTACTGCATACTATGAGATATGTGGTCGTTTCCACTGTTTATCAGAGAGGGTTTTGGACCACTTTCTAGAGTCATGGGGTACCAGGACCAAAGGTGTTTGGGATTGTTCTTGCTTGAGCTGCGGAGATATAGAGATAGCTTGCTTAGGCGCACAGAGAGCCAGACTCAGAGGCACATTACAGACTTCTTTAGTCCAGCCATCACTGCGCCAGATGGACCACAGCAGTAGCCAAAGAGCCACTCATGCGGAATAGCTACATCAATCTGATCAATATGTATGCGAGAGCCCCTAAGATGCTGAATGGATGCAACGCTCCGATCCTCCAAAAGACTCTTAAGGGTCTTCCAAGCAAGAACTATGTATGCACATATCTCCCATCCTGACCACTGCATGTAACGAGATGCACCAAGTGGCCTCATCCCTGATGAGCTCATTCCACATAATGGTTGTCGGTCAGCCTCATCCAAAGACCTAGGAAGCCTTTGTCGCAAAAATGGTCTCATGCTTCTCCATGCTCTGACAGTGGCTGCAATAAGAGGGGAAGATGGTGCCCTGATATCAGCCTCTGTGAACAAAAACTGTGTGCTGGGCAGCCAATCTCTCCCAACACGGAGTGACCCTTGTACCCTTTTCCACTTGTCGAGCACATGAAGCTGCTGGCCATACAGGCATTCAAGCCTACTGTACCTGCAATGCACATGTGAACAACCGTGCAGCTGCTTATGGACATGTACTTGCTGGGAGTGATTGTGGAACCTTTTACCGCCGTCAGATTTCTGCAAATGCTGATTTGTGCCTACAAACTTCAACAACGGACTCACTGGTAGAGCCCAAACAGTGTTGGGAAGAGAGGGCATCTCTACTTCACATCAATCCCGCTGACAGGCCTCTTGGTGCTCTGACCCTTCTTGCAACTGACTCATATATACATGACCTCCCATATCAACTATGAAGGTAGACCGAGTTCCGAGAGTTTTCTGAGAAGGTGGGCTCAGGGTATAGAGCAATAAACTAGCTGCTTCCATAAATGAGCCTCCTCAATAATAGCTCTCAATACTGCCTCCAATGCTTCTGGGGCGTCGGATCCTTCTACAACAGCCCCCATTGCCTCCCCCCACCACTGGCAGGGTTAGGGGATCCCAACCACCTTCCTAGAGGATTCTAGTAGCACCTCTAGCACTTCCACCCCCCCAAGGTTTCATACTTCTTGTGGTTGTTGGCTCACCTGAGTCTTGCGGTGGGCACTTGGCGAGCAATTTTGGGATGGCCAGCAGTTTGTCATAGATTTGACAGCCCTACTGAGTCCGAGTAACACTGCCTTTTGGATTACCTGGAGGCCCAATAGGTTTGGTGGCGCATTCTCCGCCTCTTCACTTCCGACCCTACCACTGGTCTGTAGCAGAGATTGGTTGCCCGGCGCTCTAAAATGGTGGTTCTTCTCTGGACAGTATGTCCGGAGTCCTCAATACTCACGGACCTGTAGCCATTAAGGGTGCCACATGCCCGTACTGTTACCTGGCAGGCGCGGAAGCTAGCCTAGTACTGTTCTATGAGGATGACGGAAGAGACCTAGCTCTGGTACCCTTACACCGCCACATATCTGTGGCGACACTGGCCACAATTGGACCCGGAGAGTGACACATCCCAGCGTTGGGAGCTCTGGGCGCCTGGCACATTTGGCGAGCGTGCTGCTGGCCAGCAGATGCGGCTCCTAATGGGAACATGAGTAGACAGGGTCGGTTGTGATTTCCATGCTAGCTGAAGTAGCTCCAAGGCAGATAGGCTAACGGATCCTTGATAGACAAAATTAGGAGGGAGATACTGAGTTTGATGATTTGGCCTAAAATAACTGGCCTTGGATTTAGATTTTCATATATGATTTTGTTGTGATGACTGCTCTCGTAAACTGTGATGAGGCGTGTGTTGTACTCTTGCTTTCGTTGGCAGGGGGTGCATGAGTGAAAGCATATAGCTTGATTGGTCAAGCGGTTGGCTAGACCCATGGTGATTGGACGGGGCTAGGCTCAATGATTGCAAAGGAGTCCACTCCCCCAACATAGACCATTCGAGCTATATGCGCTGCCACACCCTGCTGGGATGCCAGGGAGGGGACTTACTGTGTATGCAGAGACAACGGGCAAACTTCCTCCTTTTTCCAGTTTTTTTAATGTCCTGGACAGGGTTGTATTACGCCTCTTAGAGGAATTTTTTTAAAACCTATAGAAGGATCTTTTTTTTGGAAATTTTAAAAAAATCTGCATATCTACTAACTTCTTAAATGAGTCTTCAATCTAGCCCATATTCCTTCGACTTGGTCGATCTTGATTTCCTGAATTGTTAAGTTATCATATTGTAGGGCTAATGTCTGTGGTTACTCATGCTGTGTAACGTTTTTATTAGGGAAAAAGAGGCTGTTCAGCAGCTGGTGAATCTAGCCAAAGATACTGCTAGAGGGGGGTTAGCTGAAGGTGCCCATATTCACATTGTACATTTATCTGATTCGGGTGATACTTTGGAGCTGATAAAGGTAAATGCAATTCTATGATGGAAGGAGCATGCTGCCATGCATTTAGCCTTGATCTAATGTGGTTTGTTCAGTGTGCATCAGTAGCGAGCAAAGTGTGATACAAATTCACAAGCTGTTTGTAAAAGTAAAACACGCATGAATTCTTGGAGGGCTTAAAAGTTCTATGCCACCTTCTCACCCTTGTGAGAGGAGATAAAGCTTGCAAGTATCAATGCTTGGAGTGACCCTTGTCCACTTTCTATTTGTAGATACTCGAAAGTTTTGAGCACCTTTGCTGGCTGATCTTGGGAAAATATAGTGGGAAAAGCACCTTTTGTGGTCTTGACCAGCTTGATTTTTGTCTGCTTCATAAGGAAATAGACAACAAGGCCCCTTATTTGACTTGGGTTTTTAAAAATATGTACAGTGTATAGTCTGGAAGTTTATCCTTGTGGATTCACAAACTCTTTTGTTACAACTTTTTTGCAGGAAGGAAAGGCTAAGGGTTTAAGCTTAAGTGTAGAAACGTGTCCACACTACCTTGCTTTTTCTTTGGAGAAGATACCTGATGGTGATACTCGCTTCAAGTGTGCTCCACCTGTTCGAATGGAGGAAAACAGGAAACATCTTTGGGGTGCTCTAAAAGTCAGTTTACTTGTCTATTTGGTCTCATAATGTATCGTCTATATCTTATGATGCCTAATGTACTTTTTGATGCGTCTCCATATTTTCATAAAGGATTTCATTCCTACTATCATAGCTTGAGCTTCTTTTGAGATGTAGGTTGGCTGCCAAAGGAAGTACTAGTAGAGTGGCGTTTGTAGCTTGTAGTTAGTAATCCCTAACTCTTTTTGGTATTTGAATAAATAATTGCAAAGATGAGGTTCCTTTCTTAAAGCCAAAAAATGTAGAAACTGCAGAGATAAAAGCAAAAATCGCATCTGTAAATTTTACATTTGTTACCCCGTTAGCTGAACAAATCAGAAGTCTTAAGTTGCTCAAAACATGTCTTATCGTTATGAAGGGAGCCTTACAAACCTGTACGAGCGGAGATCAATGCAGAAGATGATGAGCTACATTGTCAAGACAAAAAGAAAGCTCATTTGCTGATGTAGTGAGAGTGACTAGTGGCATGTCCCTATGAGGGGATTCTGAAGGATCCTTTTGCATCACGACAGGCATATTACCTCGATATACATAAAACTTGTGAATGGAGGAGAACTGATTTCTATTGATGCAACGCTTCCGACTGCATAGGTTACAAGAGCTAAAAGTGGTTCAAGACAACCTAGTCAATTATGTTCTAATCTTAAAGACTTACAAAAAGAATCAAAGGGTGATGGCCATGAAAATAAAATAAAGGACTATAATTCAAACTGCGTGGATCCCCATAAGGCCATTGACCCCAAGTGATACTACAAAGAAAGAAACAAGTTTGACAGGCCATGGAAAATTACAAAGCAAGGCTTGTCTCCAAGGACTTTGAACTGGTCAAATCAATCAACTTCCAGGAGATGTGCACCTATAGCCAGGTGATAAGAACTTATATATTTTGTCATGGTATCGTTAGAATAAGTTGTATGCCTTTTGGATGTGAACTCTACTTCCCACTATGTGAACCACAAGGAGGTCTATGTTGTGCTAGTGCTAGGATTGTATAAGCTAAAGCAACTGCTCTTCAAACTAAAGGGGTGCAAGGTCATGATACAAGCAGATGGCTACCTATACGCCAACCATTACTTCTGTTCCTCTCAAGCGAGGGCCTACCTCTCACTGCTTTAGGGGCTCTCCCAATCTTCCTCTAAATAGTTCCTCCAGACACATGGCCACCTGCTTTTCTAACTCTCTAACGGAATGACAATCACTGGTTTTATGGAGGAGAGAAGAGAAAGGATGGTGGCCTACATTGGTGGTGCCTGGCACTACACATAGAATGCATCCTCAGAGGCATGTATTGTATCAAGAGTATGCCCACTCATCTGCATGCATCTTGGCATGGGTCCCCCCCAACGTCCTCCGATCAAACAAGGAAAACTGGAGATTTCAGATCAAGCAGGGGGGAAATTTCAACCAATCTGGTGCCTTGTGCTGCCAGAAAGGTCCCATATGAGTGGGAGTGAAAAAGATGACATGATCCCACTCTCTCATGAACTGGCCACGCTTTCTTTCTGCGGCCCTTGAGGATCCCTGAATCATGGCCCAAGTGACCATGAGTGTGGATAGTATCACACCGAATCTTGCAAATGCAGTGTGTCTCATAAACCAAAGTGCCCTCCATGGCCTCAGTGCATCTAGCCTTGATGCTAGCAATGATCTCTCATGCAGTGTCCAACCTTTGTGTTGGTGATACGTAGCCTGACTCTGGCAGGTGCACTGCCGACCGACTCCTTGGCTAATCCTCATGACCATACCTCTGACATTCCCCTCAAACCTAAGTTGAGGGCCTGACTGTGTCAACCAAGCAATAGCACCAAAACAAATGTAGGAATCGTTCCTTATCCTTCCAAAAAGGTGTGCTATTGCAATCCAAATCCTCTATACCTCCCTGCACTCCCATAAGCAATGGTAGACTGTCTCTGAAGCTCCTGTGCGTCTTGGGCAAGCTAGGGTAGCACCAACGACCGATGTCCACTGGTTGGTGGCAAGACCACCATGTAGAGAGCCAAATAAAAGAGGAAATCTTCATTTCCCTGTACGAGTGCCACAACCTCTGCCAAAAAGCTATTTGAATGTCAAGGGTGATCCCATAAGCCTCCCATTGAGGTCTAAGAGTAGGGACTCTCTGGATGTGTCCTAGAACCAAGTGTCTAGCGTTCCGCACAGTGTAACTAAAGAAGGGCATGCTTTTCATGGGGTTAAAAACATCCATCCACTCCCACTCAGCAGGGTCCAGTGCAGGTATCTGATGGGACACCCATCATATAACGAGAGGCTCCAAGAATCTGTAATCATCCCTGAGGGGGATCAATATAGAAGTGCTTCCTTGCTCTGCCCACCACTCTCACTGGCCGGACTATCGAACCCTCGATGATATCCTGCTCAAGACTTCTCTCCAAGACCCGCTTATCCTGAATGTAGTAAAAAACTGGTACATCGTCCTTACCCAAAGAGGGAAGGCACATGACCTGAAGGGGTACCCTTGTCCCTGAAAACACCCCCAACCATGAGTGATGAGGCCCTTCCCACGAAGTTCCCTGTATCCAGTGGTTGGGTATGGCTGAAATCTGGCTGCATGTCTCTGGAAGTCATCCTTGTACCAAGAGTCTCCCAAGAAGTCATTTGTCAAGGGTAGAACCAACTCTTCCTCCTCTTTTTCTATGGGTTTCTCAACCATATCAAAGTCCCCTTTAGGGACCCATGCATCTACAAAAGCAAGGTGGTTGCAAACTTGCCGCCAAATTATAATCCCTATATGCTTGTAGCATGCCTTTCTCTTTATCAACCAAATGTACACTGGATGCACTTCACATGAAGGTGAGGACAGCCTTATCATCCGTTAAATAACTATATGCTCACTTGGAAAGTATAAATTTTCAAATGCAAGATCCATATTTTTTTTTATTTTATTTTTTTCAGAAAGAGACTTCTATTAAGTATGAAAAAACATAGAACAATCATAGCTATAAGCCGGAAAAGAATAGAATTATGCCAGGGTCCCACTCCAGCATAAATATCACACGCTTCGCCTGTGCAAAACGAGAGGGCCCCTAAATGCGAGCCCAAGTAGCCATAAGAGTATGGATGATATCACCCCATATAGTACTAATGCACTGAGATCCAAAAATCTGGACACCCTCAATAGCCTTTGTGCATCTAGCTCTCCAGATCTGCCATGCTGTAATACTGGCAACAATCTCCCAACTGGTGTCAATCCTCTATCTGGGGAGTGTATAATGAGAGTGAGGAACATCCTGCAATAAACCATGTTGGGCAATACCTCTACGAATGAAAATAGCAGAATCTGTACCACTGCCCTCATACAAAAGCTGCGGACCAGACTGGGAGAGCCAAGCAACTGCCCCCGAAGTCACATGCATGGCTTGGCTACTCAATTTGCCCATAAGTTGGGCTACAGAATCCCAAATCTGTTGTGCACTACTGCATCCCCATAAACAATGTTGTACAGTCTCAGAATCTGCCGCACACCTAGGACAGGAAGGTGCTACACCAAAAACCGATCTCCACTGATTAGTGGGGAGACCACCATGTAAGAATAACCAAAAGAAATGAGAGATCTGGCTCCTTCTATATGAGTGCCAAAGTCTATGCCAATATTTGCGCTGTATCATTGGAGAAATATCATAGCTCTCCCAATGAGGCCTGAGAGTAGGGATCCTATGCATATGTCGAGTGAGGAGAAGCCTGGCATTCCGGACGGTGAAACTGAAAAAAGGAAGGCTTTTCAAAGGATCAAAGGCATCAATCCACTCCCACTCTCCTGGATCCCACTGAAGATATCTGATCAGACTGCCACCATATAACCACAAACACCAAGAGCCATGAGTCACTATCTTAGGAGAAGGGTCAATGAACCAATGCTTCCCCGAACGACCAACAATCCTCAGTGGACTAAGCCTAGTATCTGGGATGATCTCCTCAATCTCCCTCCAGGCATGATAGAGTATGCAATCTGTAGCCTCCTGGCCCGGGAGAGCAATGACCTGTAGAGGTATGCCTATCCTCGAAAAAACTCCCAGGCAACTCGGATGATAGTCTCCATGAAAGGTCCCAGAAAGCCACGCATGCGGAATAGGTGCATCAATCTGATAAATATGAATGCGAGAGCCCCTAAGATGCTGAATGGATGCACCTCTCCGATCCTCCGGAAGACTCTTAAAGGTCTTCCAAGCAAGAACTTTGTATGCACATCTCTCCCATCCTGACCACTGCATATAACGAGATGCACCAAGTGGCCGACCAGCCTCATCCCTAATGAGCTCGTTCCACATAATAGGTTGTCCGTCAGCCTCATCCAAAGACCTAGGAAGCCTTTGTCGCAAAAAAGATCTCATGCTTCTCCATGCTCTGATGACAATGGCTGTAATAAGAGGGGAAGATGGTGCCTTGATATCAGCCTCTGTGAACAAAAAATGTGTGCTGGGCATCCAGTCTCTCCCGACCCTGGGTGTACATCCGGAAATCTGAGACAAGAAAAAATCCTTCCAAGGCTCAGTGCCTAGTAAGAAACCTTTGACCACAACTTTGCAAAGCAACTCCTTGCACTAAACATCCGGATCGATAATATTCAAGCCCCCCTCTCGTTTGGGCTAAATAACTGAGCCAAGCTACCTTGAGGCAATAAACGAAGCTGAGGCAAGCAATACCTGATTAGCCACCAAAGCTCTGGAAGCTAAATCTAATCTCCTAGAGCTCCAATGGAGGAGCTTCTTCCGGATACTCATAAGTACCAGAGCAAACTACAGTGCAGGAGAAATATCAATCCCAACTTGGCATCCCAAATATCTAGCAGTGCATCCTCTGCTGATCCAAGTAAAACCAAGCTCTACACCCCAAGCAACTCTCGGTGAATCACTAACCCAAAAACCAACAGATTTGTGCCGATTAATGAGTGCCCCTGCTGCCAAACAGAACTCCTCTAGTGCTACCCGGAAGGAACATAAGCATATCTGTGAAGCCTCCAAGAACATGGTTGTGTCATCAACTAACTCAGAGTCAACCAATTCCTCTTGACTACAAAGAGGCAACCTCAATCCCAAAATACCAGCAATGGAGCGGAGAAAGATGGTCATGGCCTCTGCAACTATGATATATAATAATGGGGCTAAAGGGCAGCCCTGTCGTACTGAGCGAGAAATCTGAAACCACTCTCCTCTATCACCGCAAGCGAGCACTCTATTGTGGGCATCACGATACATGCATGAAACTCCCTTGATCCATCTATGAGAAGCCCATATGGCTAAGAGTACCCTCAAGGAAGTCCCGATCACTATCATAGGCCTTCTCAAAATCCAAGAGCAAAATGGCTAAGGGCTGATTGCTTGCTTTAGCCCATTCAATGGTCTCCCAAAACGAGAAAATGTTGCCAAAGATGCTCCTGCCGTGTAAGAATCCATTCTGAGTATCATGAATGACATCCTGCAAAATTGGCTGCAATTTGATGCTCACTGCCTTAGCAAGAATCTTATATGAAGTCCCAAGTAAGGTGATAGGTCTCCATTGGCCAATCAATGTCTTATCCCTACTCTTAGGAATAAGATAAATAAGACCCTCAGTGAGAGAAGAAGGCATATAACCTGTGTCCCACATCTCCTGCAGAGCCGATGTGATCTCAGCCCCAATCTCATCCGAAAAAGTAATGAAAAAAACAGGGGAGAGGCCATCCTCCCCTAGACACTTACCATGAGGTAAGGCATGAAGAGCATGACTCAATTCCTACATAGAAAAAGGGGCATCCAGAGCGGCACACATCTCCTCAGTGAACAAATGTGGCAATGCATTCCAAACCTTCCTCTGTGCCCTGTGTCTCAAATCAGAGTGCGGCTCAGCACTAAGAAGTTGACGATAGAAATCAGTGGCAATCTGCCTAACCATAAGAGGATCTGAGTGAAGAGTGCCATGTGAATCCTGCAACTGTCTGACACACTCTCTGGTATGAGATGGGCCGTGATGAGTAGCAAAGAAATGTTTGTTATATCTGCCACCCATTTGTGTCCAAAAGGATTCCTGGGCATGGAAACGGTACTCCGCGCGCTGCTCAAGAGAGTGATGAAGTTCTGCCCTAATAATACATAAAGAAGCTGCAACCCATTGAGCATGAGGATGTTTCTCATGCTCTTTTTGCAAGGCAGCCAATCTACGTCTAATAGCCCTTTCTAAATCCAAGGCCTCTTGCCTCTTAGACAGGGCACATGTGTGATGAAAGTCACTGGGGACAGAGGAGCATTTTGTTTGCCAGTGTGGTGCTTTGCAGGAGATCAGGGCATGCTATCCTGAGGTTTTTAGAGGGACCACATCACTTAGACAGATTTGGGAGAGATCGGACCAGAGACAGCTAGGCAGACTACTACTAGCACTACAGAGACACAGGGAGATTTTACTTCAGACACCCGCACATCATAGCGGAGGAAGACAGTCCCAGTTGACTGACTTCTTCCAGAGATTGGCACCAGTAGCCCAGCCACACACATTGGGAGTGACATCTCAGCGAGCGGAGGAGATTCGAGCTAGGCGACGATCCAGACTAGCCGGCTACCAGACACCACGGCTACACCATAGAGAGATCGCGGCCATCTGGTCTCGACACCACCCAGCAGGAGGTCCAGGAGCAGCTGGCACATTTTCGCTCTGATCCAAGACGCATGTTCTAGACATTTACGGCATCCTCAGATCGGATGTATGACATATTGTACCCAGACTATGGGACTGGATGGAGTTAGGAGTAGATAACATATCATACTTGTATCACCCCTTCAGCATATAGAGATGCATTAGTAGCCCTAGTACTCCATCCACACCCTCTCGTTTGTACACCACCATTGAGTCCCCTATGGTCGTGTTGTCATACTTGTACATTTTATTCTCACTCCACATTTTCCTCTTGATGACTGGAGGAACATCATTGTACTACTTGTTTGTCTCATAGGCCAATTTTGGCCTTTTGCAGACGTTAATATATCTCTTTCTTTCTTTCTTTCTTTCTCGCAGGCAAAATGACACCATGTCCAATGATGCAAGGCAAGATCAAAGCTGAAACAGAGATAGAGACACCACCCTTGGTACCAACAGCTAGTGACCAAAAGGTGTGTCCCGAGAGAAGCTTGCCCGATCTCCCACACTGGCTAGCATCCAGTTTATGCTCTTGCAAGAGCAATACATCCATAGGTCCACCTGTGACTGCACAATGAAGCTGGGTTTTTACAATTTGTTTCCGCCGATGTGGAAAAAAACCCCCAAGACCCTAAATGTTCCAAGAGACAATCCTCATAAGGACTCAGAGTAGGAACGACCAGATCTCATGATCGACGAAGCACCCCCTTTAGAGGCGGAAGTACGTTTCGCATAGGTAAGGGAGGGAAAATCTGACGATGTAAACCTTACCTCTCTCTCCCACTCCGGGGAAAAGCCAGGCTAGTCCTCAGAACTGGAGAGGTACCCTAACAATGTGAATGTGCAACATCATCCTCAAGGGTACAATCATCCTGTAACTGTAATGCAGCATCTTCCTGTGAAGGATCCAGATCATGTGCTTGCAAAGCCTCATCCTCCAAAGAAGGATCAACATCCTGTGAGGCAAGAGGTGCATAGGGGTTAGGGTGCTCCACAAGGGGTGTGGGTGAAGGGGCAGGTGCAGGAGAGCTCGAAAGGACTGGTACCTCTAGAACCTGGCCAAGGGATGCCCCTATGGAAGCTAAAAGCTTCCAATAGGACCGAGGAAGAGCAGGGAACCGTAGTGAGACCAAGGTAAGGCGCTGATCCTCCGCCACTGGATCAAAGCCCACCTGGTACTGAAAGAAGAAAATCTTCCTAGGACCAAGAGGGAAGGGGCTGCCAGCCAAACGTGAGAAGTAGCTTCTGAAGAATGAAAGTCCACCTGGAAGAAGCCTCGACCAAGCAAACGAGTATCCTGGAAGTGCACAATCAGCTTCGAAGGGAGAGCTGCTAGAAGCCATTCACGGGCATGCGAACGAGAGGGGTGGGAACCATAAACTCTCGCAACAAGGGTGGTCTGGACCTCAAGGTCAATGTCGTGCTGAAGAGAGGTGAGCTCGTCTTGTGAAAAATTGATGATTCTCCCGGCCAGTGGGGGTGACGAAAGATTGGCTGCGGCATAAGAAGCCATAAAGCCAATAAAAAAAAGTGGGCAGCCGACTTGTATCCAGATAAAATTGCTGCTGAAAAAGAGACGGGTGCAGAAGAAGGGCGGCAGAGGCGGGAGCAGAAGGGCGAGAGCAGCTGGGGTAGCAAAGGCAGATGGGCAGGCGGGGGCAGCAGAAGGGCAGGCGGGGGCTGCAGAATTCAGGCGAGGGCAGTAGAGGGGCAGGCAGGGGGCTGCAGATCAGGTGAGGGCAGCAGAGGGGCAGGTGGGGGCAGGACAAAGCAGTGCCGCAAGATCCATATTTTGAAATCGGCATCGGCATTAGCTAGATACCTTGTATTCACTCTTATAAAAATAAGAGGAAGTTTTCAATACGCTTGTTCAAATTTTTTCTTTATGAGCGAGATAAGTTTGCTAATTGTCTTTTTTGGTTTATTTTCAGGGGGGTGACATAGACTTCCTTAGCTCAGATCACTCGCCTGCACCGCCAGAGTTAAAATTGCTTGATGAGGGCGATTTTCTAAAAGCATGGGGGGGTATTTCGTCCCTTCAGGTATGGCTTATAACTAACCTATGCAGATGCCTTTTAAAAAGAAAATACAACCGACTTTTTTTGCATGAAACAAATGTTTGGATTTTTTGTCTTGTTGGATATATCTTTTTTTGATAAAGAATATGATGCAGAATTGGAAGGATTCATTGTAGTGCAGGTTTAAAATCTATTTGTGTAACATGTAATACATATTAAGGGTTTAAAAAAGTAATGTCCCTGCCCCTTGAAAAAAAAAAAAAACATTTAAGGGTTACTTGCAAAACGATTTATGAATAACTTGCAGCCCAATAGGACTCATCATACCAATCATTCTATCATTTGAGAACATGCTTTTTCTCTACTCTTTTATTTACAAACTTTGTTGGAATAAATATACTGCCACAAAAAACCACCTTTTGGTGGGAGAAATTCAGCTCCTTTTAAAGCAGATTACTGGAATCTTTTACTTTGGTTGACAGAATTCGTGGCAAACAGCTACCTTGCATCCATCTTTGCAACAACCTGCCCAAGTCAACTTCCACTCAAGAGCCTCCACAAATTTTTATGTGCATCTCCCTTGTGGCATGGCCCCACCTCCTCATGATTACATAGTGCCTGACTCTCTCACTGGAACCTATGATGATGGGTATCTTGGATATGTGCCTTATAGTTACGTTAATACAATTGTTCCACCTATTTCCCACAGGGGAACACACCTATGCTCATCCTTTTGTGAGAAGCATGCCAATGCTATCTACAATAGCAACAACTTCTATCGGCACAATGTACACTACTAGAAGTCCTGAACTGATGGTAGGATTATATCATCCTGCTCCTACCTACACTCCTTCAAGAGTGCATGCTGTTCCAGTAGGAGGAGCAGCAGCTATGGGAGTACCTACTCCAACACCATTGTAAAGATCCATTCCAGTTGAACCGCCTATTCATCCTACATCCCCCGATAGAAATGGTGTTTGCAGATGATGCTATCACTGATCAGAATGGCAGAAGCTATTGCCAGAGCAGTTGCAAAACAAGAGAACATCCAGTTCCTGCAGTTGCTACTGCACCCCATGGTCCTCGGAAAAAGGAATGAGAGAGACGAAACTCTTGAGTTTGGAGTGTGTCTAAGGCAGTGCAAAGGTTTAGTGGGGGCTTGGGGATGCTCACGGACATTTGGAAACCTTTGAGCAAGCCTGTGAAGCTTTGGAAGTGAATGATGACCCCACCAAGGTCGGAGCATTAGGTTTTACCCTAGAGCATGAGGTTGCCAAGTGGTTTAGAACTTTCGAACCAGATGGCAAAGCAACATACGAAGATTTGAAACAATCCTTCTTGATTGCTTATGCTAAGACGAGAGCCAAATGGAGTTTAGTAAACCTACTGAACACTCTTTTGGCAAGAATAGATGAAGATGATCAAAGAATACATTAACAAGGGCCAAGTAACTTGATAGCAGGTGTTAGCCTAACGAGCAACCTAGCCAAACCAGATTGATCTCTCTTTTCTTAAAAGGCTTACAAAGCGAGAAATCGCATGATGCACTTTATGCTAGAAGATATAGGACCTTCAATGAATGTGCTCTAGACACCATTGATTATAGTGACAATTTCATGGATCCACCCAGAGAAATATTTGGCTCTGAAGCTTCATTCAAAGCTGGATCAGGTAGTGAGAGATCTGATGGATGGAAGTCTGAAGGGAAAAAGGAGGACCCGGATCTCATTAACAGACTAATGAAGCAATTGAAATATGAGTTCAAAATACCCAAAGGAGGCGGGTAATAATATGGTAGCGTATGAGGATTACACATGACCACACTAGGTAGGTGTGGGTATACTTTGTGAAAGAGAAAAGTGGAAGTGTTTACGCACTTTCAAAGCTTGGTTTACACATAAAATGCCTAAGTTCAGATGGTGGGAGAGAATATTTCTCCAATGAATTCAAAGATTATCTAAGAGAGCTTGGGATGTACATCCCGCAATAAAATGAGGTTGCAGAAAGGAAGAACAGGCACATTGTAGAAGTTGCTCATGCATTGATGAATGAGAAAGGAATGCCTCACTATTTTTGGACTGAAGTAGTAGCAACTACAATTAATATTATGAACAAAACCCTCACTATAGCAATTCATGGCATGACGTGTGAACAGAAGTTTATTTGTAGAAAACCAGATTTGGCACACTTTAAAGTGCTTGGGTGTGTTCCCTATGTACATTGGATATGCATATATGATCAAAGCAATAAAAGAGATAGATCCCACATGTTTTGAGGAGGCGCTTGGACGTTCATTGGGAAGATGCCATGGATGAAGAGATGGCTGCATTGGATTGCAAATGAGACATGGGATTTGGTGTCTTTGCCCAAGGAGAAGAAGGCAATTGGATGCAAGTGGGTCTACAAAGTAAAGCATAATAAGATGGGTCTGTGCATAGGTACAAGGCTAGATTGGTAGCCGAGGGATATGCACAGATCTATGGCATTGTATGAGGAGACTTTCAGCTTGGTTGCTAGGATGGCAATCGTGAAAGCAATAATTGCTATGGTTGCAGCTTAAGGATGGTCTATTTTATCTGCTGCCATAAATAATCATCCAATAGTAACCATGGATTAATCTTAGGGCTCCCCAACCCTGCCCAGGTTAGGACCTAATCCCAAGGATTCACGTTAGGTACATTACACGTCGGCAAATATTGGGGCCCTGGGTAATGCAATTAGAGTCTGGCTATCTGGTGACTATCTTGTTGCTACAGGTCTCCGAAGTGAAGAGACATAGGGGCGTGGTTGAAGAAGATGGTGCTTGTCAAGATGTCAAACTGAGCCTCCCTCATCATAGGCCCACTTGTTGAGGTAAAATCGGTCGAGTGTGGCAAGATTGGTATCTATGCTGCAGTGGTCAAATCTGGAGAAGAGGAGGTTGTGGTGGATGCAGCTAAACTCTAGAAAATGCTAGGCATCTTGTTCGCTAATAGAGAAGACTGACTCCTAGGCCACACATTCCTGCCCTGAGATGGTAGAGTCCATGCTGCCTCTTTGACAATCCTCTTAAAGTTGTCTCCCATGCCCCTAACATCCTCTTGGGGAAGCCCATATCTCACTTATTTGGGGAAACTTGTGTGGTTTGTGTCCAATTGGGAACATAAATGTTGAGGAGGCCAATACGTCTCTCATCCGATAGAACTATCACCCACTGCATTTGGCCATTGGCAAGGACACCCACTAGGGACAGTAGCTGGATATTGACGGAAATGCAGATCTCCCCTGTGGTAAGGTGGTGCTCTGGTATCCTAAGTGCATCAACTAGCACTCTCTGAAGCCCCCCTCCAACAATCATCTTGCAGGAGGCTGCACACCCTGCTAGTCCATGCACATTCCAAGAGAGAATGCAAATGACTAGGAGAAGAGGAGGTTTCATGCTCTGCTTAAGTCTCCCTTGGAATGAGAGGATTATGACAGGACCACTTGGGCCCATGCCCTATCCCGCAGTACATGCAGGTGATCCTCCTGTAGACACCGCGCTCAGCAGCAAATCCCATGTGGAAGAAGATGAAGAGGTGACTCCAGCGAGTAGGATCCATCCATCTCAATAGTTAGATCAATCAAGCTCCATCCTCGCCTTATGCCTGGCATGGCTGGTCTTGTTTGTGATTGAAATATCTTTTGAGGATCTCGGAGATGAAGATGGCCTAGTCGCCAATTGTGGTGGTGAGGAAGGAACAGTCTTACGTACTGTCCAGAGCCACATTCAAGGTGAAGACAGCGGGCTCTACATCATGGTGAATGGGGACTACCTTGGACTCTGGAGGGAGAGTGTAGCTATGATGGTCTCTATTGAGCTCGAAAACCCTTCAATGGAGCGGCACCTAACAGAGTGCAGATAAGGGGTGGTGGGTGGGAGGGAGAACGGGAACATTGGTGAGGGGTTGGGGGGCGGGGGGCGGGGGGGGGGTGGTTAGTGGGGGTGTGGTTCAGTTGGGGCAGAGTGTTGAGGCATTGTCCTCGTTTCTGAAGTGGGCAGAAGGCAGGGAGGAGCATCTCAACAGCTCCAGGGGCCATCTGGAGAGCAAGCTGGTTATGAGGGGATGCCTGTACTGAGAGATCCTTAGCAAGGGGTGTGGATGGCATTGTGGGTTCCCTCCGAGACTGTGGCTATGCAGCTGGGGGCGTCAAACCCTTTATGAGTCAGCAGGCACTCTCCAGCTGTTTGTGAGTTTAATTTGTAGGAGCTCCACAGTGCCCATCTCTCGGGGTAACTAACTCCAATTTAGAGGCATTTCCTGTGTATGACTCTCCATGAGTCTGATTTGGACAGGCAGAGCCTTTCAGCATGGTTGCTTGTGGCTTCAAAAGGCTGCACAGTAGCTAGGATTACATCCTCATCATGACATTCGTTCACATTGGCTCCGCGATAACGACGGCACACCCCCCTCTCACATTTTCCCTTCTCACTTGGACAGCTGGGCTCTCTCCTTACCTAGAAGGCCACTGAGACCTTTATGCCCCCATGCAACGACTCCATTTCTTTAGCAGACCTTGTAAAAGGATTGTAGTCATCATAGATCCCTTTTGGAGGCTCTGGTAGATTGCAGTGAAACCCAGGAAAGTGATCAAACAACATGACCAGCCGACTCCAGGTATCCCTTGTTTACTTCATCAGGCGATGGATCCAAGTCCACCAGATAGGTTACACTCCATGCACACAGCAGCACTTGCTGCCGTGGGGTAGGCTAAGCCATACTCGTGGAATTTAGGAGATGCCTATGGAGCCACTAAGATCATGTTCCTTCTATGCTTGACAGTTCATCTTAGCCTTGCAGATGGCCATGTTGAGTATGTATGCAGCATGTAGCTCAGATGAGATGAGGTGCCTTTGGCACAGCAGGTTTGTTCACTGAGGATTGCCTTAGCATCCTCTTCATGGGAGCACTAAGCAGCCTGGCAGCTTGGCATGTCAGGAGGCCAGGCTATCAAGAGATTATGGAGGAGACATTTTTAACTTGCACTTTCTTTAATTTTCAAATCTTATGAAATATTTTTCAACTTAAATGTACGGGGTATTCTATCTTGGTTAAAATTTACTGATTGCCCTAATAATACCTTAAGAGCTTGTTATACCAGAGTAAGGGATTCTCTAGATCAGGATAGGAGCACTAGAAGAGAAGTTCCCACTGTAATACTTGTGTCATGGCTTGAAATATTGAATTAAGCTCTTCAATGACTGCAGCTTGTGCTTCCTATAACGTGGACGTATGGCAAAGAACACGATGTTTCTCTAGACCTCATTTCACAGTGGTGGAGCTCAAGGCCAGCCAAGTTTGCTGGTCTCCATAGCAAGGTAAAAATTGTCACACAGTTCAATCCATAAAATGGGACATCTTAGTTTTACTGTGATTTGTCATAAAACATGGAAATTTGAGTGCCCAGAGTATCTTGTGATATTCGTAGGTGCACAAAGTGGCTAATGATGAACATTCGCAAAGTAAGCTTCATTTAGTTGTTTTCAGGGATCCATAGATATTGGAAAAGATGCAGATTTTGTAGTATGGGATCCAGAGACGTCCTTTGATGTCAATGAAGATTTTGTCATCTATCACAAACACAAAGTATGGCTGTCTTTACGTTTACATGAAACATTTCAGCAATATGATTGTGTGTATGGATGTATCTATAAATCCATTCATGCATGTATGTAAGATGTATACACCCTTGATATTGAAGCTATGTCTTGCAGATTACGATGTGTAGACCCTTGATATTGATGCTATGTATTGCAGATTACGCCGTATGCAGGAAACAGGCTTTATGGGAGAGTCATAGCAACGTTTGTGAGAGGCCAGATGGTTTATCATGAAGGTCACCACACATCACGACCATGCGGGTGTCCAATCGTTGCTTTAGGGGATCATGTTTCAATAAGCCATCAGATAATGTAATGAATGATCCAAGTAAAGCGCTTGCCGAAATCACCTTGCTCATGTAAATGTAATTGATGTTAGCAATTATGAATGTTTGAAGAGCTTTAGTCCTTGAAAATCCTGATGTTTCTCTGAGAGCTTGACAGAAAATATGGTTGTAAAGAAGTTCTACAAAAATTGATTGATGGCCCCCTGTCTACACTACTACAAGCCTGGAAAGAGCATTTCTCAGGCTGCAGTTACAGCTTACAAAGTACCAAGGATGATAAACTAGGGAGACTAGGTTGTAATGTCCATAAATCACCCATTGTAATGTCCATGGATCACCCGATGTTCCTTGAACCATGAGAGCAAGCATGATACCAACAAGGTAAACCCATGTTAACCATAGACTAAACTACATATTAAGGCATCGGCATCTAATGTGATCAATTCTAAAGTTAAGAAAAATAAAGGTGTTGATGCAGCTTGTGTAAGGACTCTCCTTTAAAAGACATTTGATTATGTAAAAGAAAGCATTCAATATCTTATCCATGCGATGGCTATCCCTATCCAAATCCTGTGCTGTGCTGATTCTTTCATTTGATGTGTCAAAGATGTAAATCCCCTTTAACCGTCTCCTTATACTTGATGATTGAATTACATTGGATTCACGTGTAAAGAACTTGCATGGAGTTAAAGAGATGCTACAATAGCTAGGGAAGTCAATAAGTGGGACAATGCTTCCCAAGTTGTACCAAAAAGTTTACGTGGTGCCGATACATAGAATTGTAACATTTTTCAAATGAGATTTTAAGACATCACAGGACTAGCCCACAAATTTGTGCCTAGGCTAATACTTTTTGAATTAGTTGTCAAAAATTGAAAGAGTTGAGGAGAACGAAGCTTTTTGCAGAGAGAGAGAGAGAGAGAGAGAGAGAGAGAGAGAGAGAGGTATTAACGTCGGGAGAATGCAGAGTAAACGTTTAAGACTAAAACCACCTTTTTTTTCTCCCAAAAAAGAGACTTCTATTAAATATGAAAAAAATTAACAAAAAAGAGAGATTTGAGACCAAGCAAGGGGGAAATCTCAACTAGTCGGGTTCCTTGTCCTACTGGCAAGGCCCCATATGAGATCGAGTGAAAAAAATGCCATGATCCCATTCTCTCATAAATTGGCCACGTTTTCTCTTTGCGGCCCTTGAAGATCCTTGAATCCTAGCCCAAGTGGCCATGAGCGTGTGGATATCCATTGGGTATCATAAACCAAAGTGCCCTCCAACCTTCCAGATGTGCCACGCTATGATGCTAACAATAATCTCCCATGCAGTGTCCAACCTTTGTGCTGGAGGTGCCTAACTCCAGCATGTCGTCCTGAAGTAGACACCGTCAACCCACTCCCTGGAGGTGCCTAACTTCAGCATGTCCTGAAGTAGACACTGTCAACCCACTCCCTGGGTAACCCGCAAGATCATATCTCTTTCACTCTCTTCAAACTTGATTTGTGGGCTCGACTATGTCAACCAAACAATAGCACCAAAACAAATGTAGGTGTCTCTCCTCGTCCTTCCAAAAAGGTGTGTTATTGCAATCTAGATCCTCTACGCCTCCCTGCACTCCCATAAGCAATAGTAAAATGTGTCTAAAGTTGTTGCACATCTGAGACAAGCTAGGCTAGCGCCAATGACCAATCTCCACTGATTGGTGGCACGTCCGCCATGTAGAGAGCCAAATAAAGGAGGAAATCTTCGTTTCCATGTATGAGTGCCACAACCTCCGCCAAAAAGGGGTGATCCCATAAGCCTCCAAATACAATCTAGAAGCAGGGACACATGCACCTAGTCAGAGGATCATGCACTTGATAGGCACTAGTTAGAGGCACCCAACACTTGAGAGGAACTATTCAGAGGATTATGCAAGTGAATGCATCCATACCTAACCATTGGATCACTGGGAACTTCATGGAAGGGCCTCATCACTTATCATTTGGAGTGTTCTCAGGAATAGGGGTACCTATTTAGGTCAAGTGCCTCGCCACTTTGGGTGAGGATGATGTACCAGTCTTCTACTCCATTCAGGATAGATGGCTCTTGGAGAGAAGTGTTGAGCAAGATCTCATTGAGGATCTGGTGGTCTGGTTGGTGAGAGTGGTGGGTAGGGTAAGAAAGCACATTTATATTGATCCATCTAAAGGGATGATTACAGACTCTAGGAGCCTCTGGTTTTATGATGGATGTCCTATCAAATACTTACATTGGGACCCCAGTGAGTGGGAGTGGAGGGATGCTTTTAACCCCGTGAAAAGCATGCTCCAGCTACACTATATGCAGAACGTGAGACACAATGCTCCAATTGGTTTAAAAAAACTCCTAGACTGCAAAATACATTATACAACTATTTAAAAAAAGTCCAAAATTTTACAAAACCAATTCCATGTTTGGTGTGCCACCCATCACATTTTAATATAGCTCATAGCTGCGTTGGGAAATCTAAATTATGGAAAATGTTTGGTAAAGTATGGAGACAAGAGACCTTAGATAAATCCCTTAAAATTTGTAAAATGGAAACTCCAAGGATCAACAAAGTCTCATTCTTCTTGGTGAGAGAAAGAAAACACTTAACTACAAGAAAGACATTGCGAGACCCATAGCAAGCATGCCAGCAAAATTGCAACACTGAACAAGGATTTGAACTCCTCACTATGGTGGCCTAAGTATTGATGCATTTGCTCTAATTCATTATTAGAATTCTTACAATCCTTGTTCCACTCAAAGTTCTTGCAATTTGGCAAACTCCAAGATGAATTCAAGCTGATATATATCACATGTCCCATGAAGTTTTGTAATCCCTTGAAATTGCATGATGGAAATATTTCCACCACCAACTTGATGCTGGCCTATATGTTGCTAAACCAACAACATTTATACGTCCACCACCAATGTGTTACCATAAGAAGAAACACGAGGGATAAAGTTAGATTCTATAATTTTTAGTGTCTCCCAACAAAGGGCTCTATGTGGCTTCTATGCATATGATAGTACTGCCTTAACTCTTCAAATGATGATGCTATCCAATGGTTTTCTATGAAGGGAATGCACGTGGAACTATAATAATAGTTGAGAGTGATTAAAGTGTCTACTTTGTTGAGATTCTTGAGCTTCCCAAACCCAAAGCCCCTTCCATTAGTCTTGCCAACAAGTTTAAGTCTTTGCTTATTATTCAAACTAGTTGTGCAAGCATAATTAGTATTGACCTTTGTTTTGATAAATATTTGGATTGGGGACCACATATTGAGGCCCTAAACCTAATAGAATAGGATTTATACATAAGGCCCTACAGTGGGGGTAGGCCTCTGAGTTGTTCTTCCCTTCATGGTCGTTCAGTTGGCTTATTTGTTCTTCCCAAAGCTCCTCAGTTGATGTGGATCTAAAGGAGTTTTTCCTTTTTAACAAGGAAGTGCTTTGTTAAATAATGCTGGTCATTTTCTCTGGGATGGAAGGTAGGGTGGGTTTGAGGAAGTGTGGTTTGATGAACTATAGTTGACTATATAGTTAATTGTTTCCAATAGTTAGTCTAGATCAAGTTTGCATCAAGGGTTTCACTTTTGTGAAATGGTCTCTAGTTCTTCCTAAAGTAGGTCTGGAGCTAATATGTCTAATAGGTCTGGAGCTAATATGTCTAATAGGTCTGGAACTATAGTTGACTGTATAATTATTGTTTCCAATAGTTAGTCTAGATCGAGTTTGCATCAAGGGTTTCACTTTTGTGAAACGGTCTCTAGTTCTTCCTGAAGTAGGTCTGGAGCTAATATGTCTATTCTACTTTAGCTACAAAAAACATTTTGTGAAGTTCTTTTAAAATTTTAAACCTTTTTTTTTGCCAGGCTCACTTCTCTAGGTTCACACCTCTAAACTCACATGTCCAGGTTCATGTTTGCATGCTTACATCTCTAGACTCATGTATGCTCATGTATGCTCATGTATGCAGGTTCACATTTGTAGGTTCATGTATGTAGGCTCACGTCTATAGGCTCACACTTTTTTTATATGAATTAGGCTTGGAGGTTTGGAGCTTAACAAGTGAGCTTGGAGGCCTCAAGGGTCTCAAGTTTGAAGCATTGGTAAGTGCCCTATGACAGTTGTGTTCTCTTGCTCTTCCTTTAGGTGAATGCATTGAGTTCCCTCTTGGTGGTGTGGTAGCCCATAATATTTTTGGCGCCACTGCCAGGGAAACACCTTTGTTTCTTCCTTCCTCTTGGAGTTTCAGCTCCCATTGCATAAGATTCATGATTTCCTTTGCATTCTGGTAGTGCATTGTGTCGAAAATGAATGGATAAGATTTGTGTGGTAGTAAAAAATCATGAGAAATTGGTTGTGTTTGTTGTGTATGTGTGTGGTGGAGTGGTCTTGGAAGAGAGCTTCACTGTTTTTGATATTTGCATCACTGGAATCATCAACGTGAATGAGCAGGTTGGTGTTCTGTTTTTCCTTCTTTTCAAAAATTCATAAAAATTAAAAAAATAAGGAGCCATTGACTATGCCTTGAACTTGTATTACACTCCTTAGGTGGGGCACAATTATTTTGGAAATAGTTGGATAAGTATTTTGCACCCAAAATCACATTAGTCGACGCAAGAAGTTCCCACGTGAAACTGCAGGAAAATCGTTTACGTCGTGAACCGTTTTCTGCAACTTCACGCCGTGAATCACTTCTGACATCAACGCCACAATTAACACCACAATTCACGAGATTACCTCACCAAAAATAGGTAGCCTTATCCTGACACCATGAGGTATGACAAAATTAAGAATGAAGAATGTGTAGAAAAACGTTCGACGTGAACTATTTCAGAACTCTTGACGTGAACCAATTTTTGTTCATGACATGAACCATTTTAGAAACCTTCACGACGTGAACCCATTATTTTTCACGACGTGAAACGTTATCTATTCAATCACGACGTGAACTTTTTCTGCAATCTCACACCTTAATCAAATCAAATTAAACTCACGAGCTTGGTATAGTCACATTAAGTTAAAAATTGACACCCATAATAAGGTAACGTGGAATTCTGATCCCAAGGATAAAAAATTTTAAGTACGTGAAAGTGTAGAAAATCGTTTACGATTGAATTGTTTTCTAACACTTCATGCCATGAACTATTCTCTGCAATCTCACGGCCTCAGAAATAGGTCGATCGAATCTGATTAAAACTTAATTGGGATAGCAAAATAGCTTATCAAATCATACATACATGCACTTAAGGTCTGGAAAGCTCATTAGAGACAATCTTGCACCTGACAATAGTGCATCAAATCATACATACATGCATTTAAGGTCTGGAAAGCTCATTAGAGACAAATCACCCAGGATCTTCCTATTAAAAAAGTGTGGGTTCAGGCCATTCAGTAAGCACTCACTTGAGTGGCTTAAGTAATCTGACCACCATTGAAACTAGTAGTGAAGAATCCATGGAAGAGGGGCTGAGGTACTCTGGGTTTGGGGAAGAGGAGAAACCACCCTCCCCAACCAGATCTAGTGGTATTATTGATATCGCCCAGGGATTTTTTGGTCTGCAAACAAGTCATGGCGAAGAAGCGCAATTTGTGGGCATGGGTCCGTCAACCAGCACTGGACTTGGCCCAAGGCAAGAAGTTCCCATCGAAACGTCAAATTCGAGATTGTCAAACATCGGCACCCCCCTGAATGAGATGGGACATGGAAAGTGTAGCCAAGATGGGTCAAGTATTCTTCCCAACCTTAGAAGAAGTAGAGTTAGATCTAAAAAGGATCGACGTGGAACGACAGCTCTATGAGAGTTGAGCTTAAGGAAACAAGAGCTCGATACTCGAAGGGAGAGAGCTGAACAAAAGGAGATGGGAAGTTTAAACTTACTCCAATCACGGGGTAAGGAGCCGAAAATAGTCATGCGAAGAAGTGAAGGAGAAATTCCAAACTCAAAACCCATAAATGAAGAGCCCAGAGCTGAGGAAGGGTTTGTAACCCTAGAAGAAGAGGATAATCTAGCAAGAGCGGCGGGTGAAGTGGAGGACCGACTGTACACTAAAAAGGACATCGAGCAGATGATCAATCATCCTACGTTCCTATAGGATATGGAACTTTTGAGTCTACAAAGGCGTACAGAGGTAACTAATGATGAGCCACTCCAAGGTGCAGTGGTGGCAGGACCATCCCATAGACCGAAGATACCTAGAAGAGCCAACACAGGAAGAGGACAAGGGCTAGGTAGGGGGGGAGCAATTCCTCAAAGACCAAGGGTAGATCCAACCATTGATCTTAATGCAGCCATAAGGATGGATCTGTTGAATATGGCCACATAAATGGGCCGAGGAATGGTCAGGGAACTAGGCACTGCTCTAGAATCTTGGCCCTCCCAGATGAAGCCACACATCATTTTTAAGTTCGTCCAAAAATTCTCTCGGGACGGGGATCCTATTCAACATGTAGAGATTTTTTAATCCACATGCGAAACCTGCGGGCCGGTTAGCGATGTGACAATGATTCATGCTTTCTCACTGACCCTAGAAGGGAAAGCGCATCAATGGTTCCAAACCCTCAAACCCGAGGATAAGGTTAACTTCACACACAACTCAAGAATGTGTTTGTGCCCATCTTTGCCAGAAGTGGTGATGACAGATGGAGCCCTATGGCACAACTACACAATATCAAACAAAAGGAAATGGAGTCGATGAGAGACTATGTGTCTCGATTAAAGTACTTAAATTCAAGGTGCAAACTACGGGAGAGGTTAACTGACGATTAGTTATTGCCTTGCTTCCAAAGCGGAGTTAGAGACCACAAGATGCATGCTTATCTGGTACTTGCCCGCCAGCCACACTAGATGCATGTTGCAAGCTGGCAATTGAATATGTGAAGATATAATGTGCAAGAATTACCACAATCGGAAGATGTCAGAATATCTTCGGCAACAATGCCTTTGTGTGTTTCGAGTCACCAAGAGATTGGAACTTGGAGCAAGCAAGTCAGAAACATGACTATGGACGAGTTCAGTAATGCAATACTAGAGAAATCAAAGGTAAAGGAGGGAAGAGAAATATCTGGGCATGGGCATAACCATCTTTATCCCCCCATAGGGAATCGGTGTGGTGCTTGATGTGCAGATTGAATCACACTACCACCAAATGTCCACAGTTAAGAGTAAGGCTACTACTCTATTGTGCACACTGTGTAGAATTAGGGAATCATGACACTTCAATGTGCAGATATCCAAGGTTCCAAATAGTTGCACAGCTGCTGGCACCTAGAACTCTATTGGGCTTACTAGCACTACTTAGACAAATCATTGTAGCTGTAGGACAACCCAACTCTTCCTATTTGCCTAGGGGGATGTTCCGGGTACATGACACTTCACCTCTACCACCACATGTTCTACCATCGCAGGCTAAAATCAACCAAGTATTGATTGAAGAGCCATCATAAGATATTGATTTGGTACGTGAAGTAGAACTTTGTGGAAAGTACTATGAGGAAGTTGCAGAGGTCACTCACATCTGAATTCTATGTCCTACAGAATAACATGCTAGTACCTGTGTTTCAAACCATGGTACATTGGAGGGGTAAGGACATGAACTCAAACATGAGGAGAGGACCGCTATAATGTTTTGGTTGTGGTGGGCCGCATCAAATTACTGAGAGTGCCTAAACAAGAATGCCTAAACAAGAATTACTGAGAATGCCTAAACAAGAATTACTGAGAGTGCCTAAACAAGAATGCCTAAACAAGAATTACTGAGAGTGCCTAAACAAGAATGTGGTTCATACGCACCAACCCCAACAATTGACTGCTTCACCCAATGACATGCCAATACTTACTTATACTAAATGTGGTATTGATCATTTGATCAAGGATTGTCCATACCGCACAAGTGGTTCGACTTCCAGTTCTAATCAGGCCACCATCTGAACCCTTAGTGTGTAGCCTGGAAATATCACACCACTCAATGTCCTGACACGAGCCCAGGCCCAATTGGGAGACAAGGAAAGAAACAAGCAGATGCAACCATTTCCAAAACTGGCCCGCAAGAGAAGAGTGAAAAAAGTAGGTAAGGGTGACACAAGGGTCACAATCCAAGAAACGAGCAGATGCAACCATTTCCAGAACTGGCCCGCAAGAGAAGAGTGAAAAAAGTAGGTAAGGGTGACACAAGGGTCACAATCCAAGATGGATCCGAAGAAGATACGATCGACACACACCAGATCCACCCAATCGAGAGAAGAAGGGGTTCAAGCAATCAATCACAAAGAGCCTGATCTAGAGGAGCAAAGGGAAAGACCATCAACCCTTAAAGGAGTCAATGAGTACCCAAATGCCGAAGAGGAGGCAAGGAAGCTCGAAGACGCTAGGGCCTTAGTAAAATAATATCAATGGCTTCATGAAGCCAAGATAAGGGCTAACCAAGGTATCCAAGAAACGAGCCAACAAGGGAAAGAGAATTGGATGTACATACTCCAATTCCAGAAGAAATGGAAGAGGGATCTTAAGCTAACACAATGTCCAGGCTATTTGAGGAAAATGCGCAAAGTGAGTCCATCCATTCCTTCCCTAGGGATGAATATGAGACACACACATGGAGGGAACCCTCAGTCGCCAGAGAACCTAGGGACATAGGAAGCCTCAAGCTGTACTGTCCACGCCTGTGTAAATGCCATTGGGGAAAAAACTACTACGCAGTTCACCAACCCTATGGATAGACATAAAGGAATGGGTAGAAGGTGCGGACTAAGGCCAATCGACACTACAAAGGAGGTTCTGCCACCTCTGGCAGAAAGAACCCTAAAACACACAAGGGAAACCCGAGTTGCCAAGATACCAGTTAATCAATTGGGATGTTATTATTACGAAAGTGACGACACAAATGATACAATCCCGATTCATCATGACGGGTACCAGGCGGCGCTGGCTATCCTGGATGGTGGGGCGGGGGTTATCATCATCACAAAATGTTGTTGGGAAAACTGGGGAAAACCCGATCGAAAAAGAGCAGATCTAATCGTTAAAATGGTAGACGAAACATCTTCAAGACGCATTGGACTTTTGGAGAATGTGAAACTTAAGGTCTTTACGTTTCGCTACCATTATACATTTGTGGTAATGGACTTCCTGTGTGCCAACCCGACTCATATGATATAATATTGGGAAGACCCTTCATGAGGGAGTCCAAATTGGTGCACGATTGGGCATTAGGTCACATGTATGTGCATAGGGATTTACAAATTTTAAAGATAGATCTGAGAACGTGGAGAGCACACTCCCCATGGAAGGGCAGCTGTTTGGTAATGATTCGGTCACAACGGAGCGGACCACATCCGTACAAATATGCCAGCCCATGGTGGAAAATTCCAAAGAGGAAGAGGAAATGAAAATATATGCATCACTTCCTCCTCCGGATTTCAGTGAAAACTGGATGCATGTGCTAGATGCTACCATAGATGCAATGCAACCCAGAGGGACCAAATAAGTAAAATCTGGAACTGTTCCATGACCTTTGTTTATATGGTTAATTGGCAAACTATTGATGGAGAATCAGAAGAGGAGGCCTCTAGCATAGAAGGGACTGTAACACAAGGCCGTACCAATGCTCAATGCCTCAGAAGATGGAGAAAGCAGAAACAATATATTGCCTGACGAAATGCTCGAAGAAAGCCCATGGATGCCCAGTGGCTAAGATACCTCGAAGCCACTAAGGTACACGATGAGTTTTCTAAGGATTGGGGTGAGGAATTGAGTAAGATATCACTGGAGGGGAAACATAAGGATAAAGTCATCCTTCAAGAGCTAGAAACACCTAAGCTTATGAAATCTGGGTATCGAAAATGGAACAAAGATCTGAAGCCGAGCGTGAGTCTAAAAAAGTCATGGCTAAAACAAAAAGTGAGAATGAGGATAAACCAGACTTGCTCTCAGTACCAGACCACTTCAAAACATACACTGTTGATGAACGGAAAGTGGTCCGATTGACGCAAAAAAGGGTTAAGGAGGATGGGTTGTCCACATCATATGATGGCCCACCGACTGAAGTCAAGGAAGTTGATATTGCGAGACCAGGGGAGGAAGCCAGACTCGTATATATTGCTAAGGACTTGACTTCAGCTGAAGAAGATGAGCTCGTTACCTTCTTAAGGAATTTAAGGACTGTTTCACCTGGAATTACAAGGAGATGAAGGGTGTACCACCTGAGGTAGTGCAACATACGATTCCAATCATGGAAGGATCAAGACCAACCAGGCAGAAACCATACCAGATGAATCCTACGTATGCGGCAATTGTGAAGGAGGAAATAGAAAGACTCATTGTTGTAGATTTCATCTATGAGATAGAACACATGGATTGGTTGTCATCACCAATCGTAATAGTGCCAAAAAAGAATGGGAAACTTAGGGTATGTGTCGATCTTAAAAAGGTCAATGCAGCTACTAGGAAAGACCACTATCCATTTCCCTATACAGAACATGTTTTGGAGAGAGTGGCTGGTGAAGAAGCTTATAGCTTCTTGGATGGATTTTCAAGCTATAATCAGGTATCAATAGCACCAGAAGACCAGCATAAGACAGCTTTCAATACAATGTGGGAGATGTTTGCATATAGAGTCATGCCTTTCGGTCTCACCAATGCCCCAACAACATTCCAACGATTGATGTGCACAGCCTTCAAGGACTACTTGTAGAAGTGGTTGGAGGTATTCATTGACGATCTATGTGTACACTCTCAATGGATAGACCATCTGGCTTGCTTAAGGAAGGTGTTTGAGCAATGTCGATTATATCGTATATCCCTAAACCCTTTAAAGTGCCAATTTTGGGTCAAAAATGGTGTGATATTGGGACACATTGTCTCAAAGAATGGTATATCCATGGATGACCGCAAGGTCAAGTTGATCTTGGAGCTGCCACCACCCACTAATTACAAAGGTGTGCAAAGATTTATGGGCCATGTTGGGTATTACCACTGCTTCATAATTTTCTATGCTGAAATCGCCATGCCATTGTACAAGCTACTCATTGTCTTTAAATGGATCGAGGAATGCTAGGAAGCATATGATCGATTGAAAGCAGGAATTGGCTAGCGCGCCAATTCTAAGACCCCTTAATTATGACCTCATATTTCATGTGCATATTGATGTATCAAACTTTGCTATTAAATACGTACTAGCCCCAGCCTGGTAAGTTCAAATTAGACTATCCAGTCTACTTTGGTAGTCATCAATTGAATGATGCAGAGGTGAAGTACACCACCACCGAGCGATAAGGGTTGGCTATGGTATACACTGTCAAGAAGTATCGACATTACCTATTGGCCAACAAATTCGTATCCTTCGTGGATCATCAAGCCTTATTATACTTAGTGAATAAGCCTTGCACCATGAGAAGAATCACACGCTGGTTACTATTACTGTTGGAATTTAACTTTACAGTTACGGGAAGAAAAGGGACACAACATGTGTTAGCCGATCATATGTCAAGAATTCCAAATGGGGAACCACAACTGGTGTTGATGATGACCTCCTTGATGCTTGTTTGTTTAAACTGGACATGGTACCCGAATGGAGCGAGGAGATATTGGACTATCCAACTTATGGTTTTTCGCAGGAAACACCCTTGAACAAAGATAAAATGCAGCTGCTTACAAGCTTACTGCACCTTATCAATTAATTGTGGGAGAATTCTATAAGCTAGGCTAGACAATGTCCTAAGAAGATGTGTAAGAGAAGATAAGTTCGTACAATATTGGATGAAGCTCATTCAAGAATAACATGAGGACATTTTGCTCGAGAGATTATGGCTCGCAAGGTACTTCAAGTAGGATTATGGTGGCCTATGTTGTTTTGGGATGCCATAGAACTTGTCAAAAGGTGCAAGGAATGTTAGCGATTTGCTATCCCACAACAAAGGGACAAGATGCTGCTCACTCCTATTATTGTAAGATAACCGTTCGAAAAATGGGAGTAGATTTTGTTGGACCTATTAGTCTAGCGGCACATCCATCACACAAGCCTAATATGTGATCGTGACCATAGATTATTTCACAAAATAGGCAGAAGCCAGGGCCTCAAAGCGAGCTAATGCACGAACAACAACAAAATTCTTATATGAACAAATTATCTCGAGATTCGGCTGCCCCCATTAGAATTAGTTTTAGTGGTCATGGCTCACATTTCATTAATGAGGTTATTGATGTTGGAATTAGGGTTGCAGGAAAGCACACAAAGCTTGGAGAAGAAGAAGCAAGAATGCACACAACACACAATGTATTAGATTATTGTATCAATGTACAAAAGTTAAGTTAGCCCTAGAATGATAGGCGTATATACAAGCCGGGGGAAAAAACCTCCTAAAGAGGGAAAAAGTGCCCCGGCGGTCCTAAGTGTGTTCACACACATCACCTATATATATAGTAACAAATCCCCCCTGGGAGTGATGGTGTGAACGAGAGCTGGCACTCATGTATAGGGAAGTGCCATGCCCGAAGTAGATCAGTCCACAAAGGGGAGCAAGCCCAAAGCTTTGCGGAAAGCTTCAAACTTCTCATGAGGAAGCGCCTTTGTGAAAAGATCGGCGAGGTTGTCTTGTGTTGGCACATAGGCCAAGCTGATCTCTCCTGCTGAGACTCTCTCCTCCCTGACATAGTGATAATGCACCTCAATGTGCTTTGTGCGAGCATGAAAAACTGGGTTTTTCGCAATGCGCTCTGACTGTCAGTGTAGATAGTGGTGGCAGACTCCTGTCCAACACCCAAGTCAGTCCCATAAGCCGTCTGAGCCACACATACTCAATCGTAGCTGTGAAAGCTGCCTTGTACTCAGCTTCACAACTAGAAGTGGCCACAGTAGGTTGCTTGTTGCTCAACCAAGATATGCATGAGCTACCACGAGCATGAAACAAAAACCACTTGTGGACACTCTTGTGTCATAGCAACCAGCCCAATCTAAGTCCGAAAAAGCATGTAAATCTGGTGGCAACGATCCCCCCTTGGGATAAAACAACCCAAGATGTATGGTGCCACTCAAGTAGCGAAAGATGCATTTAACTGCCTTCCAATACTGAGACTCTGGGCTATGCATAAACCTGCTCACCTGTGAGACTGCATACTGAATGTCCGGCCTCGTATAATGCATACATAAATGAGGCAACCAACAGCTGTCTGATAGAGTGTGACATCAAAGTGATCTCCAGCATCATGAAGACAACTTCAAACCTGTCTCCATTGGAGTAGCAATAGGCTTGCAGTCTTCAAGGCCAATTCTCCGCAACAATGTCTCAATATACTTTGTCTGACACAAAGCAATACCTCCATCACACTGCTTAAATTGTATCCCCAAATAATGATGCAAATGCTCCAAATCTGACATCTCAAAAGAGGCATTCAAATCAACCTTAAAATCAGCAATATGACTCTCATTTGGTCCTGTGAGCAGCATGTCATCGACATAGAGAATAATGATTAGATGTACATCATCCACACGTTTAACATACAAGGTGCTTTTTGTTGGACTATTCTGAAAACCATGTGCAGTCAAATATGCATGTATCTTTTCATACCAAGCTCGTGGAGCTTGCTTTAAACCATATAAAGCCTTTTTTAACCTGTACACTTGTTTTCCTACCCTCTTTGAACAAAACCACGAGGCTGCGATACATACACCTCCTCATGCAAATCTCCATTCAAGAACGCAGTCTTTATGTCCAACTGATGTACATTCTAACCATTGTGAGCTGCCAATGCACAAATGCTACGAATGGTAGTCATACAACAAGTGGGAGCAAAGGTCTCATCAAAATCAATGCCCTTTTCTTGAGCATAACCCTTTGCAACAAGTCTAGCCTTATAACGATCAACACTGCCATTTGGTTTTCGTTTCAACTTAAAAACCCACTTACATCCAATGACCTTTTTACCAATAGGCAAATCACACAAAGACCATGTACCGTTCTTCATTATAGCATCATATTCACTTTGCATTGCAGCCAACCAATTTTTTGATTTTTGTGCCTCATCAAATGAAAGAGGTTCTTCCTCTTCACACATACTCGACACAGCCAAAGCATAACAATCTGATGCATAAGAGGCATGCTGAAAACCTGAACGAGTACGACTAGAAATAGGTGCATCAATTTTACTATCACGCAAGGTTTGCACCAGCCATTTAGGCATACCTCTAGCCTGCTCATTTTCAGCCCTATCCTCATAAATTACATCCTGTAAATCCGCATCAGAAATAGGCTGATCTATGATGTCGTTTGAAATCTGCATAGGCTGAATATTTGCCTCATTAGGACTTACATTTGAATTCCCACCTGTAAACAGAGGCAACAACGTATCAAATACATCCCGTGGCTCACACCTGTCTCTTTGGTACATGATAACAAAGGCTGCACAACATCTTCCACAAAAACAACAAAGACTTATATTTGCCTCATTAGGACTTACATTTGATTCCCACTTGTAAACAGAGGCAACAACGTATCAAATACATCCCGTGGCTCATACTTGTCTCTTTGGTACATGATAACAAAGGCTGCACAGCATCTTCCACAAAAACAACATCTCGACTAATCAAGATACGCTTTGGCTGCAGATGATACAATCTGTAACCCTTGCTCTCAGCACTGTAACCAACAAAAATGCATTTGACAGCCTTATCATCCAATTTTTTACGTTGTTGCACAGGCACTAAAGCATAGGCCAAGCAACCAAAGACACGCAAGTGACCAATAGAAGGCTTCCTGCCATGCCAAGCTTCATATGGAGTAAGAGACTACAAGGCCTTAGTGGGACACCTGTTGAGTACATATGCAGCACACATGACAGCCTCAAGCCAAAACGCATGTGGCAAAGCTTGGCTCTTGACCATACATCGTGCCATCTCCATAAGTGACCTGTTTTTCCTCTCAGCAACACCATTTTGCTGAGGGGTATACGGCACTGTACATTGGTGTTTTATCCCATGACTAGCCAGAAATGCATCAAACTCTTTAGACATGTACTCCCCCCCTCGATCAGAACGGAGGGTGCCCATAGTACAATTGGATACATTTTCAACCATAAGCAAAAACTGCTTGAAGCACAAAAACACTTCGGACTTTGCCTTCAGTGGATATACCCCTGCATGCCTTGAGTAATCATCAATGAAAGTCAAGAAGTACAAGTGTTTACCAAATGACGGAGTTTGCATAGGCCCACATACATCACTATGTACAAGTTGCAATTTGCGAGTGGCTTGCACAGAACCATCCTTTCGAAACGCAGAACGCTGCATTTTGCCCAAAATACAGCCTTCACAAGCATGTTTCAATGGTGCCTCAAGAGGGGGCAATGAAGCAACCATATCAAATTTCTGCAAATGCAGCAAACTAGCAAAGTTCAGATGACCAAAATGAGCATGCCATAGTTTTGCATCTGAAACTGCCTTTTCATCAGAAACTGCATTTGCTGAATCTTCCACACACTTGTCATAAGAATTGAGCCTATACAGCCTACGAAACAAGGTGCTAGATGCAATAATCGTATCACCAGAAGTCAAATCATGAACAGTACATTTGTCATCCACAAATTTGACTCTACAAGTCCAAGTCTAGCAAGCGCAGAGATAGACAATAGATTCTTCTTTATCCCTGGCACATACAAAGCATCCGAAAGTGTGAAAGCGCTGCCATTTGCAGCAGTAGTAAGCATAATTTTACCAATGCCCTTCACTGGGTAAGAAGCATTATTGGCACCTGTGACAGTATTTCCATTAGAGACAGCCTCAAGACAAGTGAACATATCACGATGTGAGGTAATGTGCTTTGTAGCACCATTGTCAAAATACCATATATCAGAGTCAACAGAAATTGCCAAACATGCATCATGTACAAATGGGTCATACTGGCAATACATGCTAAACACCCATTCTGTATCTTGCACAACATTTGCAGAATCTGCATTTGTAGAAGCATCCGCTATTGTGGCTGCATTTGACTCTTTCTTCTTTGCCTCTTTAGCCTTTAGCTTAGGGCAATTCTTAATGACATGATCAATTACCTTACAATAGTTGCACCTGATCTTTTTCTTGTCTTTATCAAGAGCCTTCTCAGACCTATTGTTGCTACCTGTGGAAGGAGAAGAAGTTGCAGACCTACTAATAGGAGAAGAAACAATGGAAGGGGCTGCCTTACCACTTATTCTCTGTTGGACAGCAAAAACAAATGCTTGATCAATTGCATGCTGCCTAGCCTTGTTTTGCCTGGATTGCGTTTCTTGCAAGAGGTTGTTGACTAAAGTATCATACTTGACAACATCAGGTCTGTCCTCAGTAACAAGTCTCCACGTGGAAGCAAAAGTCTGATATGACTCAGGTAAAGCATCAAGAACAGTCTGCACAAGAGTATGATCGGGAATAATCTCACCTGCAGAAATCAACTGTTTCTTGAGATCTTTAATCTCAACAAGAAAAACATTCATGTCATCATCTTCCTGCATAATCTTTGATTCTAGCTCTTTACGCAGGTAAGAGATTTGTGCCTCGTTTACGACCTGCATACAAACCAGCTAGAATGTCCCAAGCCTGTTTTGCTATTTTAGCTGAACGAATATATGGAGTGATGTTACGTTTGACAGAAAATGCAATCAAGGCATGAGCCTGCGCATCTTTACCATTCCAACGAGCTTGTTCAGCAGTGGGTAAAACAGCAGCAACAGTAGAGCTGCTAGAACATGCAACATCCTCAACAGATCCTACATCCACAGAACCTGGACGTACATCCATACCCTGCACAATGTTCCACACTCCTTTTGCAACCAAAACATGCTGCATCATGTATGCCCAAAGTGGGTAGTTCTGTCTCCATCTAGTTTGTAATCAACAGACAACATGCGAAATACATCATTGTTGTTATCAGCCAGGGCCACTAACTGAAACTGATGCAAAAGCTACCTGTAATGAAGCAAAGACTGAACAAAAAATAACTCGTGCTATGTAGCACGGTCCACAATAGAATACGTATGCTTGTTTTGTAAAAAACTGCACTGTTGAAATTTCTGCACAAAATGACGAAAACACCTGTACAGAACTTGTAATGCAAAAACGGAGCCCGAAACGACCTCAGATGCAATTTCTAGGAACGCAAAGCCCTATGGGCATATCTGCAGAGTATAGGGACTTGCAACCGCTCGTGAAAGCTCACCTCAATCGGAGAACGTGAGTCGGAGGGTGCTAGCGACGTAGCCCTGGGAGCCGATGCCTGCTCTGATACTAATTGTTGGAATTAGGGTTGCAGGAAAGCACACAAAGCTTGGAGAAGAAGAAGCAAGAATGCACACAACACACAATGTATTAGATTGTGTCAATGTACAAAAGATAAGTTAGCCCTAGAATGATAGGCGTATATACAAGCCGGGGGAAAAAACCTCCTTAAGAGGGAAAAAAAATTTTAGAAATGGGGGACCTTGTCCTCATGTATGGTATAGATAGCACCAGGGAAAAGAAACTCAAATACAGAGGCCTGGGACCGTTTTGAGTGTCTGAGATCACACCTCAGGGGGGGTCGGTTAGAATTGAGACAATTGATGGCGTACAGATGGAGGGTTATGTCAATGGGAGCAAACTCAAAAAATATTTTGGACCACTGACTAAGAGATACTCTTGCAAGAACATCTCTTAAAACAACAAAAATAGCTTGCAAAGGAACAAATCCAGCAAGCTCAAGAAGAGGCTAAGGCAAGGGAGGCCAAAGCCAAACAATTACTCCAGGAAAGAATGTTGCACATGAACATGGCTTCCTTGACTCTCCTGGATGAACAAGAATTGAACATTGAGCCAGTACGACTAAGGGTGGAACTCTCTATGGCTAAATGCCATGCAACGATCACTGCACTAATAGATACGGGATCAAGTTATAACCTGATCTCATATGAGAGGTGTGTAGCCTTTGACAGACCGCACCTTGAACCCACCAATGCACAAGTACGTAGCGTGCACTTGATAACTACGAAAGCTGAGGGATTTTTAAGTGTTAACATTTCCATCAGAAATAATTCCTTGGTTGGAAAGGTGTTTATCATGCCTGTAGCATAGGTTCCATGGAAGAGGAAATAATCCTAGGACGATCCTAGATTTGCACCAGCAATTGTAATATCTAATGGGAGAAGAGGATAGCACTGCTAAATGGGGGCGACAATGTCATGTCTGTACTCTTATGGAGCATGACAAACACATGGAAACAGGCCATAATTGGGGAGAAAGAAACACCAAGCATGGTGACATCAACTCATGAAGCAAAAAAAGCATCAGTTCCGCAAACCCCACACAAACAATATCCAAATTCATAGGGTACACAATAATGGGTGCCCAAGATTCAACTCAGAAACCAGCCCCACAAGGAGGAGAAGGAGGTTAATACAGAACCCATAAGAAGGATTCAAAAAGGGGCCAAAAATCAAAAATGGCCTTTACAACAAGCAGGTTAGTAGTAGTACTCCAGACAAAACCAACACCCCACAAGGCATTCGTAAAGCAATGGGTCCAAAAGGATTTACTACTGGCACAAGGATACTACCAAGCCAATACGGCAATGTGGGTGCCCAAAACCCACCTAGTGGCCGCTGTTACAAACCACTTCGAACACAAAGGAAAGGGTAGTAAATGCATGTGGAACCAACTTCCAACTAAAACCAATGCTCAAACTGCACAAACACTGGTATGGATGAAGAAGACAACTCAACAAGATGGGTTGAGTATTGCCAAAGCAATACTAGTTACCACTTCGATCAAGGAGCTGGACAAGGACCCTAAAGGGAGAAATAAAGAATTTCACCAAAGGGACAATGATAAAATCCCCAAACCATAGGAATCAGTAATAACATTATTCAGTTGGGTAGAAGGAATAATCAAACACTCCCACAATGAACTAAAATGCTTGCTGCTGCAGCAACACCTACCCAGAAGTGCCAAGGTGTCACCTTGGTTCCCATGGCAATAAAAGATGAAGGTATCCATTAGTCACACAATGGATACAAGGTAAAACTGAGTATCATTCACTCATTTAATGCATGTTTGAATGACTGAGCATGAAGAGAAATAGAAGGTATCAATCTTGCACACTTATGATTCGAAAGAGTTCATGCTGTAAACCAATCTAAAAAGGTTCACGTTATGAACCAATCTTAAAGGGTTCACGCCGTGAACTAATCCAAAAAAGTTCACGCCGTGAACTAGTTCAAAATGCTTCACGTCGTGAAACGCTTACTTCTCACGGACCAATCGTAAGATGCCACATGGCATTCTTCATTAAGGCAGTCGCCCAGTCCGACGGCTGTGCTATAAATTCAAAAATCTTTTCTTTTTTCATCATTTTGCATCGTGTTCTCCAACGCAAACCACCTTCCATCGTGCACTCTTGCAATCAATCTTGCATCGCATCCCCACTTACTCCAACTCTAATTGACATTCACACATTAAGGTGGGAGCTTGGACCCTTCATTGGTTTTCTTTTCGTATTCTTTTTTTTATTTTTATCCTCTTTTAATTTTGATGTCTTGCACAGTAAAACCGTCTGCATTGTCATCACACGAGTTTTGTGTTTTTCTAAACTCGACTTGTAGACTCATCACTTGCATTAATTGATCCCTTAAAATTAAAAAAAAACATAAAAACATGACCACCAAAAACCTACAGTTTCACGAAACTGCTAGAAACCTGCAGTTTCATGGAACTGAACCTGTAGTCTCACGTCTTTAACTCTCATGGGATTCCATCTCATGGAAATCCTTCTCACGGGATTTCGTTTCACAGAAATCCCCCTCACGTCTTTGAGTCTCATGACTTTAACTCTCATGGAAATCCCTCTCATGGGATTCCGTTTCATGGAAATCCCCTTCACGTTTTTAACTCTCATGGGATTCCGTCTCACAGAAATGCCCTTCACGTTTTTAACTCTCACGTTTCTAACTCTCATGGGATTCCGTTTCACGGAAATCCCCTTCACATTTTTAACTCACATGTTTCTAACTCTCACGGGATTCCGTTTCACGAAAATCCCCTTCACGGTTTTAACTTTCATGTTTCTAGCTCTCACGGGATTCCATCGCACCAGAAATCCCAATCCCTCTCATGGGATCCCTCCTCACGACCTGCAGTTTCACGGAATTACCAAAAACCTGTACCTTCATGCTACATAATTGACCTATTCAATTAACACACCTGGTTTATTACTCCCACCACTAATACCCTTCTCATCCTGATTAACCATCTTGCCAAAAAAAAGGAGCGGTACCTGCCCCACCAGTCTGGAGACTGATTTTATTTACATGTACAGATATCAACATCGGACCCCGAAGTCGTAGAGACCCCCGCAGTAGTAACACAGGCCAGTGCTACAGGCTCCTCGATGAGTGAGAAGAAGAAGCTGACGTAGGGACCCAAGATGAACTACTTGGGCCCATATGCCCAAGACTTTCATGGTGCCATCATCAGCAAGGAGATCCATACGTCCCATGGAACGGTGGCGCTGCAGCATCACAGCCTGGAGTGCCTCAAAATCTTGAAAGAGGCAGAAGTAAAAGAAAAGCTGGAGAAAGTGGGCCTCGATAGAATGGCATAGATTCTTCCCAAGAACATCAACACAGAGCTTTGTGCTGAGTACATTAAATCTTATGACAAAGCTACCAAGCGGGGCACAGTCACGAAGGACGATGGCACAACAAAGCAAGTCCTGATCACAGAGGATCTAATCCGTGAAGCTCTATAGCTCCCTCCACCAGTCAAGGTACATACCCATGCCTTTGACAAGATGCCCTTAGATGCTATGCTAAAGAAGAGCTTATATAACTCCAATGGGGCTGAATATGAGAATATCTGGGATGAGGCCATAGAGAAGGCGTGCAGGGCGATGTCGTTGATAATGCAAGTGAAGCCAGTGGACCGTATAACAAGGTGCCACTAAACAGAATTGTAAAATTCCATGAAGAGAAGGAGGAGGACTGGGCATACTACGTACACCGGGAGATGGAAAACTACCTCAAGGCCCATCAGTCCAAGCTATGCAACCCCTACCTGTGCTAACACAGGTCCTAAACCATGTGGCAAAGAGGACCCTTCCAGAACCTGAACCAGCAGAGCAAATGCAGTTAGCACTACTTCTAGAGCAACCAGTGCTGACAACTACAGAGATGCAAGAAGGCCAAGCTGTACTCATAAAAACACGACATTATGAAGGAGATAAAGAAAAGAAGGAAAAAGAAAATAGAAAGGAAGATGAGGGCATCATTCCTGACGTGCTGAGGAATCACAAAGGATAGAGGTTGAGCTGGCACAAGAGATTAGATCATACCAGGAAGTACTGACACTGTAAGAAGCCACTATCAGTCAAGCCACTCAAGAGCAAACACAGCAGATTACTCCCTCCTCAGAGCCCAGCGCAGCTTATATTCACAAACTTGTCCTCACTTAAGGATTCTACCATGGCGGACACACTTGCGGAGATGGAGCCAAAGATAGCAGCATCAATCCTAGTGCTGCCGAGACTGAAGAATCATAAGAACTTGAGACAGCAACATCAATTCCAGTGCAAGATCCTGTAAGATCCCTGTCCCCATACCGTGCAATGAATTCAGGGGTGCTAGCAGGCGGAAGTAGCACTTCTTGCACGGGGTAGGGTCCCACACACGGGTCCTCGCCCACGGATATCCAAACAAGAGACTAATCCATCGGTTCTTCCAAAACCGAACTCGGAAAAACTTCCCTTGCCCGGAAAGCATGGGCGATTCCTCCAGGATAAATTTTTCTCTAACGTAGTCAAAAGCCTTAACTAACTGAACTGATCTGACCGAACTCGTAAGTCCCATAGTCAAATCAGGAAAAAGATCACACTTGGATCATAGAGACCAATGCTTTTTTCCTCATTGAGAGGCACAGCCGTTGATTCTTTTCCATAGAGTAATTTTTGTCCGGGATTTACTTCATCTATCGTACTATAACAGAATTGAGTCGTCTCAATTTAGGGATCCATCAGTCCAGCCTAACCCCATCCAGTCCCATGGGTTAGCCAGCCACCCAACCATTGTAGTGATGGGATCTAATTAAGAATTTGGTTAGGTTTTGTCTCGGGTACCAAGGAAAAGAGTTCCCAGGCTCCCTAGCCAGATATTCATGCAAACTTAAAACTAGTCATCCCACTTACACACCCAATATGAAATTGCCTTTTTAACAGAATCAGCTATCTTTTAAAAATAATCTTTTAATGAAACCATTGTGTCACTGATCATAATCCTCAAAATCTTTGGTTGAATCCTTATTTCCAAACATTCCTTCATAGGTGTACCTATGGCATCATTGGCAACCAAAATGCTCACCACCTATCCACTCAGGGGCCTTTTCGATAGTTCTTAGCTCATAGTACCGGCAATATATTCACATATCAAAAATGGAATCTCCATTGAAGATCAGCAAGATCAACCAACGGATCCATATAAAAGAGCCATGGACTCATCCGTTGAGGACCAACAAGGTCAATCAACCAGATCCATGCCCAAATTCAGAAAACAACTCTTACTCCTTGTTCTAATATCTTCCATGATGCACGTGTGGGTATCGTCGGCGACCCAGAGCCCGAGCAGCGTATGGTCAGCACCCTCTAGGATCCTTTGTAGGTGACCTAGCGCTTCACTCATAGGCCGCTTCCTTGGTCTCCTCATCCACCGTACCGGAAGCTCACCATTTTAATCGAACCGAGGCTGGCCGACCTTGCTACACGAGATGTCCTCCAATGACTCTCCGTCACTTGTTGCAACTTTATCAGATTAGGTCTCCACGACCTCATTCACAAGATGGTCAAAATGCTTCTCCAGCATTCTCGACATAAAACAGTCATTTAAAAATAGTTTAAAAATACAGTTTCTATAACAAACTCTCGTCTTTCCACATTGCTCCACATCAAACCACATTAATTAATTCCACAACCATTTTATAAGTATTCCTATTCTCATCCAATCACATCATTTTCATCTCATCACATCTTTCCTCAATTTATCCTCGTCAGATCTCATCCACTCGTATTTACCCATATACACATCTCATCACATCACATCACATTCATTCACATCTCATCCATTCAGACCACATCACATTCACTCACATCTCATCCATTCAGACCACATCACATTCACTCACATCACATCTCATTCATTTTACCTCACTCACATCACATCTCATTCATTTTACCTCACATCTCATTCATTCACATCTATCCCGATTCACATCCCATCACATCATATTCATTCATATCCATCACATTCACTTTCATTCGTATCCATCACATTCATTCTCATCACCATTATATCACATCACTTCTATCCACATCATATCTCACTCATACACATCTCATCTCATTCATCCGCATCCATCCAATCGTTCACATGTATGACTACTCGAATCTATCCATACATTCATATGTACACTTCACATCCACATATATTCATGTCACATCTCATCTCTTTACATCACATCACATTCTTTCACATACACATCTATATCCATTCTTTCACATACATCCACATACATTCTTTCACATACTCATTCACATCCATTCTTCTCATACACATTCACAACCATTCTTCACATAAACATCCTTATCCATTCTTTCACATACTCATTCACATCCATTCTTCACATACACATTCACTCACATATCATATCATTCATTTACATTCTGATTCACATGACATGACATCACATCTCATCCATTCATTCACATTTATCTGATTCACATCACATCTCATCACATCTATTCACCTCACATCTCATCATCTCTATTCACATCACATCCATCCATCCATCTCATTCCCATCTATCTGATTCACATCACATCTCATCACATCTATTCACCTCACATTCTCATCATCTCTATTCACATCACATCCATCCATTCATTCATTCCTATCTATCTGATTCACATCACATCTCACATCTATTCACCTCACATCTCATCACCTCTATTCACATCACATCTATCCATCCATTCACATCTATCTAATTCACATCACATCTCATCACATTTATTTACCTCTCATCTCATCACCTCTATTCACATCACACCCATCCATCCATCCATCCATTCATTCACATCTATCTAATTCACATCACATCCATCGATCCAATCATCATCTATCTGATTCACATCTTATCTCATCACATCTATTCACCTCATATTCTCATCACCTCTATTCACACCACATCCATCCATCCATTCTTCTCATCTATCTAATTCCCATCACATCTCATCACATCTATTCACCTCATATTCTCGTCACTTCTATTCACATCACATCCATCCATCCATTCGCATCTATCTAATTCACATCACATCCATCCATCCAATCATCATCTATCTAATTCACATCTTATCTCATAACATCTCTTCACCTCATATTCTCATCACTTCTATTCACATCACATCTATCCAATCATCTATCTGATTCACATCTTATCTCATCACATCTATTCACCTCACATCTCATCACCTCTATTCACATCACACCCATCTATCCAATCATCTATCTGATTCACATCTTATCTCATCACATCTATTCACCTCACATCTCATCACCTCTATTCACATCACACCCATCCATCCATTCACATCACATCTCATCACATCTATTTACCTCTCATCTCATCACCTCTATTCACATCACACCCATCCATCCATTCATTCACATCTATCTAATTCACATCACATCTCATCACCTCTATTCACAGAATTTAAACATAGAATTTAAGAGGATTCTAATTTTTGATATAAAGATTCTTTACGCATCTATTTATGCATAATTCAATTTTAAGGAAAATAACACTTTTGAAATGAAATTAAATCCTTTATGCATCTTTCTATGCATAAATTTATTTTTAATGAGAATAACTCTTTTGAAATAAAAATAAATCTTTTATGCATCTTTCTATGCATAAATTCAATTTTAATGAGAATGACACTTCTGAAATAAAAATAACTCTTTCATGCATCTTTCTATGAATAAATTCAATTTTAATGAGAATGACTCTTTTGAAATAAAAATAACTCTTTCATGCATCTTTCTATGCATAAATTCAATTTTAATGAGAATGACACTTTTGAAATAAAAATAACTCTTTCATGCATCTTTCTATGCATAAATTCAATTTTAATGAGAATGACACTTCTAAATCTTTTATGCATCTTTCAATGCATAAATTCGATTTTAATGAGAATAGAACTTTTGATATAAAAATAATTCTTTTAGAATGCACAAACGGAGGGAATTACTCTTTTAGAATAACCTAATGATAAACTTTAGTTCCACAAAATTTAAGAAAATTTTGCCATAACCTCCTTTGTATGGCTGACCATTTCTCAATTTTATCATTCAATTTATGACTTGAACTAATCCAATTTGAATTCTAATATCTCTAATCTACTCCATTTTCTAAAAATCAAGAGAGTAAACAATGAAAAGAGTTTAATCAATCTTTTAATTAAACTTTCTAGGATTGAGAAGGGCGAATTGTAAAGAAAAGGAGGGGGTGGCCTTTCCATCAAGGCATAGCATCAGATTTTAATTCAACATTTACAAAGCATAAAATTTGAGAAAATCATAGATTTAAAAATTCACAATAAGTAAGAATTAAGCTTACATAGAGCTTGTAAGTTTTCCTTTGGCTTGAGGGATTGAGGGTTCTACTCTTGTTTGCAGCAAGAGTGGCCACCAAATTCACTTGGAGAGGATCAGGCCAAAAAACAATTGAATTATCAAGAAATTCAATGTTAAATGGCTCAGGACAGAGCAGAGTAACAGTGCATAAACACCGTTAAGATTTTACAAAGGGGGAGGCTTCTATTTATGGGAAAAAGTGAGCCTCTAACTAAGCAAACTGATTCTAGAATTTTTCAGATCAGTTTGGTCACTTTTTGACCATTTTTAGGTCAGTTTAGCTTACTTTTTGGATCTAGTTGAAACACGAGAGAGGAGAGATGAAAATATCTCATTATTTATGAATTTAAAACTCATCCACACATGTGAAATAGGTGCCTCCTTCATGAGGAAAATTCCCCACACTGAGGTGTCAAAAATGCATCATTTCCTCTAAATATCTCTTCTTTTTTAACTAATAAACCTTGTCCTTAGTCAACTCTTCATCTTATGTGAGTATTTACTCATTTTTGGGAGATTTTCTTTTATTCTTCAATTTGTCTCCTCCCTACATTTGGATTAATCTTATTGGTCCATAGGAACCTTAATCCAAAATTTTCAGAAAATCTGGACCCTCAGGATAAGGTCCTTTTTACCTATTTTCAGTTAATTCCAATTGCACATTGGAAAGTTCTTTTTGAATTTCTATTTCAGGGAAAATCATTTTAAACACTAGGAGGATTTTTATATCCAAAAATATCTCAATTTTGAATTACCTCCCTCTAGATATTTTCTCTCTCTAGACTAAAACAGGGTAAGACAGGATTTTTCTTTTATTTCAGAGAGGGGAATAATTATAAGATCAAAAGGGGAGGTTCTTACACATGTACACCTCAAAAGCTGGAGGGAGAAATCTTACAGATCTAGTAGCACCACTTGACACAGGTAAAAGACCAAGGGATGAAGATACATCCATTCCGAGCAAAAGAAGGCGTCTCCAGGATGAAGAAAGCCTACCCCAACTGTCCTTCCTATAGAATATAGATTATGAATAGTTCATGCAGGAAACTATGGAAGGTTTGGATGGACTATTAAACCTGCCACATGCTGGACTGGAAGGGCCGCAGCAGCAGGCACAAGTGCACCACTATGGGAGCAGGAGCAAAGGGTATGGCGCTGCCATCTCCTCACTACACACATGCTGCATTATCATAATGCTGCACTTTGGAAGCAAGTTCAAGAGTCAAACACACAACTATAGACCTTAAAGGAACACTTGATAGTAGTAGAGGCCACGCATCGAGATGTAATCATGAAGAATTTCAAGCCAACTTAAAGGTCACTAGAAAGCAATAATTTGGTTCGAAGCCATACTATTGTTCAAAGAATTAAAGAGAATACAGATCTTAAGTGAAAGCTAGAACAGGCTAAGGAGAAACTCCAGAAGGAGGTTGCCCACAACCATGTGCTCATAGTTATTCATGCCCATCAAGTACAAGAGCTCCAACACATGTCCATGGCCAAAGAAAAAGACCTGCAAAGCCCCAGTAGTTATCCTCAAGTTTGAAGGAAGCAGAAGTAGGGCTACTAAATTACAACAAGAAAGAGAACAAGCAAACAAGGCACATGCAGAGAAAGTGAGAGCCCTTAATGATACCATTAGTGTTAATCAAATTGAAATGCAAAGAATGGAGATAGCACACCAAGAGGCAATGGCACAAGTCACTCAATAGTTACAAGACAGCTAAAGACTGGCTGCCGAAAGACTTTAGAGAATCACAAAGGCTCAAGAAAGATAGGCTACTACTAGACATGCCTAGGAGGACGCAACGAGGCACTTCGAGGAGTTGGATGTTGCATGGATGGTCCGCGAAACAGCCATATCAAACCTCCTCATATCAGCACCAATGACTCACGCCTACAAGAATTGGAATGCCAATTATCAATACAGGACCGCAATCAAAGACAAGAGCCTATGGATGAAATGCACGTACTCCTTGAGCGAGCCTCGGAGATAGGTCCGTTGTTGTTGGTAACCCCTCGTGGCCCTCCTCAGACTCTTACTCTATTTTTGTCTACAATAACCCTCTCCTTGATTCAATACGATATAAATCTGTATGAGGACCTAGGCCTAGGTGAACTAACCCTCATTAAACAAAATACGGAGCGTGATGCTCACCCCACTATCATAATGGGAATTTTGCGGCGGCGAGACATAGTATTAACTAATCCACAGGATATCTACTTTTATCCATTACATCCTATTGTGTTAAACCTTCGTAGTTGGTGTCGGGTACTGCAAACTCTAAAATTCTAGACAATAGTGTCAAAAAATTAGACCTATTTGTTCCAAATGATATTCTCGAGACACCGGCCAACTACGAGGTAGTAGAACAAACTTATCCAATGGATTATAAGCCATGGGTGGCTAGAAATCTACAATACTCACTAGCATTTAAACTTATGTGAGTCTTCTTTATATCACCTTTTTGGAATTCTAAAACTATACTCTAATATCTACAAACACTTAGAATGCATGTTAACCAGTGTACTTTACACTTTTGATGCTACCCATATTGAATATCCTAACATAAATCCAAAGGATATCCTTGACCTTCAAGATTTTATGAAATCTCACAAACCTAGCCACCCACCCCCAAGCTCAGGTCATGGGGTCAGGAAGAGACACCATCTTCATCTTTCATCTCCACTTACCTTGTATATTCTAATGTCACTAGTAAACTACTTAATCCATATCCTAATGCCCCACCTACTAACAAGTCTCAAGCCGACTGCATCTTTTATACTCTCATTCCTCAACATATAGATTTTCCCACTAACCCTCTCGCCCCCGAGGAGATACTGGCACCTCACCCGTCTCCCCAACAGCAACCTCAGGAGAATATGAAGGCTTCATTCAAGCTGGCAATCCACTGTTAAAGCCAAAGTTGATGTTTAAGGTGTTAATGCAAATAACACCATTTGAGCCATCTCGAAGAATTCTACCCGAGGCCTAGTCCAAGGTCATGCCAACAAAACAACATTATATACCATACCCTCTATGAGCACCTTGCCCAGATTTAGAAGAACTACTCCCTATGGCTGGAGAGGGTACATTGTGGTCTAATGTGGCATGGCAAACAAAATTAGCCAATCCACAATTGGCCGACCTGTTGGAAATCCGAATAGTTACCTTCATGATCACTTATTTCTTTCGCAGCAGGTGGAGAAAAGTTCCCCCACTCCACACACAAGGGGGCTATGCCACTATCACAGAGATGATGCACATCCCAAGCTAGAAGATTTTGGAATATAGCCGGACTAGAGAAAGGAGTTCTTACAATTCTAGAATACAACCATGTCTATATGTGTGCGCCACCAACACAACGAGTTGACCCATTATAATTCTTACAATTCTAGAATACAACCATGTCTATATGTGTGCGCCACCAACACAACGAGTTGACCCATTATACATGCCACTAAAGAGAAGATGGACTCCACTAGAGTTTCAGGACAAGCAGCGCGACTCGCATGTCTATTAAAATTTCCCAATCTTCATGCTAGCAACATTTATAGACATACAAGAGCAAAGAAAATAGATGCTCACTTGGATATAGGCATGGCGCCGTATCCCTCGGACCCAGCAATCGTGGCCAGTGTTAGTTTTTTAAAATTGTTTGTGGTCCTGATTGATTAACCCAAAGAGCCATATGATGGATATGAAGTTGAAAAATTACAATTCGACATGAATCAAGGTCTATATGACAGGGGTATGATGCTGTATTATCATCGTCTGTGGTGTCTTCCTACAGACATGCATGTCACATTCGAGGATATGGTGGACACAGGGTTTTGGCATTCACACTCAGCATTCAGAAGAACCCTCAAAAAGCTTCAATCATGCCGAAACTTCTACTGTCATGAGTTCAAGGACCAAGTCTTTTGACCTCGGTAAAACAGGTTCTGAGGATAGAACCTACATCAGGTAGGGGGGATGTAATCCCATTTTGGATTAACAAGTATGCTCCTCCAATCGAGGACATTAATAGGTGTCATATGAAAAGGCACTATAAAAGTTATACATTATGAGATATTGGCCACCCAAGACCTTAGTTAATGAAAAGACACAATCCCCCTTTGTGCTATTGAGAGCTCTTCGTTGTGTCTTGAGAGAGATTGAGAGCTCTTCGTTGTGTCTTGAGAGAGATTGAGAGAGAGAATTCTAGCATTTGTGCATCTCCCATGCTTGTGTGGGAGAGTGAGAGAGAGTGATTGCCTTATGTGACGGTGTAAGCGACTCTACGATGGGCGCCCAAGTGTGAATAAGGGCCAATTGTATATAAGGCATTTTCTCATAATGAAAAGACACAATCCCCCTTTGTGCTATTGAGAGCTCTTCTTTGTGTCTTGAGAGAGATTGAGAGAGAGCATTCTAGCATTTGTGCCTCTCCCATGCTTGTTTGATCCATGCTTGTGTGGGAGAGTGAGAGAGAGTGATTGCCTTATGTGACGGGCTTGTTTGATCCATGCTTGTGTGGGAGAGTGAGAGAGAGTGATTGCCTTATGTGACGGTGTAAGCGACTCTACGGTGATAGCGTAGAGGTGGAGCTTAACAAGTAAGCTTGGAGGCCTCAAGGGACTCAAGTTCGAAGCATTGGTAAGTGCCCTATGACAGTTATGTTCTATTGCTCTTCCTTTAGGTTATGCATTGAGTTCCCTCTTGGAGGTGTGGTAGCCCATAACAGTTGACCATCCAACAAATCTTGAAGATCACCACTAATGGATACATGAGAGGTACACACATTAGCATTGAAGGCACCACACTGTCACCTTGATGGGCATTTGCCAAAGATAGAGAAGATACCAAGCAATGCCACCAACTCCACCTCCACAAGAGCCAATAAAATGATCCATTAAAATGATTCCTCAACTCATTGTTAGCCCATTTTAGGGTTAACAAGGTCTAACACACCTAATTATATGCCGAAGCATGAGTAATCTATAAGGATGGACACATCAAACTCATGTACAAACAAGCCATGAAGCAAAGGTGTCCAAATCTCAAACTTGGACGACAGGTGCCTGCAAAGGTCCGATGGACTATTAATAGCGATTCCCGCTCTAAGAGCATGTGGTAATGAGCTAGGATGTGCTCCATAGTGTTATAATTTATCAATGTATTATGAGATGAAGTGATGTATGAGCAATAGGCTAAATAGAAGCTTTGGGCACTTGCCCAACCACCACAGTTTAAGTGTGTGTGAATACTTCTGGCCATGTATACAAGGTAATTTCTCTCATAACGCAAGGGGACTCTCCCATTGTGCAATGAAGCTTTCCCTCTTGCTAAACCTCTCTCTAATCTTCTGTTTAATACATTCTAGTGAGTGTGTGTGAGTGATTTGAGGTGAGAGGAGGAAGTAGTTCCCATAGTGCAACGCGATGATGTGACAACGCTCGCATGAGAAGGTAAATACTAAGCTACCCATGGTAGTGTTAAGCTTGGAGGCCTCAAGGATTATGAGTTTGCCATCAGAAAGATCCCCACAACACGTTGAGATAAGTAGAGGTTAGTGGTTCCCTTTTTGCTACCTCCTAACCTTAACATTTTTGGCACCATTATGTTGGGGAGAAATCCCTTGGCTTTATCATTTATTTTGCTCTAATCTATGGTTTACCCATTGCTCACACTCTTGAATAGTGGAGTGCCACGAACGAGAGTGGGAATTGATGGAGATTTGTGTGGAAATGGTATGGTTTTTGCTCTCTTTTATTTGTTAATATAGACCTTAGATGCTTAATTTTTGCATGATAAGTAGGGTTTTATCGTATTTGATTATATTAACATGTTAGCATTCATACTAGATAGCTTAATCGATAAAAAATTTCATAAAAAATAAAAATGAACTCTTGATTTTTTTTAATTTTCATAAATATATTGGTTTTTTTAATTATTGAAGTTGAGACAAAAATCATAAAAATTTAGAGGGTAGATTAGGCTCCATTGAACATATATTCATGATTTTTTTTTTTGCTTAGGAGACCCATACTGGACATTTTGGTCAAGCAAATAAATAAAAAATGCCCAAAAATTTAAAATTTAAAATTTCTACAATTCACGTTTTGGGAAAAACCTGTAGAATCACGACCGTTATTCCAACCGATCACACCTGTGATTATCTTCTGGAGATTCCCACTACAATTTTCAAGATTATGAGGCCCAAAAATAGTAAACCTTATCTTATCAAAATCGATGCGATTCTAGAGTCACGAAAAAAATAGTAAACCTTATCTTATCAAAATCGATGTGATTCTAGAGTCACGAAAAAAATTGGCATGATCATGAATGGTTGCATGACCATAATCATGGTATACAAGCGACGTGATCATGGAAAAAATTGGTGTGATTCTATAGTTATGGAAAAAATTGGTGTGATTATGGATCACGGTTATACGACCATAATCTCGGTGTACGAGCAACATGATCACGGGAAAAGTTGGCATTATTTTGTAAAAACGAAAAAAGTTAGTGTGGTCACAGATCATGGTTGTATGACCATAATTATAGTGTACAAGTGACGTGATTACATGAAAATTTGGTGTGATTCTATAGTTATGGAAAAAATTGGTGTGATCATAGATCATGGTTTCACAACCATAATCACAGTGTAAGAGCGACATGATTCTGCACAGTCACAAAAAAATGGCGCGATCACACAAGGATCATGATTGTATGACCATAATCACGGTGTGTACAAGCGACGTGATTCTGCAATCATGAAAAAAATTGGCGTGACCATGGATCACAGTCACATGACCATAATCATGGTGTACGAGCAAACTTGTAGAATCATGGCCGTGTAAACTTAAACCTACAAAATCATGGTGCGAGAACAAGGTCAAAAGAAGGTAGATGAAGCCTAAAATAGAAAAAGGGAGTAGGGAGAAGATTTTAATAAGCTAGGATCTTGCACTTTGGCTCAAGAATCCCAACCTGTTTGAAAGCTTCCAGAGGCCTTGTTTTGCACCAGAAGTCCAATTTTTGTCATCTAGGGGTCCAAACTGACCACTTCAACAAGTGCTACACTTCTAAATTACTTGCACCTAAAAATATTCAAATTTCTATGAAATATTAATGCAAGTTTAAGTTTCAACTCTGTCACCTAGAGGTATCTCAAAGTCATGTGTGACTTTGAAACTAGGGTCCCATATGCTAGAAACCTGAGAGAAAGGGGCGCTCCTTAGCCAAGAGACTTGTAAGAACAAGATCAAAAGAGGAAATTATTACTAGTCTAGGAGTTCAAATATTAACCCTACACATTGAGATGTTTGATTTAGACCCTTAAGCCAGCCCCCATTGAGACTCATGCCACCCATTGAGGCCTCACACTTATACCCCACATTGGATGAACACTATACACATGAGTGCTCCATTGGGTTTCACCAAACCTATAGTAACCCTAATTTTACCAATCTTAAGTCCCTTGTAGTAGAAAACTACTCCCAACCCAATCACTTCTTAAACACCTTTATCCTTTAGAGAAGCAAACTCTTTACATGTTGAACAATTTAGGAAGGGGGGTCACAAATGGGTTGAAAGATGTCCTAGGCCAAGAAGGAGCTACACATAGCTCAAGGGATGCCCTTAAACATGTTTCCTGGTAAATATCCAAATGTATGAATAAATTTGATGGTTCCATAGACCCATATGAGTTCATGCAAGTGTTTAAACAATGTTGTGATGCTTTTAGAGCTTTTGACTGCCCGTGTAAGGTTTAAGCTTTCATATTATGCTTAACGCGGTTAAAGCCAGCTGATGGTTTATCACACTGCAACCCAAGATCAAAGTCAATTTCAGAACTTTGAAGGTGGCTTTTATCTATGGGTTCTCGAGGCAAGGTCGTTGGTGGTGTGCATCATGTGAACTTTACTCAATTGAGTAGAAAATTGATGAAACCGTACGAGATTTTATCCCTAGGATAACAACTTTGGATTCGTGGTAGTGTGAACCATAGGAAAATTTGAACGATGCTCAATTGAAACGATATTTTTATGATGGGGCTAAAGAAAAATGGCTTGCATGATTTGATCCTTGTATCAAATCTTAAGACCTTTGATCAATGTTGTAAAGAGTTTATTCGATTGGATGACAACATGTTAAATTATGACCTAGAAGTGGAGAATCCCTCAAACCTAGAAGTGGAGAATCCCTCAACTAAACAAAGGGTTGTAAATAAACTGATTTCGGGACTCACCACTCAACAACTTTACATCACTTTGATGGGGAGAGAAATCCAAGATCAACGAAATATGAAACCTCTCCCACTTGGGGTATAAAGTCAATGCTTTTATATTGCAATCATTGCAAGGATGGCCATGAAAACTAAACTTTGTCCTAAGGTTTACGTAACTGAACCAACTAAATCATAAACACAAGTCATGCACCAACCTTGTTTGATTGTTAAATCATCTTTAACTCAACAAAATACTATACAAATTAAATAGCATGAGACACAAAACCCTCAAACCCTGTAAATCCAAGAACTCACACTAAAAAGTCTCGTGCCTTTGGCCTAGAATGAAACCAACAAACAAGGGGTAGAAATTGTTAAGGACATGACAATATCGTAACTCTAGTGTTATTATTAGTCGTGAACCCCACAAGATAGTAGATTGTCCTATCTGAAACATTCCGTCTCTAGCATCCAACAATGCTTTGAAACCCCTATGTGAGCAATGTGCGTTACACCACTTGTTCAAAGATTGTTCGAGACTAAACACATTAAAACCAGACACAATAGAAGCTGCACCACTTAACATTGTTAGTGTGCATAATGGACGATTAACCCCATACCATTGAATGTGTTAACAAGGCTACAAACTAAGGTGTGAACCAAAACAAAAGCTGCCAATGTTGAAACTTCAAAATGGGTCGAGTAAAATGTTGTGACACATCAAACCAACGAGGATCCAAAGTTGAAAGATAAATTCCAATGAATAATAACAAAAATTAAACAAAGACAAACAAGCCTCAAACCAGCCAAAATCTCAACCAAAGAAAAGGGATCTAAAACCTTAGAAACAAAAAACCAAGGACAAGAAAAAGATAGAGCTTGAAACGAGCTCAAATGAGGATAGGAAAATCAAAACAATCTTCCCAACGGGACTTAAGTCAACTCAGAATGTAGGAACATCCGTTGCATATAAGGAACATCAAAACCTGCATGTGAAACTATTGATGATGCTAACAAAAAATAAGTTTTGCTAGAAGATAAAGAAACTAGGACGCAGGTGCTACATAGAGGGACATCCATAAAAAACCCAAATAAAACTTTTGTCCTATGCCACCACATGGGAAAAAAAGGGGTTAGAAGCATGTGAACCTTTCTAACAAAATGAAGAAGAATTGGTCACAATTGGAAATTCTGGAAGTGAAATGTGGGAGAGCATGGTAAGGACGGTACAATGGCGGATTGAGTCACCCATTGACTTCCCAAATTTTCACGTAAGAGAAATGTAACCAATCAGAGGATTATCAATTTCCCTTTCAAAATGAGCTAGATTTGCTAAATCAAGCTCAACCTCTAAGATAAGGTGATTGGGAAGAACTCAATATGTTGTAAAGGAGGTGGAAAAATGATAAGCTAGAAGCAAATGAAAGTGTCCATGCAAAGGAGACACAAATGTCAACACAACTAATGGGGAGGGTAAACAAGTGACTGCATCTTTGTACAAATTTAGTGTTATGGACCCTAACAATGGTCTTTAAACCCTTGATCAACCCTCGATGCATAAATACAGACTTGACAATGCCCTAGGAGAATATGAGAAAAAGGTAAAAATTCAAATGAATGAATTTGAAACTGAATGGGAGAATCAATAATTGAAACATCTATGCTACCTCTTGAGGATCCAATTAACATTTGGCCAGATTTCCTAGTGGGCAAAAACATTTAACACAAGCAAGCAATCATTAGCCTCAACACTACTCACAATACTGTTTTGGGAAGAATTTGCGCATCTTTAGACGACTAACCCATGCTCACTCTTTGATAAATGAATGTGCTACATGCTAATGTCTAGGATGTCAAAGTCTGGGTTATTTCTCACACATGTTTTACCTAGGATGATAGCATCGAATGTGAATTTCAAGTTACCCCCTGAGGAACTGGAAGAGGTTATCCTTGGTGGTGATTTGTTGGTCAACATGGTACTCCATTGACGAAAGAAATAAAACCATCTTCTTGGAAGCCCCTAAAACATCCTTCGCATTGCTCTCATGACTAGAGGAGTCCTTACCTGAAAGTGAGACAATAGAGTCTGAACATCTCTTGCCAAAGTCAAAACAGCTGAAAGCTCAACAATGTGAAGCTTTGGAACCTAAGACTCCAGAACTTGAACCATTCCAATGGATTCCTAGAATAGAAATTGGCTTTGAAATGAGCTTGGGAGTCCAAACCATCTAATCTTAAATCCATCCTTACAGGAAACACAATCTCATGACATATGAGCTATGGCGTTGTCTAGGCAAGCTTATCTTGCAGGTTCATGAATGGATTTCGTGGCATTAGGACCTCAATGGAAGGCTTCTTGGGCCCTTTTATTTGGTAGCTTAAGGAGTCAAACCTTTTCTCTTAAGAAGAAACGTTTTCTAATTAGAAGCTTCAAAATGGCTACTTTATTCGAATTTAAATTTTGGAGGGAAAATGGAATTTAAAATCTAGCGGACAAAACCATATCATGTAACATATCTATGGAAAGCTCTTGATGCGTAGATCACGGATCTATAATCTCCGCTCAAATCGGAGCTTGTATGTAGAAGTTATAGAGGTCCGAAAATTGTAAAATTGCCTCCCCCCTTTTTGGGGGAAAAAGTGCACCCTTTGACCACTCTTACACCTCTCTTACAAACCCAACATTTCAGTCCACATGGCAACCCCCCATTTGGCTATTCCTTAATCACCTTGATTAGGTTTGGGCAAATTAAAGGGCCCAAGAAGACCCCATTCACTTCCTAATGACTAACACTCAAGGCATGCCATGTGTTGCATGACGAATGGTGATCAATGCAAGGATGCAACACAAAGATGCAAGCAGGAAAACAAGAGACTTGACATTCTTATTTAGGGCTCTTGTAAAAAGTTCCAAGTTGTAGGTGAGTGTGGGAGTGGGCTTGAGAATAATCCCACATGGGAAGTTTTGGGAGTTTTAGGAGTTTTAGTATAAAAAGTGGCTCATTTGAGAGCTTAAGGACACATTGGGCTAAACTCATGCTTGAGCTCTCTTGAGACTAGCTGTCCCTCTTGTTCATAGAGGTGCAAGCTCTTCTCTCTCCCCATCTACACTATTGTATGAGCAATGCTCTTCTATTTCAATGCAATGAGATGATGTTTTTCTCTCTTCTCATCTCTATTCTCTAGTGTGCATGCTTCTTTGTTGATGCTTGTGGATTCTCTATTAGGCTTTGTGTAGTAGTGGATTCAAGCTTAAGCTTCTCCATAGCTTGTAGCTTATCCATGGGCAAGGCATTGCTTGAGTAGTGAATGAGAATGCATGTTTATTTCAAGTTCCATTAAGCTTCAAGGTTTGTGTGCATGGGAAGTAAGTGCTTGAGAATGAAGTATGCTTTGAGCTTGTGTATGCATTAGCTTAGCTTTCTTCTTGTATTGGATGCATGAATGAGTGGGATGATGAGTGAATGAGTTATGGCAAGATTGAGCTTGTGTGTGTAAAGTCTATGTCAAGGTAGTGGTGTTCATAGCATTCTCTCCCGAAAGGGATAAGCTTCCGTGCACCGGTACGGGTCGAATCCCTAGCTCCGAAAGGGATGCAAATCCCATTGGATTGAGCTATATGTGGATCATGCTACTCTTGCTACAAGTGAGAGAGTCTTCCGTCTCTCCATTGGCGCCGCTGCCACCGGGGAGAAGACTCAAAACCGGTTGAGAAGCTTGCATTACTACCACTATTTCTTTTTGTTTTTAGGTTTAGGGTTAGCACGAGTGTGGAATCTCGGAGCTAGTGATTAGAAGAGAAAAAAGGTAGATTACAAAGACAAAGGAGGGGCCGGATAAGGTCGCAAATTTTATTTTTTATTTTTTTGTTATATATTTTTTTTAAACACACAAAGAAACCATGCATTGTGACGGTTGCTATAGAAGGTGAGAAGGGAAGTAAAGCTACGGTGGCTGCAGCTGCAAGGAGGTGAAGGCAGCGAAGGTGCGGCGGCTGTAGCTGTGAAGGGCCGCAAGGAATCGAACGTGGCCGGCGGTGGCGCAGCAGCAAAAGAGAGCGAGGGGGTGAAGGAGGCGGAGGCCGCTGCGTAGAAGCCGAGGCAGCTGCCGGAAGCGCCCAGCGAGCCGACCCCGTCCGCGGTAAACCAGGCACGGGTGAAGGAGGCGGAGGCCACGTCGGCGGGAGAAAGAGAAGGCGGCCGGCGAAGCAGAGGTGGCCGGCTGCATCTGAGGTCGCTGGCGGAGGTAGATGCAGCAGAAAGGAAGCGAAGAGAAGTCAGGTGAGGCGGTGGCTGACTGTAAGCGAGGTGAAGGAGGCGAGAAGGAGAAAAAGGCCACCTGGCCGTTGAAGGCCTAAAGCAAAGAAGCGAAGGCTGGCCGGCAGTTGTGAAGGCGGCCGACGAAGCAGAGAAAGCCACGACATCTGAGGTGGCCGACGGAGGTAGACGTAGCAGACGAGGACGAAGTTGGTGGCATAGCAGCTGTGCGCTTTTGCTGCACAGGTCGTAGCTAGGGACTTGCCGAACACCGTATGCGAGCCACGAATGACTACAAGCATACAACCAGAAAAGTAAGCTCAAACAGAATGCAAGGGTGTGTCACTCACCGCTCTAACCGCCGCTGTGAAGGATTCCCGCGTCGCAGCAGTGAAGGAGGAGCCGCCTCACCGCTCTACCGCCTCTCCGCCGCCGTGCCGCTACATAGTGCTCGATCGCTCTCTCACTCTCTCTCTCTCTCTCTCTCTCTCTCTCACGCAAGAGAAGGAAACCAAGGAGATAAGGCAAGAGCACTCTTCTATTCACAACACATGAGAATGAGGATTTTAGGGTTACATTTGACTCTTATAGGTGACTTGGCCGTTCACACTTGGGCGCCCATGTATGGCCGGCCGACCCTAACCCTTATCCTACTGATATTCAAGGTGCGCCTCTCATCGGCGATCACCCAATCCCTTCATCCTTAACATATGGTGCCGACAAGCCCGGCCCATGACTCAGAATATTTAAATTAATGACGTAAAACATAGTACGTCTCAATGTCCATCATAGGTTAACATGCCCCCCTTCCTGATGTAGATTCCGTCCTCGGAAGCTATGGTATGGTAAGCTCGATAGGGTTGTTGTGGTAGACCGTCTGCAAAACAGGGAAGTAGGGTGAAAGTGTGCTGGAATTCAAAAGATATAAAGTGATAAATTCAAGCATGTTAGACCACAATGGATATTGCTATGAGAACTTAGTTTAAGGGGTCACATGAATGAGCTAGTGTAGCAAATTAACAAGAGTTTAATAATTATTGAAAGTAAATCTAGAGTTAGCAAGGTGTCAAAGGTTAATCAAGGTTCAAGGGAAATAACCAAGCTTAATAAATAAACAGATGACCACACTGTGTCTACTCTAAGAATAAGTTAATACCACGAGTCTAGGGACACAAGAAACATTAGAGTTATAGGAGCCTTTTGCCTTTATTTTTTTTTGATGCACGTGACAATTTTTACACACAATGGCGACCTTCCTAAGGCAAAACTAACATCAATCCTGGTACCATGTTTAACACAAGGCATTATCCAGGAATCTATTAGTTCACCTTAGGCAAGGCTACCCCCTACCAACCAAGGCATCGGTTTGGAGTAGAATACTCCTCGCCTACCAAGTATCAATAAGGCGATAGGCCAACATTAAAGCACATCATAGACTTGTATTGCCATTTATTGTAGGCTTTTTTTTTTATATTTATTTCTTTTGATCTTCGCTCCTGAACTTTTTTTGTCTTGCATCCTTTCGACAAAGGGGTAAAAGCTATGTCCTAGGGGTCAACACACACATGGCCAGGTGTCAAACATTAAGATGGTTTGACCCTAGACCTAAGACAATCGTATTCCAAGGTTAACTAAAGACGTCATGCTGCCTAGAAATATTTCCAATAAAGTTAAGCTCATTAATGATTTACACTAGCATGCAAGCAACTTCAAAAACTAAGTAGTACATTGACAATTTCCATGTGGTCATGCATTATAGTTTATGCAATTAATTGAAGAGTAAAAAATTAAAGAGAGTGGGTATGGAAGAATTACACCTGAAATTGGAGATCTCCTTGATTTGACGAGACAGCTTGCAATTTGATGTAGATATATTTTGATGAACGTTGCGGCAGTCTCAGGACTTGAAAGCGAACCCACCTCAAACTTTTTAACCTGTACAATCAACTAACAAGCACTATACCTCGAGAGACACATCAGTGTGAAAAATTCAAGACTCGTTTAAGGACTCCAAACTAGAAACAACTTGAAAACACTAACCTACCTACCAATCACCACACTACTACTGAGGATATGGTAAGAGGATGTTGTAGAGTCCTGGCTCTAGCCCTAAGACTAAGCCTCTATCCGCATCATCCAAATAAATAAAGTCAACCTCAGTAGTGCCATGAGTTTCATCCGTCCATTCATCATTGTCAGATATTTCTTTTTCATTTTCCCATCCACATAAACTCATCAAGAATGTAACCATGCGAGGATAGTCATCTTGTGGAAAAGGAAAGCATTGGGCTAATGGGGATATATCCTCTACGGAGTAGGGGTCAGTCATGGTCAATAGGCGAATTAGCCATTCTAATTCCTCAACATTTTCCTCTCTGGCTAGTACATCTATATGATCCCATTCAGTTTCAATAACAGGATAGCACATGTGAAATATCTGAGAAAGGTATAGATGATACCTCTCACCAAAGGTGAGAGTGGATGAAGTGTATGATGATCGTGCATCTGCCATATCTGCAAACACAGATATAGCATCAGTAAGTTTATGACAGGTCAATCTAGTTCTTGATTGTATATACGGATATTTCTCCTCTTTTTGTGCTCTTGCTCTTTTTACTATTTTTTGTTTTTCTTTTCTTTGTTTTTTTTAAAAAAATATGTATGAAGCTATATATATACATCCCCTTGAACTTGGCAATTACATGGTCAGGGGGGAGAAGGTTATAAGGAGGAAGCATTAGAATGTCGAGCGTGAGTACATGCTCCCCCTTTCCTTGGGTAGATCATATTATTTGCAATGATGTTGCAGCCTCTTGGAACCAATTTGTCGAGCGGGTCATAGGTTGTGATGTGGGTAGATAGCTTTTTATGACCCTTGTGGCCACATCCAATTGTAGAGATGGTAGTGTACGCTCCCATTGACGAATGGAGGAAATGGTTTCCGACAATACTATTACAAGGGGAGACGTAGACTCATCGATTTTTTGTTGGGTGTTGACAAGAGTAGGTGTAGAGCATGTAGACACTTCTATATCAATGTGTGCCTAGCATGAGGAGCTAGAAGCTTCATGTGGCTCCCCCCTTCCTGAGCTAGGTGGTATTGATCGATATCGTTTGGAAATCCAAACTAACTCTGGAAGAAGTGGTGCGGAGCACTCTGTTACCTTTCCCTTACCACGGTCTTGAATTGTCATTGGGGTGGCAACAATTGGTTTGCAAGTTTTTACAGGTGATGTAGAGGGATTCACCTTATGTTTAGGGACCCAAATCTGGTCATTCCCCTCGTAGTACCCTTGGGCTACTAATAATTTTTTAGGGATCCATCGCGATGTTACATTGCCCTTTCTCGGGTGGGTAGCTGCTTTCCTTTTACGAGGCTTCTTGGTGGCTGAACGAGATTGAGCAGGGGAAGTAGCTATTAACGAAGCTTTTGGGACCCATTTGTATGTGTTTTTTGGCATAGTAAGCGGAGCTTTAGAGACCACCCTGCATGTTTCCACTCTTGGTGTTGAAGCGTTAGAGGGTGGCAAACAATCAAAGATGGTTTTGCCACTAGATTTTGTGATTTTTCATTATCTAACATTTTGTCCAGGGTTGATGGCTTAGGAGCGGGATTTTGAGCAATCAGACCTAGTGTGGTTCTTGCGTTGTGACTCATCTAGTTGCCCAATCGATATTGCACTTGGTGGCCATCATCCATTTGTGCCCTAAGTTTACAGTGCCTTCCATAGTACCAGCAGGCATAACCAAAAAGCTTTGAATTACGGTCCCCTTATCATAGGCAACCGGAGTGTGCAAAATTCCTGAGACAGGGGTTTTCTTCTTGTTGATACCTTGAATTTGGATAGCACTCTTGGATAAAGGTGGTTTTCCAAGTTGACACCACACGCCATATGATAGCAAATTGTGTTGCGCTCCTGTATCCAATAATGCATTATACAGCACCTCTCCATAAGGACTCTTTAACTCAATTGGGTATCTTAGAGGTGGGTCAGATTCCATTGAATCCTCCTCTGTCTCCTCAAAGAATACTTGCGTAATTCCCAAGTTGGCTTCTCGTTGTCGCCTAGCACGCTGTTGACGTTCTTTGGCTTCGACTCTCGCTTGTATCTTTTTAAGCTCAGCTTGTTCTTTAGCTGCCTTCTTTTGATGGATTGCATGTAACTCCTCTTGGCTTAGGGGGTCATAGTATCTTTTGAATTTACTCCCATTAAGGAATCCAATGGTTTCAACTCGGTCGAGAGTCTCCACTCGGATGGTACCTTGCGGGGTAATTTCACATACTCTATACGGTCCCTTATTACCAGCATATTTGAGCTTCTTCTTTTCGTTTCGCACTCCATACATTAGGACTTTATCCCCAACCTTGATGTCCTTGTTCTTTAGGTGGCGATCAAACCATTTTTTCCTTCTATCCTTCTCCACAAGGGCATTGTACACAGCCAATTGTCTTTCTTCGTTTAGCCGCTCAAGGATGTATAGACGCTTTGCTAAGGGATTACCATCCCAACCCTCTTGAGTAGCAACACGAAGACTAGGAATGACAAATTCCCACGGCATGACTGCTTCTTGGCCATATACCATTTTGAATGGTGTGCAATTAATAGCCACTTTGTAAAGGCCCATAAAGCTGTTGTAAGCTTTAGATCCCAATCCGTGCGATGAGCTTCAACTGTCTTTGTCAAAACAGAGATTAAAGTCTTGTTGGTACTCTCAGCTTGGCCATTCGCTTGCGGATAGTAAGGAGTAGATTTATGATGGGATATCATGAAATTTGTTGTGAGCTCCTTAATCACTTCATTTATAAAATGTGTACCATTGTCGCTCACAAGTTCAAAAGGACAACCGAAGCGTGTGATTATATTTTCAAAGAGGAATTTGGCTGTTGTCCTTGCATCTGCCTTACGTGTCGCTTTCGCTTCAGCCCATTTGGTCATATAGTCAGTGGCCACAATAATATAGCAAGATTGTGTGTTGCGGGCCGCTGGGCTAATTGGACCTACAAAGTCTAAACCCCACTTTTCAAATGGTTGGTTTACTTTGATCGGATGTAGGGGCATCTGATCTTTCCGTTGGGGTTTCTTGTATCGTTGGCATTCATCGCAACCCTTCACAAAGAGTGATGCATCTTGGAACATAGTGGGCCACCAATACCCTGATTGTAAGATCTTTCGCGCAGTTAAGTCTCCTGAGAAGTGACCACCGGCTATGCCCATATGTGCCTCTTGCAAAATGTATAGATACTCATCCTCTCGGGCACAACGCCTAAGAACGTCATCCTTTCCTCTTTTATAAAGAGTCTCGGCTATCAGGCAATAGGGTTCGCATTCTTTGATCAGCTTTCGAGCTAGATCTTTACGAAGCTCCTTGGGTGGAAAGCCATTAACCAAAAAGTTAACAATCTTGTCACTCCATTCAGGCATTGTCTCCACCATGAACAGGGAAGTGTCAGGTAAGTCATCATCAACCCCTGTAGGAGCCTCACCATTAGGTATGCGAGACAAATGATCAGCCATAACATGTTTCTTGCCAGGTCTCACAACAACAGTGAAATCAAACTCAAGAAGAATCAATAACCATCGTGTGATTCTTCCTGTGGAGCATGGTTTGTTTACCAGATACAACAATGCTTGATGATCCACATAAAAAACAAACTTGGTGGCAAGGAGGTAATAACGAAATTTCCTTACTGCATATATCATTGCCAACCCTTCTCGCTCCGTAGTGGTGTAGTTCATCTTAGCATCATTCAACTGGCGACTGGCAAAGCTAATGGGGTAGTCTAGCTTGTGTTCTCCAGGTTGAGTTAACACACACCCAATAGCAAAGTTTGATGCATCAATATGCACATGGAAGAGTAAATCCCAGTTAGGCATTCTCAAGATTGGAGCACTCGCCAAGGCCTTCTTTAATAGCTCATAGGCACAGTCACATTCTTCGGTCCAAATAAACTCGATGAGAAGCTTATACAATGGTTGAGCTATCTCGGCGAAGAAGAGAATAAACCTTTGATAATGCCCATAAAGCGTTGGACTCCCTTATAGTTGGTGGGTGGGGGCAATTCCAGAATGACCTTGATTTTACTCTCGTCAGTGGAAATCCCATTTTTGGACACTATATGCCCTAAGATAACTCCGTGTTTAACCCAGAATTGGCATTTGAAAGGATTCAATGAGATGCGATATAATCTACACCTTTTAAATATTTTTCGTAAGCACATCAAGTGCTCGTCCCAAGAGGAATGAACACAAAGATCATCTAAGAAAGCTTCACAAAAGTCCCTTAGATATTCCTTAAAGGCCGTGTTTATCAATCGTTGGAATGTTGCAGGTGCATTGGTCAAGCCAAAAGCCATGACGTGAAAGGCAAACACTCCAAACTCCGTGATAAATGATGTTTTAGCTTGGTCCTCGACTGCAATTGTGATCTGATTGTAACCCGAGTACCCATCTAAAAAGCTATATGCCTCCTTGTCTGCCACTCTTTCAAGCACATGTTCAAAATATGGCAAGGGGTAATGATCCCTTCTGGTGGCTGCATTAACCTTTTTGAGATCAACGCACACTCTGAGTTTCCCATTCTTCTTTGGTATGATGACTATCGGAGAAACCCATTCTGAGTGCTCAATAGGGTATATGAATCCACATTTTATAAGCTTTTCAATTTCCTCTTGTACAATCTTTGCGTACTTAGGATTCATTGGGTAAGGACATTGCTGGACTGGTTTAGCAGTGCTAATCATTGGAATCGTGTGTTGCACCACCGAGGGTGGAACACCCTTCATATCATGATATGTCCAAGCAAATATGTCCTTGAATTCTTTAAGAAGCTTCGTAAGTGCAGCTTCCTCTCACTGGGTGAGGTCTTGAGCAATAAAAACTGGTTTAAGACTCCTCACCCGGATCTGCTAAGTCTATCTCCTTAACTACCGCAGGGCCATCGTAGACACCGCTACTCCCATTGGTAGGCGTTCGTTGGGCTTTTGTGTAGACCACCTTACGTTCCCCTGTGGTGAATGATTTGAAATGCTCAGGTGCGGGGTGTAAGTCTACTGGTTCTTGTTGTGCCAGGCTTTTTTCTTTTAATTCCGCCTCCTTTTGTTGCTGAGCTAACTCTTGGTTTTGCCGCCTTCTTGCAGTACGACTTAGTTTTGGCTTCTCTTCGATTTCTAATTGGGCGACATCATGAGGTTGCGAAATACACCACATGACACTTTGGAGGTATTGTCCCCAATTATCCGCTATCTTCCGCCGATGAGCGTCAATGGCTCCTACATAACTAAGACATTCTGCAGTGGATCTTTCCTTGTTTATTGCAGTGCGTACATTAGCTCGATAGCGTTGGCGCTTGTCTCATTTTCTTCTTACCAAGTTTTTGATTTTTGTTTCTATCAGATTCGGACTCACTTGGTTGATCTTCACTTGTGTCCCCCTCACTTTCGGATGAACTGTAGGAGGTCACTGTACTAGGCCTTGAGCACATTGCTTCCCCATTTGGGTGAATATTTGATTCATCCCTCCCATTAGGCTCAGAGTCAGTTTCTTCTTGAGATTCAGACGACTCAGAGTTGCATTGGTCAGAGTCTTCGCTACTGTCATTGTCAAGGGAGTTTGCCTTCTCGCCACCATCAGGAGTCAAGTGCATAACACCTATCATGTTTATTGGCACTAATGGTGGCATATCTTTCCCCTCAGGTGTTACCCAACTTGTGCCTCTATTTCCCCATGTGTCTATGGTTGCCGCTAGGTGTACCCAATCCACGTTATCCAACTCAGTCATACCCGGTAGGACATCCATATAAGGAGAATCTTTCCCATCATCAGTCTCTTTTTTGCATGTATAGCAATACCTTAATGGGGCGGAGTGAACAGTGGTATCCGATCGATTATCGATAATAACCTTGCTTCTTAAAGGATGCGCACGACCATTGTCAAGATCAACTCGAATGACAGAGTCCTGGAATTGTAGGTAGACATGGTTTTTCGACCAGTCATGTACCATTTGTGCTTCCCTCATGAAAGGACGTCCTAAGATCATTTGATATGACATAGGATGCTTGGAGAAATCCATTACAATGAAGGTATGTCTTACCTTGTACCCCAGAACCTTGATCTTAAGGTCCCTTAACATTCCAATAGGTTTAGCAATAGTTCCGTTTGCCATCTTAACCACTATGTTTGTGACTTCGAGGTGAGGTCTCCCCATAGATTCCCAACAGTTTTTAGTCACAATGCTCATGCCAGCACCACCATCAAGGATTCCCTTTAGAGTTAATCCCTTGGTAGTAATGGGGAGGGTTGCATTAGATTCGCCCCCTTCAAAGTACTGTCCCAACTTGTTAACAGGTATTTCCACGACCGAGTTTTCATCTAGGTTGGGTTGTAGATCCCAATGTTCCTCCTCATCTTGAAGCGTGTCGGGTGTATCCATATTTGCAAATTATGGTAGCCCCGCCTTTAGTTCTCCATTGAGAAATGCCCGAAGAGCTAAGAATAGCTCAGGATCTCCGTATAATTTGGATATGATTGTGGTTCTGATTTCAGAGGACATGAAATCCATTATCTTGGACACATTCAACGGTACTTTTCGAGATATCGCCCCTTGACTAGGGACTGGTGAAGATGGAATTACTTCCTCTTCGATGGGGTCAGGCATTCCCTCACTAAACATTCTTTCAAGCAAAAAGGGTGTTTGCCCACTTCCTGATGTCCTATCCTCACTTTCTTCCCGAATGATACTAGGTATAGCTAACGGTTTATGGTTCCTGTGAGGCTGAACTTGCGTAGGAAACACTGTGTCTGGAATTTTGATTTTTCTTGGGTTTGGCTCCAGTTCTCTTTGTGTTTCTTCCACCAAACCCCTTAAGTGTTGCACTTGTTCAATCTCCTCAACTGGGTTTGGGTAAGTTCCAATCTTTTTCTTAAGGGTTTTTGGCCCACGTGGCTTGTCTTGGGGAGTCTCAGTCAGTTTGGGTGGTCGAGAGGGCATTAACTGACTTGGTTGTGGGGCCGAGAAAGTTTCCTTTTGTTTCCCCTTATTTATGTACTCGCTTAATTCTCCTTCATTGAGCTCCCGAGTGGGTTCCTCCCTTAAGGTAGTGGCTTTGGTCCCCATGGTTTCTATTGAATCAGAATCATCTTCAGGATCATTCATATACACGGGGTCATCTCCTGTCCCTATGTTAGTCTTTGAACTGGGCTTGGAGCTTGTGGCATTAAGCGATCTCTTTCACCGTGTTTTCTTTTTCTTTGCCTGAGCGATTGATGCAGTATCCCTCTCTTCAAGAATGTAGTTTTGATTTTGAAGCATTGACCGTGTAACTACATTCGCGGGTACAACAGGTGTGGTTCCTCGTGCTTGGTTGGTGACCTCAACCAAATTCAATGGCGTAATCTTGGGTGCATTAGGATTATGTGGACATTGAGCGATCAAATGATCTATGCCACAACGATTACATGTAAGTACCGGCATTCCCGATGTGCTCCCTTGATTTGGTTGCATCTGAGTAGCGATCTTCTGTAGCCTATTAGGGCACTCCGCTACATGATGCGGTCCACCACAATCATAGCATTAAAGAGGTGGTCTCCTTGCCAAGATATTAAGGTTTTGGCCTCTTGTGGCGAGAGCAGCCGCTTGATATACAGGCTTGACTTGCCCGAAATGATCCTCCATGTAGTACTGGGGAATCATTTCAAATGTATCAATCCCATATGGAACAGTGGGGTCTATCTCCTCTTCATAATCCCCACACGTACTATGTGACTCACAACCCATCTGGTTTATTGGGGTAATCCTTGGATGTGGAGGTTGTGGTCCTAGCACTGGCGGTGGTAACGGCACAGACTGGACTACATTCGGATTCCTTGGAACTACGTGCTGTGACGGTTGCTCGACAGGTTGTGCAGGCATTAGCGCGGGTACTTGAGCTGTGTTTGACCAGGCTAGTGGTGCCTGATTTGCCAACATTCGCTTAAGTACTAGGCAATCTTTAGATTGATGGCCATACTTACCACATGCATTGCAATTCCCATTGAATTTGACTCTGAATGTGGGACATTCACTCGTGCTACATGTGGTCCTAAGCAAACCGAACACCATTGTTGCTCTCTTCTTGGGTACATATGGCTATTTTGAGGAGCTCGATTACCCCTAAAGTATTCTTGGAGAGCCTTAGTAAGGTCGATCACAGACATTTCGGATATCTTGGGCTCCTTGGCAATAGGTTTTACTGTCATTGGTTCGTGCCCAGATACTTGCGAACTAACGGATTTTGTTTCTGAAGACACCTTTTTACCTGCAATCATCAAGTTGTCTTCTAACTGGATTGCATTGGCAGACTGCTTCCCATGTTGTAAGACCTCTAATGACTAGGCCATTGTATATGTCCTCGTGGCGCAATCCTCGGATGAATCTATCAAGCAGTTGGTTATTATTGAAGTGCTCATCGGGAGTGCAGCGAGAATTTAGATGCTTCAATCGACTTATAAAGTCTCTCACTGACTCCCCTTCCTCGCGTTCAGCTTTTTGGAGTTGAGATGCTACTCCCCAAAGCACACCCTCACGTATGTATTCTTTCAAGAACAATCTCTTGAGAGTGGGGTAGTGAGTGCGCTCTTCAACCCTTGAGGTTCGATACCAATCTCCGGCCTTCCCACTCAAGGTTAAGCCTAAGGCTTTACACTTATGCAGCTCATTGTGCTCTTCCAAGGAATCACACACGTGTTCAAAGACTTCAATGTGCTTCCTAACATCCTCGTTACCATTGAAGTTTTGAGTGAGCTTAGCCACTTGTACTGCCTTGCTTCTAGTTCTCTCTCAGGCATACCCCGCATGTTTTCCGCAATAGATCGTCCGATCGTCTGAGCAAACGCTGCGAGATCACCTAGGTGAGCAAGCATAGCTGGTGGAGGCACTTCTGGGATAGCCTGGCTGATAGGAGTTGGCGTTGGTCTGAGTATGTTGGCAAATGACGTAGGATATGATATGTGGCTAGGCCTAGCTCCTCTTGGATAAGGGTTGTGATAAGGCAGTCGTGGAGCATACGCCATTGGCATACTAAGAGGTGTAGGAGCTACATGAGCATGAGTAGCGATAGGTACATAGGGTCGATATGCACTGGCACGCACTGTTGTAGATACTGTTCCACTAGGTAGCGGTGTCGTACTAACTACAGTGGTAACAGGTGCGCTTTCTGTTATGCTCATCATTGGGGTAGGCATTGTGGATTCCCTAATGGAAAGTTGAGCCAAGGTTGGAAAGCTAAAGTTACTGCTCGTGGGCTCAACCTGCATTGAGACTCCAGGCGAAACAACATATGAAAAGTCTATGGGACTCACCGAGGGAGTCTCCAATTGTGATAGGGTTGGTTGTTTGGCCTTGCCCGTATCCAAAAACCTCATAGGGCCAGTGGAAACTAGGTTCACTCCCCTATTTTGCCTTTCAATTTGGATAATTCTATGAATAACCTCACAAATCATTTATTGTTGCTCCTCTAGATTAGTGGCGCTAGATGTAGATCGTAGGACTTCTAACCAACCTACATGGTATGTGTAGCCCATGTATAGGTCAGTTAGAGTCTCTGTGTGTAGATCATATTCCCAATTTTCATTGAGAAATATCCCATCTAGACTTGGTGTGCCAAACGGTTCTCTTGAAGTGGATGCAATGTTGGATTGGCTTCTAGGGACCTCTACTTTAGGAAGAGCATCGGAAGTTGGTAGCTCAGTAGGGCCCTCATTAAACGAAGTGGGTAGAATATCCACATGGACACTCTTTGGGAGGGTAGGGTCTACATAAGATGTGAATGGTGAATCTACTACCCCTCCTTCTTCATTTACTTCGCTTGTCGCATGCTTAGAGCGTGTAGCTCTACTAAAGGTCTCTATTAGACGACTAAACATGCTAGATCTAGGTTGTGGGGCCCACACTGGCATGTTTTGGCTTGTCTCCTCAGGGTTCTTGGTAGGGTGCCCTTCCATGGCTTCTGAGTCAAAGGATGAGTCACTATCCACTATTCGTGGATCTTGGGTTGCACTCCCTTGGGTTCCAGCCGAAGGCCAAGATGCCAACGTGGAGGGATGGTGTGAGCCTGCGTAAACTGAAACACTTTCTAGTGGCTCAGGCTCTAGTACCTGACCAGAGCATAGATGCATGTGACGTGGGTACCCTGCGGGCGTTGGTAACTACCCTTGAAGTCCACACAAGTGGTTTCTTAGGTGTTTCACACCCCGTTTTTGCTTGTTTTTGTATTGTTTTTAACTCGTTTTTTACCCCCTTACTTATGGTCGAACCTGGACTAGGACGTGTGATAGCTCGAAACGAGCGTATCGTTCAAAGGGTCCTAGTGTGCTTTACAGCACCGTGTTCGCCTATCCAGAGCTCCTGTGGTCCTCAGAACAATCCGTTTCCCTTGGAGGGAAGGGGCGAAAGCCTATTTGCTTGTGGAGGAAAGGGTGAGGGCTTTATCCCACATGCTCACTTTACTCCTTGGGGAGTGGGCTACATATACGGCACAACTTCCCATAAGCTCTCACTTGAAAGAAAGCTATGGAGGCTCACTCTCCTATATATATATATATCAAAAGACCGACCGCGACCGGGGTCGGGGTCAATTGGGGGTTTTTTCTTTTCAAATTTTTTTTCTCCAATTAAAAAATCTTTCCTCTCCACACGTTTGGTTTTTTTCTTTTAAAAAAATTTAATTTCTTATTTTTATTTTTTATTTTTTTTCAAAATTAATTTTTCCTTTTTTCTTTTTTTTGTTTGGGATAAGTTTTCTAGGGTTTCTTTCTAGGGTTCAGACTTTGTTGCGGCGCCGTTCGCACACAGCACAGGTCTGGGGATTCAGAAACCCCCCCTCACATGCAGGAAACCAGATAACAGAACGCACGCCCACACGCGGAGCGGAAAAATAACAGAAATGCAGAAGACAAATTGCAAAAACAGATTGCAAAACACGGAAACACCTCAACGACAAACACACAGCCGCTTTCCAACAGTGTAAATTAAACTTCACGCAGCAGCCCGAGCTGCAAACTGGAGCTTGGTGCAGGGCAAGTCCCCGGCAGGCGGCGCCAAAAATGTGCGCTTTTGCCGCACAGGTCGTAGCTGGGGACTTGCCGAACACCGTATGCGAGCCACGAATGGCTACAAGCATACAACCAGAAAAGTAAGCTCAAACAGAATGCAAGGGTGTGTCACTCACCGCTCTAACCGTCGCTGTGAAGGATTCCCGCATCGCAGCAGTGAAGGAGGAGCCGCCTCGCCGCTCTACCGCCTCTCCGCCGCCGTGCCGCTACACAGTGCTCGATCGCTCTCTCACTCACTCTCTCTCTCTCTCTCTCACGCAAGAGAAGGAAACCAAGGAGATAAGGCAAGAGCACTCTTCTATTCTCACAACACATGAGAATGAGGATTTTAGGGTTACATTTGACTCTTATAGGTGACTTGGCCGTTCACACTTGGGCACCCATGTATGGCCGACCGACCCTAACCCTTATCCTACTGATATTCAAGGTGCGCCTCTCATCGACGATCACCCAATCCCTTCATCCCCTTAACATATGGTGCCGACAAGCCCGGCCCATGACTCAGAATATTTAAATTAATGACGTAAAACATAGTACATCTCAATGTCCATCATAGGTTAACAGCAGCGAAGGTGTTTGCAGAAGGCAAAGGCGGGGCGGCGAAGGCGGCTGCAGCGGGGCGCAGAGAACGTGAGGAGGTGAAGGTGAGTAAGAGAGGGTTGGCGTCAGCTCACCCGCGTGGAAGAGAAGGCGAAGGAGAAGGCGCAGCAGAGAGAGCGCCGAAGAAGATAAGGCTTCGCCAGCTGTGGAAGCGAAGAGAACGTGAGGCGGCCGGCGAGGAATTCGGAAGATGATAAGGGCCGGCCCAAAAAGGTTAATGTTTTATTTCTTTTTTGTATTTTGTATTTTTTATATTTTTTATTTTGTTAGTCTTTAGTTTTTTTTTTAAAAAAAATTGTAATTTCTACATACTAGGTAATTTTTAGTTTTTTTTACATTTTTTAATAAAAAAATTTATAAAAACCATAATAATAATAGTAATAAAATAGTTAAAAAAAGAAAGAAAAAATCTGTAAATTATGTGTTTTATTTTGAGTCCATATTTTTTGCATAATTTATATTTTTTAATTTTTTGTTTTTTTTTGCATAATTAGTGTAACTTGCATTTTTTTAAATTTTTATAACTTTGTGCATAATTAGTATTTTTGTGTAATTAGTAAAAAATAAAAAATAAAAAAAATAAAAAAATAAAAAAATAAAATATGTATTTACACACATATTCATGTTAGTTGCATTTAGTGGTTAGGTAGGGTTTAAATATATATATATATATATATTTATTTATTTATTTATTTATATATATTTTTTAAAAATAATAAATAAATAAATAAATAATTCAAAAAAGCTGGACACTACATATGCATCTATGCTCGGGAACCATACTAGGGGGACATAACACTAGTGCACCATCTAGGGTAACCACTCAAGGGAGCGGCACTCAATCGGTTGTTGACAACTTGGAGATCATTCTCGAGACATCTTCGGAGTCTCAAACAGAGAGCCTCTCAAGAACCGAGAGTGATATTTCAATGGACATAAACGAGTCATTTGGCATGAATAAACCATCCACACCCATTGGTATGGCAAATTCTGCTAATCCATTTGAAATCCCAGATGGGGAGTTGATTGACAACATGAGACTCCATTTCTTGTATACAAACGCGCATGGCGGTGAGATCTACAAAGATCCAATGAGCCGGTTTGTTGTTAAAATTGCAGACATTCATTCTGCATTTGAACCACCCAACACCATGGGTAAACTACCAAGACGATATGTACATGGGTAGAAATGGAGTACGCTACGAGGTCACCAAAAATCCTGAACAAGTGGATGCTTTGGGTGTACTTCAACCTAGCGCACAAGCAAAGCAGAAAAAGGAGCTTCCATCGGACCCAAATGTGCCAGGAACATCGCGCAGACCTGGTACGCCCATTTCTTTACTTGAAGAATTGTTTTCTGAACGAAATTGGGAGGATAGAGAAAGAACGGGAAAAGAAAAAGAGACCAACAAAAACCCATGGGACATAGTAAAAGAAATTCCAGTAGTTAAAATCTATCAGGACGACCCAATTAAAGAGGTATATAGGGATGTGGAAGAAACCTACTATGCAACCACTAAGCACCCGAGCTTAGAGCTTCCAGTCATGCATACAATAACTGTAGAGCATCTAGAAGGTTTCACTAAGCGTGTTCATGATAGATGGGGGAACGACTTTAGAACCCTTGAATGGCCAGAGGTTGGGGCAATGACATGGAAAGGAAGACCCCTTTTCACTGAGGTGTCTACCTTAGACACGGCACGTCCAGATGAATCTGCCTTTCGAGGAGAAACACTAGCACCACCATGGGCTAGAACCCCAAGTGTGGCTCGACCAGCACCTTCCATGCGAACAACTGCTCAAGGACCAGTCTTTCCAACGATTGATTCTACGAGGAGACCCGGGGCTCTTAGAGAATCTAGGGGAGAAGAAGGACCACGAGCAAGTGGATATGTACCTCCAAGAGAACCCCATAGACCAAGAGAACTGACATTTGAAGAGCCTAGAGTTAGTGGCCGAGACTCATATAGGAGACATGACGATGAATATTCTAGAAAAGTGAGACCATCTGCACTGCAAAAGCTTGTCAAGAAGTATGACGGATCCGGTGACCCATATGACCATATAGCAGCTTTTAAGCAAGCTATACATGCGGAGCAAGTCACGGATACGCATACGCAAATCGAAGGATTTGGCTTGACACTAGAGCGTAAGTCTTTATCATGGTTTCAGACTTTAGAGCCTGAGGCAAAGCGATCTTTTGATGGGCTGGAAAAGAGCTTTATAGCTGCATTTTCAAAAATGGGAATTAAGCACAATGCGGTAGCTCAAATTTATGCCTTTAAGCAAAAAGATCAAGAATCTGTGCGAGATTGCGTAAATAGGCTAAAGAAGTACATCAATCGATGCCCTGACGATGAGAAGCCAAGCCAAGGGAGATTAATTTCTATCTTCCTGGAAGGCTTAAGAAACAAGACGCTTCACGCTCACTTGTACGCAAAGAAGCATGTCATCTTCAATGAGTGTTGCATGGATGCCATGGATTATGATGATAACTTTGACATGACTGGCATGGGAAACCAAGATAGTCATCCGGATGATAAACGTAGCTCTGGGAAGGGCTCTGACTCTAGTGTGCCGTTGGTTAATCCAGATCAGATTGCCGAGATAGTATTGAAAAAGATGGGGCAATACTACAGACCTTCCTACCGACCCCAACCATCATACATGCATACTGTACCTACAGGCCCCTACGTCTGTGGAGGATGTGGAGGTAGCCATAAAACCGAGCAGTGCCCAACCTTCTCACCATTGGTTGGCAATCAACCAACAAAGAAGTGGTGCCAGCTTTGTAAACGGAACTACACACATGTGACTTCAGACTGCAATCACATTGCAAGGATACAAAGGGAACAAGCAGCCAACTCTGCACCTAGACAGCAAGTTGTGAACCATGAGAGAACATTAGTTGCTCAAGAGCAAGCACGGCCAGTGCTAGGAGCTCAACCTCCTCCACCTGGCACAGCTTCCTTTAGATATGTGGAATATGAGAATCTTGAATTAGGTATGGAGATGGTTAGCTCTAAACCATGCTACATCGAAGTGGAGCATCCTCTTGTCGAACCCTACTTTGAGAACCCAACCGGACCAAGCCTAGTTCATGACTTTAATGGAGACCCAAGCTCTTTGATGCTTATAGGATCTCAGCCACCCAAGACTCAAGGTTATCCAGGACCATATCCTACAAAGAGACTATACCCCATGCAACAAACAGGACCATGCTACGAATGTGGTGGACCACATTGGACGAGAGAATGTCCAAACAAGAAACGACCCCTCTTAGCTAACATAGGCACAACATCTACGTTTCCACCTATAGAGAGGTTTTGCCAAGGGTGTAGCATTGACCATCTACTAAAGGATTGCTTGTTGAAGCTTGCGGATCTGGCAGCACAAAAAGCTAAAGCTCCCCTCAACTATGTTCAAGTGATTCCATCACCCACGACATCTGAGGAGGAGAAAGAACTAGTGTTGCTAAGAGTAGTGACTAGAGCCCAAGCGCAAAAGAATGTCAAAGAGGTTGTTGAGAAACCCTTTGAGATTACGGTTCTATCTAAAGATGGAAAAGAGAGAAAGAAATCAACTCGACATAAACCACGCAGCAAGGGGAGTAAGAAGTCGAAGGAGCAGAAGAGCTCTGATGGAGGAAACTCTATCCCAAAAGAGCTAGAAGGAATGTTGAAAACAAAACAAATAGGAGAGAAAACTCAAAATGAGCAAAAGGGAAAAGCATCTGAGTCTGAGGAAAGCTCAGGAGGATCAGTCCTTGTGGACAAGGTGTACGAGCCTTTAGATGCAGCACTTCAAGCGTATAATAGTAGGATCACAGCTCTGACAGAGCTGCCTAAGAAGCTGCAAGAATATCCCAACCCTCGTGAAGAGACAATCAACTTGGCTATCCATAAGCAGTTGATTAGGGATACTCAGACTCTAATAGACGGCCCACCACCTATGTACGCAAGAGGACCTACTTCTCTGAAGCCTAACTTAGAGACGATACCAGAAGCCACGCCAAGCATGGAAAAGGGAAGTGAAGTTGTATCTCTACATTTCCCAGAAATGCCTGAAGGAGATGATTTACCTCATACCAATGCAGACGAGTCAAAACCATTGACTACCACGGATTTTGGAGATGAAATTCCTGAAATAGAGGAAGCAGTAGCAAGGGAGATGTGGGAAGCGGTGCAAAAACAAGTTGAGGATCTAGCATCTTCTGACAAGTCACCACCATTATCTATAGTAGAATTCTCGAATCAAAGGGTTCAAGAATTAGATGCTTTATCTCTACCAGATGATGCTCAGACTATTGTCTCAGCTTGGAGCAACAAGCTCACTTGCAAGACACTGCCCTCATATTTAGGACTGTACGAAGCTCATAGCCAAATCATGCGAGTACCATCAATGACACGACAACCTCATCAGGAACGAGACATAGGGAGTTTGCAAGCTTTAATGTCGGCACCAGTTGCGTGTACCATCCCACTCACAGAATTCTTAAAGCTTAGGCCAAGATTGTGGGGAGAAGTGGCTACACAATTAACTGAGCAAGGATTGGGGAACCAGAACATCCAGGTTAAGGAGTTGTTGAAGGCAAAGGCTTCTGAGCTAATGCTTAAGCAAACAATTCCGGTTCCTGTGAACAAAGTTGGCAAGCATTGTGAAGACGATGAAGGAAATACTACGCTTCCTGTGGAGATTAACAAGATTGAATCTATAGCTATTCTAGATAGCGGAGCAGGGGTGAGTATAGCAACAAAAACTGTATGGGAAATGTGGGGAAAACCTGCAATTAGAAGAACAAGGATGAGTTTGCAATTGGCAGACGGAAATCTAGAGAGTCCCATAGGATTGCTTGAGAATGTTATGGTCAAGTCATGTGGCATTGAGTACGGACATACCTTTGCTATCGTAGACTTTGGCAAGAACACAAATTACGAAGTGATCCTAGGAAGGCCATTCATGCGCCAATTCAAAATGATTCAAGACTGGGGTTACAATTACTTGTACCTCAGACATTAGAATGTAACCACGAGGGTGAATCTGAAAAACCATGCTTATCGAGATGTGACGCACTCTCTTGTGGATGAGTTTGATTCCGCTTCTTCAGAAGCATCGGGAGCAACTATGTCTGAAGAAGAGCTGATCTATGGATCTGTGGAGCATCTTGTCGAGACTTACAACCTGGAAATGTTACCATAGACAGAAGTGCGACGGATGAGGCGTATATCCCTATACCTTTTCATGAGAACTTGATAGATCCCTTAGAATGGAACCATGTTTTAGCTACCATAGACACTTGTGCATTGCCAAGGCAAACACAGTTCTGTGATCCAGATGGGTATGACATTATTCCCGTAAGAATGCTAAGACCGATCTATGCAGAGGAACCTCAAGAAGCCCCTAGGTATGAAGCAAACAAATCATTATTGCTAGGAGATATGGTATCTGTAGAGGAAGTATCCCCTACTGTGATAGAGACATCCTCAAAAGATCCAATGATTTGGGTGAATAATGACAATGACAATACACAAGGATGGCATGTGCCAACATCTCTCTTATATGCACAAGGCTACGGAAGGGAGAAAGCACTTAGAATTCAAATCTGGTTACCTAAAGCAGCTCGCAAGGCAAGACTGATTGCTGCCAAGGAATATAAAGCTAAAGAGGAGGTTCACCAAAACCAACAGTTCCGCCTCCAACAAGACCACTCAACAATGGTGGATCCCAAAGAAGGTTCTGCAAGCACAAGGCTACTACGAGGGTGCTACTACCTTGTGGCTACCAAAAAAGAATGCAGGGACTACTGCAGCAAAACATAATTATGTTCCCTGAATCTACTCAAGAACAAAAGCAGTCAATACCACCTTACTTACAGAAACCAAATCAATACTGGAAACCATGCCTTACCAAGCCTGAAAGAGTCCAGGTGGAAACACAAGCTGACGCATCAATCGGACATCATCAGAAGGTCTCGAACAAGAAGGGATACTCCAAACTGACATGGGAAGAAAAAGGCAAGTGGGTACCTTTACCCACTTCTATCTCAGAGGCAACACATCAGAAGGAGGACATTGCAACCGAATCAAGTTCAGAGTCTATTCCTCAAAACACAAGCAATGTCAAAGTTTGTCTTACAAAGCCGACAACTTTCAATCAGGCTCCTACACAAGTAGACTCCCTGACTATCAAGGAAAGAGCGTTCTTCCTACAACTCCAACTATTTGGAATGTCATCGACATTCTACTCTTTCCCTAATCAAATTCCACCCCCAGTGCAAGACTAGCACTTGTACTCTCTTAATAAGAACTAGAAGCCAGGGCACTTTTTCCCATTGGGTTTTTCCCCTCGGCCAAATCCGGTGTTTAGCACCAATGTTTTTTATTTTTTGTCTTTTTAATTTTCTTTCTCTTTAGTTTGTTTTGTTGGAATAAAACAAATACAAGCACCAAACTACATCTTTCGCTTCAGTACCGCAACTGACAGTCATACAATCAAGTGCAAACAATTCTTCACCAACCAGCGCTTTAACAGAAACAGGTGAACTCATGCCAATTTTTAATGTTTTCTGTATTTTTCTTGATTGCTTGATTGTTTATAAAATTCACTTTACTAAGCATGGCAATATGCATCTCCTTTGGTCTAGAGTAGGGATAGCATTTTAGTAGCTTTAGACTTGATAGTGTAAGTTTGACCGTAATTGTTTTTACCCGTTTAGCAATACAAAGTAATTAGTGTTTTGTGCTAAAGGTAGAGTTCCAGACCTAGGACAAAGAGACTAAATTAATCATAGGACCGTCAGTGGATATCTTGCCCTTACTAGGACATTGCTTAGGGACAATCTTGATAAAAAACAGAAGCAGGAGGGAGCACACACAAGAGAAGCAAATCCCTAATCCATATCCATCAATCATAAAGAAGGAGAGAAGCCATAGTCACCATCTCTCTCACACACACAAAAGGAGAACACAACATAGTGTTATGTCCACACTACAAAGTAAACCTAATGTAATGTCCACACCACACATGACCAGCTGGACGCGGTCATAAACACACCACACGATATCTATCTACCATACTGTCACTCTGTCAGCACCCATGTGCTATCCTCCAGCTGTATCCGAGCTTGACATTTCAACACTCCCCCTCAAGCTCGACATGTCCATCTCTAGGACTCCCAATCTAGTACGGAAATACTCGAACTTATCCTTACCAAGTGCTTTGGTAAAGATATCTGCAACCTGCTCATCTGCCTGTACATATGTCAAATCAACATGCCCATCTAGCACTTTCTCTCTGATGAAATGATAGTGGACCTCAATACGTTTGGTCCTGGCATGATAAACTGGGTTGCTAGCAAGCTGAATACTACTCATGTTGTCACAATGAATGACAACTCTCATATCACTCTGTAACCTGACATCATCTAGCAACTTCTTCAACCACATAGCCTCACATGTAGCTATGGCTGCTCCACGATACTCGACCTCTGTGGTAGATAAAGCAACTATAGGTTGCTTTTTACTGCTCCAACTCACAGCTCCACTACCAAGGCTGAAAACATAGCCACTGGTAGACCTCCTGTCATATGCACTACCGGCCCAATCTGCATCTGTATATCCATAGACATGCATGTCTTTTCCTGCCTCATAGAAAAGACCATAATGCACGGTAGTTTTGACGTATCTCAGAATACGTCTCACAGCATCCAAGTGAGGTTTACGAGGACTCTGCATAAACTGACTCACCAAACCAACTGCATAGCTGAGATATGGCCTCGTAATGGTCATGTAGATAAGACTACCAACCATTTTCTTGTACATGGTGATATCATCAAGCTCATCACCCAAATCAGCCCTAAGCTTCATGTTTTGCTCTAATGGTGTCAACATTGGTTTGCATGCTGTCATACCATACTTTGCCAGCATGTCAAGTGCATATTGCCTTTGCACCAGCCATATACCCTTGCTTGTTCTTATCACCTCAATGCCAAGAAAGAACCTTAAATCACCAAGGTCTTTCATATCAAACTCTTTGCATAAAGAGGCCTTAACCTCATCAATGCCTTTCCCACAATCACCTGTGATAATCAAATCATCAACATAAATGACTATCATCACGATACCATCATGTGTCTTCTTCACATAAAGTGAAGAGTCTGCATTTCCAACCACAAATCCAATACTGACAAGATATCTGCTGATCTTGTCACTCCAAGCACGAGGTGCTTGCTTCAAACCATATATTACTTTCTTTAACCTGCAAACAAAAGTAGGATATTTTGGATGTACATATCCTTCTGGCTGTTCCATGTACACATCTTCTTGTAGTTCACCATTCAAGAAAGCATTTTTTACATCCATTTGATGTAAAGCCTAACCTTTTTGTGCTGCTAGTGCAATGATAGACCTCACTGTAGCCATCTTAGCCACTGGGCTGAAAGTTTCATCATAATCAAGACCATAAGTTTGTGCATATCCTTTAGCGACCAGCCTTGCCTTATGTCTCTCTAGGCTGCCATCTGACTTGCGCTTGACCTTATACACCCATTTGCAACCAATTGCATTCTTTCCTTGAGGTAACTCAGCCAATTCCCATGTATCATTTTTGTCCAAAGCATCCATCTCTTCATCCATGGCTTTCTCCCATACATGCTCTCCAATAGCCTCTGTATAGCATGTAGGTTCCACATGCTTTACCATAGATGTCATGTATGCATAGTGCATAGCAAAATCTCGATATGTCAATCTTTCAACTGGATATCTGACTCTCTGGGATCTCCGCAATGCATGCGGGTCACTCTGTACACCTGTAACTCTAGCATGTGGTGGCACATATCTGTCCTGCCTAGCACCAGGTGTGCGTAAAACAGGTATGCCGAGCTCCTCATCCAAACTCTCAGAACTAGATGACTCATAACCTATGATTCCAATTCCTTCAACTTTCTTCTTGCCTTTATCCATAGCACTACTCCCAGTGCTCACACTCTCATGCCTCAAACGTCCTGACCATGGACGTACACTGCTACTCTCAGCTTCTACTGTCCCAGACATAGTAGTAGAACTAGAACTTGCTTGTGGCAAGTTCACAGGCACATCTGCTTCAAGTGAGTCAATGACTCCCTCATCTTTTGCTTTGTACCAACTAGCAAGCTCATCAAACACCACATCTCGTGAGATGACTACTTGTCTAGTTTGAGGGTTATAACATTTGTAGGCCTTTCGATCCTGTGCATATCCAACAAATACACATTTCTCTGCCTTAGGATCCAACTTCCGTCTTCTTTCATCAGGCACATGGACATAAGCTACGCGTCCAATGTCTGGCCTGTAACCTGTAAGCCGCATCTCTGGCGTGCTTCCATGAATGGCTGCTGTAGGTGTTTTGTTCAGGATATACACTGCAGTAGCACATGCTTCTGCCCAATAGTAATCTGGCATGCTCTTTTCATTGAGCATTGCCCTTACCACTTCACATATGACTCGATTCTTTCTCTCAGCCACACCATTCTGCTGAGGTGTATACCTGCATGTCAACTGTCTTCTTATCCCATGCTTCTTCAAGAAATGCTCAAAAGCTTTTGAGGTGTATTCACCACCTCCATCTGTTCTCAAACATTTAATCCAACAGCCATATTGCTTTTCTACAAGAGCTTTGAAATCCATGAACTTTTCCAGCACTTCACTCTTCTCTCTCAGAAAGTATATCCATGTCATCCTACTGAAATCATCTATAAATGTCACATAGTATAGACTACCTTTGATAGATGGATTTTATGCAGGGCCCCATACATCACTGTGTACTATCTCAAGTGGCCTGTTACTCATATTTCCTTCTCTAGGAAACCTCAACCTTGCCTGCTTTCCAAACTGACAGGCTTCACAAACATGCATATGTCCATCATATTTGAATCTAGGCAATCCACTGACAATGCCTCTTGTTTGCATGTTCTTTAATCTCTGTATATTGACATGTCCAATCCTCTTGTGCCACATGTCAATGTCCTGCACAATCCCATTGCTCTTTGAAAACATGGCTGAGCTCAATTCTGGTATGCCTGCATCCAATTTGAACAACCTTCCTTCCTTCTTACCCTTGGCAATCAATCTACAGCCATGCTTAAAGTCTTCCACAAAACAGCCATTCTCATTGAATCTTACTTGTAGTCCCTGCTCAACCATTTGGCCTACTGATGCCAAATTCTTTGTAATGGATGGTACATATAGTACCTCTGACATATTTTTCACATTTCCATCATGCATCCTCAAAGGCACACTGCCAACATGTGTTATAAGATGCTGAGTATCATCTCCTGTGACTACATAACCATTTGTACCCAATGGTTGCATCTTCTCAAACCACTCACCATGACATGTCTGTGGTTTGAGGCACCTGAATCCATATACCATGACTCATCTCCAGCATTCTGAGAATCCATTGTCCCCATAATGTGCTTCATCGCAAAAAGATGATTTGAACTCCCATCATTGTTACTAGTAGATGCATAATTTCCATGTTGTGGTCTTCCATTCCTCACATCATTCTGCTTTTTGTAACAATCTTTTGCCATATGTCCAAGTTTGCCACAATAGTGACATTCAATCCCATTCAAATTTTGTTGAGGACCTTGCCATTGTCCTCTACCACGAGCACCTGTTCCAACTCTCCCCCTATGGGATTGAAATCCACGACCTCCACGTGATCCAAATGATGACTGTGAATTCTGAAAATTCTGATTTGATTGCGGTTGAGTAGACCTGTCATTCCAACCACGTCCTCCACGACCTCGAGGAGTAAATCTCCCCCTGCCTCGAAAGCCTCTAGATGAGTAAAAAGCCTGATTCCTTGCATGCTCATCATTACTGGATGAGGATGCACCACCTGTAATATTCATACCACCAAGTCCAAGCTTCAATTCTTCCACAATGAGCAATGACACAAGCTCATTAAAGTCTGGCATTCCTCCCAACCTTACTGAGATGGAAGTGTCAAAAGATTTGTATTCTTTGCCTAAACCACGCAATGTGAGAGCAACCAAATCATCATCATCCATTGGGGCATGGATTGATGACAAGGAATCTGCATAACCCTTGATTTCTTGAACATACTCATGTATACTCCTATTCCTTCGTGTTACACTGTGAATCTGTTGCTTTAGTTGTATCTTCCTTGCACCAGTGTCTGTCTCATACATTCGGCACAATATACCGCATGCTTCTTTCGTTGTATCTGCATCTTGGATGTGAATAAGAAAGGCATCTGTTACACATATTGAAAAATAATGCAACACTTTCAAAGACCGCTCTACCCATTGCTTGTGAGCCAGCAACTGAGCATTATTTGGTTGAGGAGGTAGGAATGGCTCCGGGTCTTCATCCGACACGAGACTCCATAAACCTTTACCTTTCAAAAAACTCTTCATTCGAAACTTCCACACTTGAAAGTTAGTTCTGTCAAGCTTCTCTCCAACAATTTATATCGGACCATCTCCCATGTTGGCAAGGTAGTAGATGTACCCCTTTGATCACAATGTATGAAGTACCTGTAATGCTCCAAATCTCTCCAAATCACATCAAATGATTGCAATATATGTGCTTTTGGATCCCACAATGCTTCATCAACAATGTATACTCGATCAAGGTTGAAAACAAATGATACTTCTTCACAAAAAATTTTCTGGTTTTTTTTCTCGCTAGAGAACCAGTCAAAGATCTTGCTCTAATTCCTTCAAATCTTGTTCAAATTTGATGTTTATGCATTCATTGGCTTCATAACACATTGCTCCAACATATCCTAGAAGGGTTTGATCAAATTCTTCAAGGTTAATGAGAACCACCAATTTTTGTAGCTCCCTGGTTTGCCTTTTTCTGCATATGTCAGGTACCACCTCTCACTAAAAGTGCTCTATCTCCTTCAAATCTTATCCAAATTCAAAACTTTTTGAATCAAAAGTTTAGCAACTCATAGGACTCTACTTTTACCAAAGGAATTAGGCCAATTTGATATAGACAAGGATTAATGCCTTGATTAATAATGCTCTGGACAGACTTTCTGCAAACCTGCACACCTCTGATAAATGACTTCAATGAGCTCCAAATACATCAAATGAGCTGCAACCAAGCTTCACAATGCCTTAGCAATGTCTTTGCTAAACTCCCCAAGCTTTGAATGGCATCAAATGGAGTAGTAATGAGTGAATTAGACCAAAAAGTATTCAACCTGTCCAAGAACCTGCACAGAGATGCGCCGCCTGCTCTAGAGGGTTGTAGAAGAGGGGCAATTCACATTTGAGTGGATAGGTCTCTTAGCAATGACCTAATCTATCATGGGTATAAAGGGCAAGCTCCAATTTTGAGTAGAATTGCCACATTTGATCCTCCACGGGGCATGTATTCTCTGGTTTGCAGGAGTCAAAAAAAAAACCAGAATTTTTCTTTCACAAATCTCCTGAAATACATCAATGTTTCATGCAATGGTTTGCTCCAGTGTTGCTAATACATGTGCCCTTTCACAATACATGAGAACCTCTGTGTTTCCTTTGTATTTGCCCCAATACATTTGACAAAATACATTCCTTCACAAGCTTTCCATGAAAGCTTCAAAACCAGAAATTTCCTGCTTGCTTTATGCACTTCAATCTTCACTGAACTTGCTCTTTGGCACCTGCAATCCGCTCAAGGGAGTTTTGCTACTCTTACCAGTTAGGCCAAGCTTCAGATCTGTAACCGAGGTGAGCTCCACAGCTTTCTTTTGCTCCACAGCTTCAATGGAAATCTTCACAGCTTCTTCTTCTTCTTCCCTCTTCTCTCACTCACTCTCACAACACAACTAATGAGCTCTAGGCTCTGATACCATGATAAAAAACAGAAGCAGGAGGGAGCACACACAAGAGAAGCAAACCCTAATCCATATCCATCAATCATAAAGAAGGAGAGAAGCCATAGTCACCATCTCTCTCACACACACAAAAGGAGAACACAACATAGTGTTATGTCCACACTACAAAGTAAACCTAATGTAATGTCCACACCACACATGACCAACTGGACGCGGTCATAAACACACCACACGATATCTATCTACCATACTGTCACTCTGTCAGCACCCATGTGCTATCCTCTAGCTGTATCCGAGCTTGACATTTCAACAAATCTAATAAACCTTCCATAACAAAAATTGGCATGACAAAAATAAAAGAAAAGTGTATTGGATTTTATCCAAGGGAGGGATGGGGATACCTTGGTGCAAGCTATACCAAACTTCATCAGCCAAACATGTGCCATGATAATTTCTCAGAAAGAAGTGGTGGTGCCATTCTATGACAAGGATGAAATAACACTCAACGCTCTTTATGAACTTATTCAAAAGTGGCGATTAGCCTCTACAATTGAAACTAGTCTTGATGAAGACCCAACAGCCGATAAAGGAAAACCTATCATGGTGACCTCAACAATGACAACCCCTCTTACTAAAGGCCCTTAGTCTACAATAACAAAAGGGATCCAACTCCCAATTGGATCTAGTAAAATCCAAGATATAGTCTCAACATCGGCATCCCCTCCTTTATCAAAGATCCCAACCTTGTCATTAATGCTGCCACAACCCAACGCTAAAGCCTTTCCAACTCATATCAAAATAAGTACAATAGTTTCAATTTTAGCAAGGAAAGTTTGTTCTTTGCCATCAATGAGAAGACCATCAAGATATTTCCAAAGCATCAAAATGTGGGTGGAAAAGTCACTACTTCAAGAACAAGGAATCTATGAGGGTGAGCTATATTTTTTTTTAGCGCTATGCTTTTTATTTGCTGCTATTTTAGTAGCTTGGACCTGTTAAAAGACATGGTGTGAGCTTAGTTATTGAATGAATCAAGCAATGCACAAGATCATCACACAAACAATATCACACCATTAAAGCAACACATGCCACCACTTAGATGTTAATGAAATGTAACCAATGAGCAATGGAGTATACTTAAGGTCACCACAAATGCATCACATAGACAAATACCAATGAAGAGAGCAAAGAGAGAGTATTTCCACAAAGGACCACTTAGTATATTGATCACTAAGCAAGTACACAAAGTATGGGCACTATACTCTCCACTTAGCTATCTCTAGCTCTCTCTAATGTGTGAGTAGTAGCCCTTGAATTTATAGATTCATGAGAAGGAGGCACCTAGAGCCCTTGATTCTCTCCACCTCCCTATGATTTCTCACTTGACTCACCTAAAAGGTGATGCCCTAATCAAAGGAAGTTACTCTAGGAATTTGAGACTTCTAACCTTAGAACAAACCACTCTAAGGTATCACTAAGGAAACACACTAATAATGGATGCTAGATCACATATTTCTAACATCCTCCCTTGATCAAGCATCCATACCACGCAGGGTGTGCCCGGATCAACTCTATCAATGAGATAAGAAATCACTAAGATAACAAATTTGCCCCACGGGCTATAAGATGTCATACAAATTGCTAGAATAATGAGTTGGAGAAGTTTGCCTCCTCCTTCTCTGGTTACTTGGCTTTTCCCTTCTATTTCTCTTCTTCATTCTTCTTCCTCTTGTACAATCCTTGATGATGTGTCCCTTCTTTTTGCAATAATAGCACATTCGAGGAGCCTTGGTCTTCTTGTCTTTGACTATAGCTGAGTAGGCATGCTCCACTAGAAGAACTGATGGTAAAGGAGCTAATGCTTTGAGAGCCTCCATGTGAGTTTCCTCTAGAATGAGGATAAAAGTCACGAACGTTAATGTATGATTGTTTTGATTGGCTATGACCGAGACACACTGCTCACAGCAACAAGGAGGTATGCTAGAAAGCAACACATAGATGGCCTCCTGTTATATGTACACTATGTGTGCTATGTTATATACACATTATGTGTGCATATACTAGGAGGCTAACCCACATTAGGCTTGTGAGCATGGGAGCATGGGAACAAGCTCTAGTGGAGCATGGGTTAGGACTAACCTTAAGGTTTAAGGTTAGGGTCAGGCATCCAAGGGTCACACATGAGGAATGGAAAGTCAAGAGTCACTTGAGGGCCCTCCTATATAATAGGGGCATGGGGCACACTCAAGGGGGCTTGGAAGCTTTGGGAGCTTGGGCTATGCTATGGTCTCTTGTGTAGAGATCCATATCTACTCATCTACCATTTCACACTATAGCTACATGCTATTGGATTTGTGTTATACCTCTTGATGGTATGGGACATCAAGGTAGAGGTATGATGTATTTCATTTATTATTCATGTGTGCATCCCTTGGGCTCGGGGGTGGTTGGGTGGTTGAGTTTATGCCTGTTTTATGCATGTTTTATGCATAACAATTATCTAGAGAGATCTTAGGGTTTTAACAGTGGTATCAGAGCTATCTCTATTTAATTGTTGATTTTTTTTTTAGTAAATTTTAACATTTACTAATAAAATGTTATTTTTTGTTGATTTGTGTTGATGAAATGCACATGGATCATCGTTATGGTGATTGGAACGTGTGGTACTTCAATTCAATGGACGAATCGACGTTGCGGGGGAATACCGTGAGTTAATGCTATTTTTCCTTATTTTTTAATGGTTAAAATAAGCATTAATGGAAATTTTTACCAAAATTCACATATTTTATTGTGAATGTTGTTGGTAGAATGGATTCCATAATTTTCTAAAATTTTTAGGAAATTTTTCCTAATTTTTTAGGGATTTTTTGAGCATTTTTTTTTATTTAAAATGTATTTTTATACATTTTTTGCGGGTTTTTTCCGCGGAAATGCGATCAAATTCTGTCAATTTCTACTGAAATTCAGTAGGGGACAGCGTGTTGTCGCATGTGATGCTCTCCCGTGTGCGTAGGGTTCTCTCCGTCTCTCAAATCTGAGTTTTCCTCATTTTTTCATGAAATTTCTCTTAAAAATGAATTTTTTAAACATTAATCATAATTAATGTTAATTATGATTAAGGTTTAATTAAAAAAGCTTAATTAAGATTAAGCTAATCTCTCTGTTTAACAGAGAGAGAGGAGAGAGTGGAGGAGGAAGATGAATTTGGAGAGAAGGGAGGAGAGTAGGGAGAAGAGAGAATTAATCTCTCTCTCTCTCAGGCTCTTGCGCAGGCGACGGGAGGGGGGGGGCTGCGCTGCAGCCCGGCGGAAAAAAACGCCCCCCCCCCCTAAAAAAAATCAAATGTTAATAAGCTAATTAAAGCTTATTTATTTTTTTTCATTTTTTTTAAAAAAAAATGAGTTTTTTTTATTAAAAAAAGAGCTTTTTGGTATTTTTTCAAGAAAAAAAGCTTGAAAATAGCCAGAAAAATTCTGAAAAATAGGGGATTTGAGGAAAAAATTCTCTGAAAATTCTCTGAAATTTTCTTCTTAAAATTTCTTGGCTTTTCAACTTCCGGAAAACCTTTGGCTTTCCGTTTTCCCAAAACCTTTTGGCTTTCCGAATTCCGGAAAAACTTTTGACCTTCCGTATTCCGGAAACCTTTGACCTTTCACATTCCGAATTTTTTTTGTCTTTTCATTTTCCCAAAACTTTTGGCTTTCCGTATTCCGGGAAAACCGTTGGAATTCCGAAATTTTTTGACCGTTCGTATTCTAAATGCGTTCGGGGTTGATTAAAAATTTCAAAAAATTCTTGAAAATTAGTGGAAAATTAGACAAAGGTTATTTTAAATTTCGGGTAAATGTGGGATTGGTGTTTGGCATGTGGTGTGTCGATTCGGGCGCCCGTGACCATTCAAATTCCTTTAAAATTATATTTTTTGACCCAGAAAATTAGAAAAATCCATTAAAATTGAAAATTTTCATTGGATTTGAGAATTGTCGGGCGGAATTGGAAATTTCGTGAACGATGGGATTCTCAGGGAAAATTAGGAATATTCTAGATATTATATTTGGAAATCCTAAAAATTGGTATTTTTAAAATATCAATGGTATTTTGGCAAATTAAATTGCTAAAAATTTTCTGGAAAAATATAGGTTTGGAATGCCATGAGATAGGTTTGGTGGAATTCAAAATTATTATATTTTGAGACCCTATAAATTTGAAAAAATTAAAAAAAATCATGATAATTCTTTTTCTCGAGAATTTAATATTTTCGAGGGTTATTTAATGTTGAAGTACGTTTCCTCGTGCTGACATTAGATAGATGCGGGTTATTCGCATATTATTAATACGATTATATCTCGTATTAATGGATATTTATGTTTGGATTAATTCTAAACGATGTATTCATGATTTTTGACCATTGTTTAGCCATTCTTTTTGGACATGTTCCTTAATTTGGCTATAATTTTTGTTCAAAGTGTTTTCACCTTTGACACTTTTCCATGATAATTTATTTTGCACTTATTAAAGTGTGGATTATGCTTAATTTCTTAAGCCTAAGACAAAGTCTATCATGGGTTAGTTGATCGGTTTATTTTGGTGGATTTCTATTGGATGTTTTCCAAGTTTTATATGGACTCATCACGTTCTGCCTAGATCACTTGTGTCTAGGGTTTTCTTATTGAGTGCTACACACATGTGTTTCACTTTCTTAATTTGGAGTTTTATTTTGAACAACACAATGTTCATATACTCCGGATTGATGAGTTGGCCACCAATTTTAATGCTTCTTTTGGCATGATTTATGTCCATTAGATGGTATGCATTAACTTTTATGATCAACTATAGTTTTTTATGGATTTAAGGAGCTTCTATGCTTTTATCCATGATGTTATAAGGATCTTTTGATCTTTGGAATAATTACATGTGCTTTGAAGGTAGCATTTGCCTTCGTTTTTTGCACATAAATTTGGAGTATATTTCTTGTACTCTTGTGTATATTCCAACTCGGATACCTAGTTGTTTATATATCTAGGTGAGTTATTTTTCTACCCTAACTTTATTGTGTTTTGGGTAGTTATCATTAGAAAGGCGCCAATAATTCAATTTCTTTTCTAATGATGTACTCAGAAGGATTTATTCCTTGATGTAGTCTCAAGTATATAGAGACAGGTTTAGTATGTGAAAGTCTGGATAAGGCCATCTTATTCCTTTTATACAGGATTTCATTCATATTTTCCTAGACGGCATACTAGGGAGTTTCAAATTGTTAAGGTATGTATGGGTGGTATCATGGTGGTATGGGACGCTAGGGATCCCTCACATATATTATCTTATGGGATAATTTGGGCTCAAGATTGTTGCTTTGCTTACATCACTTAGCATGTTGATCTCAACATTCAAAGACAATCTTATTTTCTAAATTCACTAGAAGTTATAGTGTGGGCATTCTTTAGATAAACTTCTTTTATCTATAACCTGCATGTTTTGATGAGGGTAATCTCGTCGGCATTTTCACTTGTTGAAATCTCTTTCTTTAGAGTTCAAACAAGTTTATCTTGTTGTGTTCGGATAAGGAAATTTGGATTCTTCCTTTGTTGGCATTTCTTTCTTTAGTTCCGTACTTTAGGTGATTTACACAATCAACCTGATAGGTTTACGGATGGACATATGTGTCTCATCGAGACGTTGATGATTCTTTATGTTGATATGGATAACTCGAGACGTTGAGTATTCCATATGCAGATGTGGGTATGTCGGGGCACCGATGAATCCCTGGTTTCTGCTGTTATAATGCCATGTTTTCCTACTTTATTCCGAATGGTTTACAACGAGGAAGTTACTTTGAATGTGAATTGTTCTGATCATCCGCAGTAGTCTGATGGGCAAACAGAGTGTATGAATCAGATTATAGTGTATATGCTTTGTGCATATGTCTCTAGAAAATCATCATATTGGGAAATATCTTCCAATGATGGAATTTGCCTATAACAGTTCTAAATTTACGGCTATTATTTTTTTAGTCCGTGCATACTTATGTATGGGTATCAACTCAGGGCACCTATTGATGTCAGTCTTAAGGACATCGAGCTTGATGCATCGAGGGATTTCTTGCGTGATATGTAGGAAATTCTGACCGAAGCTCGGGATTCTATCAGGAGTGCTCATGATAGGGCACGGTTTTATGCTGATAGGGGACGCTCATGTCGGTCTTTTGAACCAGGAGCGTTGGTTTATTTTAATGTTCTTAAAGATTCTCAGACTTTGTCAATGGAAAAATGCTCGAATTTATCTCCTAGATATTGTGGTCCATTTCGAGTTATATATCGGATTGGCACGGTTGCGTATGAACTAAGACTACCTCCAATTGTTAGGGTTCATCCAGTCTTTCATATCGATAGATTGAAAGGGAAACTGGGAGGTCAGGATGACACAGTTACTCCTCAAGAACTCGTTGAAGTCGATGAATTATCCTATGTTCCACATGAACCTGATAAGGTACTTGAATTCAGGGAAAGGAAACTTTGTAGTTGACTAATCCCTGAGGTTAAAATAAGGTGGAAAGATAGGGAAATTGAGAATTCAACTTGGGAGTCGGTTGAGTTTGTTCAGCGCAGTTCTCCTTCTTTTCATTGCAAGAGTGCAATGTTTTGAGAGAGGGGAAGTATGTTATATGTACACTATGTGTGCTATGTTATATACACATTATGTGTGCATATACTAGGAGGCTAACCCACATTAGGCTTGTGAGCATGGGAGCATGGGAACAAGCTCTAGTGGAGCATGGGTTAGGACTAACCTTAAGGTTTAAGGTTAGGGTCAGGCATCCAAGGGTCACACATGAGGAATGGAAAGTCAAGAGTCACTTGAGGGCCCTCCTATATAATAGGGGCATGGGGCACACTCAAGGGGGCTTGGAAGCTTTGGGAGCTTGGGCTATGCTATGGTCTCTTGTGTAGAGATCCATATCTACTCATCTACCATTTCACACTATAGCTACATGCTATTGGATTTGTGTTATACCTCTTGATGGTATGGGACATCAAGGTAGAGGTATGATGTATTTCATTCATTATTCATGTGTGCATCCCTTGGGCTCGGGGGTGGTTGGGTGGTTGAGTTTATGCCTGTTTTATGCATGTTTTATGCATAACAATTATCTAGAGAGATCTTAGGGTTTTAACACCTCCTCCTCCTCCTCAATAGTCACACCTGCACCACTAAGTTGATCAATCATACAATGGATTGTTGAAATTATGGATCGAGCTCTCCTAAACAACTTCCTAATAACAAGACATTTATCTCATCCTACACTAATGACAACACTAATTTAAGGTGGATAAAAATGAGTAATACTCATGGTGATGAGTGACATGCGCTAATTAAGTTTAGACTCAAGTTCAATTAGGTTACAAGATGGAAACTTGTACTCATAAAAAGACTTGAGATGTTGTGCTTATATTCCAATGCTTGAAATGTCCTCCCTTTATATGAGGAGAGTACAACATGGCCTTTCTCTTTCATGTGGGATAATTCTGACTTGGTGATGTGGCTTCTCACACTCACTCCATATTTTCCTTGTGCTCTTTGGCACCACATTTCTCAACACCCCCCCTTGGTGCCAAATCTTTGGGCTACTCAAGGTGGTTGGATGTTGGTTACAAAGTCTTGTTTTGACTTTACTTTCTATATTCCCCTATTTGCTATGAGCAACTTTGGCCCATGTGCTACTTTGGCACTTCCCCTCTTAAAGGTAGATTGGGTATAATTTTTAGGCTTTCACTCTTCCTCTCTCTCCCCTTGTGCTAGGCTACTTTGCCCTTTATGCTACTTTGGCATTATAGTTAATTTGGCTATGAATTTCAGCTTGAGTGCATCATATGGCCTCAGAGGCTGATTACATTACACTTTTTGTAGAGACAAGAGGGGTAAATTTCTAGCTTGGGTATATCATTGGTCCCATACGCTAGTTACAAGCACTTTTTGTAGGAAGTAAAATTTTTTTACCAACACATTTTTGTTTAGTGAGATGATTTTTTTTTTACTGCGTGCTTACCTTATTGATGCATAATATCATTTGTAATATTCAAATCCCATGGTGTAATCATACATGATGCCAATATAAGTTTTACTTCAAGGACCATAAGGTCATCCACCATGTGAACCACTTTTTATATAAGACACTTCACACTCATTTTTTAAAATTTTTTTATTAAAAAAACAAATTGCAACCTTATCGCTCTTTAGCACGTGCTGCGTTGCTAGATGTTGTGGCCTCGGCTGATGCCTGTGAGATTGGGCCGCTTATCGCTTTTGTGGGGCTGTTGTGCTAACGATGATGACCTGACGATTTCGAGATGTAGTTTGCTACACTGCTGTTGACATTCATTCTGCTCCAACCTTATCTTGAGAAGCGACGACCACCACAGCGACGACGACGATGGCGTCGTGGGTTGTGGATGTTCTTCTCTCTGCTCACAGCCACCTGTTGATCTTCACTTCTGTCCACAGTGCTGATTACGATGCTGGTCTCTCCCACTTTCTTCGTTGATTTCTTTCTCGTCGACTTTGTTGTGCAAACTGCTTCTTATCTCTGGTGCCCGTCAGCTTTGTTGCTACTGCTTCTCCTTCTGTTGTTATCTTGGTGAACAGTTATGCGATCTTTACCTTCTTCGACTAAAGCACTTGTGCCTTTGCTTTATCGGCTATGTTGCTTGTCTCTTTGCAATTCTCTCTCACTAATGCTCCACAAGAGATAAGTAAAATGAGCAAATCCTGAATAGAAGTGACTTCCTAATCACTTCTTAATGATGCATGGAAAAATGAGAGAAATATTAATCTTTCTTAACCTAATCTTTTGCTAATGAGCTAAACCTAAACTAGGAAAGCTAGACCTAAGCTCTAATACCATGTTAAAATTATGGCTCGAGCTCTCTTAAATAATTTACTAATAACAAGATATTTATCTAATCATAAACTAATCTTACACTAATGACAACACTAATCTAAGGTGGATAAATTGAACAATACTCATGGTGATGTGTGTGTGATAATTAAGTTTATACTCAAGTTCAGTTAGGTTACAAGATAGAAACTTGTACTTATAAAAAGACTTGAGATGTTGTGCTTGTATTCCAATGATTGAAATGTCCTCCCTTTATATGAGGAGAGTACAACATGGCCTTTCTCTTGCATGTGGGATAATTCTCACTTGGTGATGTGGCTTCTCACACTCACTCCATATTTTCCTTGTGCTCTTTGGCACCACATTTCTCAACATGGATGTCATTTACATGAGCAACAATACTAGTTTTATCATCCTTTTTGATCCGATAAAGCTTCTTCCTTTAAGAAGAATCTAGCAATTGCATTTGTTTTCCCAAAGATAGACTTGAGCTGAAGCCATGCTTCATTCGAAGTCTTTACATAACTCACCTAATGAATCTGGCTATCACCAAGCCCACAAATAATGAGAGACAGTGCCTTTGAGTCTAAAGTGGTCCACTTAGAGATAATATTTGGATCTCGATTTGGTCTTTTCTCAGTTCCATTTACCACTCCCCACATGTCTTTCTCAATATCAGACACACATTTGCATTTTGATGCGCCAAGTGTGGTACTTGGAGCCATCAAATTTGTCGCTTTTGTTAAATATTTTCCCCACCATGGTTGCCATGGTACTCAACCTGGCACTCGCACCCAGAGTGTTCCACAAACAAGAAAGTCCTTTATAGCTCTAGGATTTTATAATGGAGCTTGGATTTTCACCTAGAAATACTTTTACTTAAGGATCCCTTGACCAAACAAATGAAGTTGTGCACATGAATTGTGACCACCCTTGATAGTGTTAATTTGTCTAGGTTTTGAACTTTGTCTTAGATTCTTTGGCGAGGGCAAGTTTGACTTTAGTTTTAGTATGTAAAAACCTTGGCATTTTGACTTGCACACCACACACTTGAACCCTTCAACCCATTCACTAAGAAATGCAAGATGAGATGTGCTCTTTATAGTGCTAGAGCAGCATGTACATTATGTTGTGCACAAAGGATGCATGTGTAATGCTATTCTCCCACAAAGATGAAAGCAATACCAAGAGTGTGATAATCCCCTTTATCACAAGATAAATATGAAGGACCTTGAAGCCTTAGAGCTTTAGAAACATTCATAAAGAAATTTTTTAAATAAATAGTTTCCCTCCTATAATGAAGGAGGAAAGTAGATGATGGTGGAGCTTGATGTTCTCCTTTAATCGTGGAGCAATTCACTGTTGTTTGCTAGAAACGAGACGCCTAGAGAATCTCCTCAGGATTATACAATCAAAGGTTGCAATTAATCACTAATTAGAGGTAGATTAAGGGTGTAAGTAACACCCATTTTTTGCAACAACAACTAGGCTCAGAACCCAATGACTATACTTGTTGTGTGCTCAAATGAGTGCTAAATCTAGACTATTTTTTGGCTCATTCAAGTCTCCATGAATAGGAATACACAAGCCCACACCGAATACATATGATTTGCTGCAATGTGCGGCTAATGAGAGCCTCCAAATCACCTTCTCTTCTCAGCAACACAGAAGCTCTGAGACCCCTGCCTATGAAACCGACTGTAGGCGACTATTTTAATGCAATTTTTGCAGGCTCAAGGCTCAAAGCTTGATGCCTTGAGGTGGACTACTAAAGCCCTAACACAATTATTGCAATGTACACTCACACAAGTGTGATTGAAGCCTCCAATTAGTGCTTTCTTCCACTCTATTTTGCACACAAAAAGAAGAGATTTTGGTACCTTCTTTGTGTTGATGCCTTCAATCATCAACGTTGGCTACCACTTAAAGTTGATAATGGCTTTGAAGAAGGTCTCTACGCTCAGCTCCAATGCTTTGATGTAGTCAAACTACCTTCACAATTCTCTCACACCACTATTTTCTCTTCACACAGTGTCTCTCACATAGAAATGCTCATTCACACCCACAATGGTGTGGCCCACTATGTGATAATCCCTCCCTTAATCCCTTATTGTGCCACTCACTAAGAGGATGAGAGGAATAGATGAGATAATTATTTCAAGATAGGATCCACAAAGAGGTTATGCTCACATAGAGACACCTACACACACGTAAACTATTTTGACTCCTTCCTCTTCACTCCGATGTGCCACCCAATGAAGTAATATATCAGTCCCAAAATGCAACAAATGCAACACTTTCTTCTTCACTCCAATGTGCCACTCAATGAAGTGATGAATAAATGCAACAAGGAGTCACTCACAAAGAATACCACTCAATGTTAATAGAGAATGCTACCCACAATCACAAAGATGTATCTATCAACTCATGAAAGATTACACTCCCATGGAAAGGAGGCATGATACCATGTTAAAAGACATGGTGTGAGCTTAGTTATTGAATAAATCAAGCAATGCTCAAGATCATCATATAAACAATCTCACACCATTAAAGCAACACATGCCACCGCTTAGATAATCAAATGTAACCAATGAGAAATGGAGTATACTCAAGGTCACCACACAAATGCATCACATAGACAAATACCAATGAAGAGAGCAAAGAGAGAGTATTTCCACAAAGGACCACTTAGTATATTGATGTTTTCTAGAGAAAAAAAAATTCCCTGTTGTATAAGTGATTGTTTAATGATAAAGAAAAATCTGTTATCGGACATATGTCATAGATCTCCAATAAGATCATTGTCTTGTTTAATAATTGTTTTCCGAACTTCTTAAGTCTTAGGATCTCATGAATGATATCAAAATAAAAAAAATCAATAATATATATTTCACATGCTTGAATGCGTTTTAAACTCCCAAATAATGAGATATTTTTATCTCTCCTCTCTCCTGTTTCAAATAGATCCAAAAAGTAGACTAAACTGACCCAAAAATGGTCAAAAATTGACCAAACTGATCTGGAAAATTCTAGAATCAGTTGGCTTGGTTAGAAGCTCACTTTTTCCTATAAATATAAGCCTTCCCCTTTGTTGAAACTCAATAGTGTTTTGCACTGTTACCCTGTCTCTCCCAAGTGCCAAAACTGTGAATTTTACTTATAATTCATTAGTTTTTGACCTTCCCTCTTCTAAAAGATTGGTGGCCACTCTTGTTTCAGCCAAAGGAAAGCTCTCAAATTATCTATGTAAGTTGGAGATTCTTTTCTTTTCTATTTTTTTTTATGTTTTTTTATGATTTTTGTCTTCTCTAAAATGAAATGATGTTATGCCTCATTGAAAAAAGGCATTCTCCTCTCTTCTTTAGTAAATCCAACCATTCTTTATCCTAGATGATTGATTATTGGATAAAATTAAGTTTTTCATAATGTTTCTCTTAAATAAGTAGAAAATGTTTACATTAGAATGATTTAAATACTCTTGGTGAACTTCTAATTAATTTTAGAAAGTTAAAAATTAAAAAATGGTCAGCCATACAAAGGAGGTTATGGCAGAATTTTTTAAAAATTTGTGAAATAAATTTTATCTTTTATTAATCAAAAAGAGTAATCCCCATTGTTAGAGTATTCTAAAAGTGTCATTTTCATTCATGCATAGAAAGATGCATATTGATTCATTTTTATAAAAGAATGATTTTCAATAGAATTAAATTCTATGTATAGAAAGATACATATTGATAATTTTTTCTAATTATGAAAGTGTTACTTTCTTCATTATGGATTTTTATACATAAAATAATGCATAAAAGTATATTTTTTTATTACAAAAGAGTTACTTTCATCATATTGATTTTTATGCATAAAAGTATGCATAAAAGAATATTTTTTTATTATAAAAGTGTTAATTTTATCATTATTGATTTCTATGCATAAAAGTATGCATAAAAGAATATTTTTATTATTATAAAAGTGTTACTTTTATCATTATTGATTTCTATGCATGAAAGTATGCATAAAAGAATATTTTTTTAATTATAAAAGTGTTACTTTTATCATTATTGATTTTTATGCATAAAAGAATATTTTTTTATTATAAAAGTGTTACTTTTATCATTATTGATTTCTATGCATAAAAGTATGCGTAAAAGAATATTTTTTTAATTATAAAAGTGTTACTTTTATTATAAATGATTTTTATGCATAAACATATGCATAAAAGATATTTTTTTATATTAAAAGTATGATTTTTATCATAAATGATTTTTATGCATAAACATATGCATAAAAGATATTTTTTATATATTAAAAGAGTGATTTTTATCATAAATGATTTTTATGATGATAAATGTGTGACTTTCATCTGAATTAGATTTTATGCATAATTAGATGCATGTAGAATCTTTATAAGTAAATAAGGGTTCTCTTAATCCTCTATTTAATTTTCGCAAAAATTAGAAAAATGAATAAGTAGATAATCTCTCAGAAGAAATGCTACCGTTTCATATTCACTAAGATGGTAATGAGAAAATTCAATTAAACTATCGAAGTCGGAGATCGATATAAATGATTATTTTATTCCTCATATAAGAAATTCATGTTTTTAGAAATCTGTAAGCAAATATTTATCGAACGAAATTTAGAAAAAGAGAAATTAAAATAGTACCTTTCGAGAAAGATAGTTTAGATAAAACCTTTCCAGACCCAAACTCTGATTTAGACTATTGACCAAGACCTAATTCCTTCGTCAATTTCAATCAATGATGATGTGTCCAGTTCAGAAAAAATATACTCAAATCTCCCACCGAATCTGAAACTAAGCTAAGACTTTTGATTTTGATCTGAGGATCAAGTTAACAGAATTCGAGAAATTTTGTCTGGAATTCAGACCTGGATCTAGAAGTATTGAGATACGGATTTAAGATTATTCATGGTTTTCAAACAAAATCAAAACTGAAAACTTGCATAGAAACCCTGTTTTCTTAAAGGACTGTCTTACGCCAGAATGCTAGAGGGAGCATTTGGCATATATGTTTATCTAAGGGAAGTTCGGTTGCAACAGCTGGCGAGGAGTGTTCGAGGGACAGCTCACGCGACAAAAACCTCCCCAGGTCTTGACCAACCTGGGTATGGTGAAAAATGGTGTGGTTCCAGTACGATGGGCGAGGGCCGATGAAATAGTCCCTAAGTGAAGTACCAGGACACCTAAGGAGGATCCTGGAGGGTTCTGACCAGGCAATGCCCAGGCTCGCGGTGCTTAGGACACCCATTCGTATATATATGTATGTTGACGAAGTGATTATTGTAATCTGTTTTACTGGATCTCGTTGCTAACTAGCTGGTCCCAAACGAAGAGTCCAGAGTGGTATTGTTTTTGTGAAACAAGGGATTGAATGGAAATTTTGAATTATGAAATGTGTGACCATATTTGTTTTGTCAATGGATTATTTTTATATCAAAGTTTTAAAGAGGAGTGTGTGCGTATCCGTTTTCTAAAGCTAAAGTTAAGAAAGGCATTTCAATTATGGGTGGGTGAGTACTTGTTTGGTTCTACCGATTCCAGTGGTAGGGTGGTGGCTAACCCATGGGCCGGATGGGGTTAGGCTAGAATCAGTGGAGTTTTAATAATCAGTGGAGTTTTAATAATCAAACTAAAAAATCTTAGGATTACGCTAGGATTCGAGTAGTTAGTTAATTCCCTGATAAATTTTTCAATTGAGTGAATCAACGACTGTGTCTGATCTTGATTAGGAAAAAAGCGTTGAAATTACTCAGATGATCAAATTATATCAGTGATAGTTTCCTTCTATCTGGTTTATTCAGGTGAAGGATAGTTTAGATTTGATCTCGTTAGAAAAATTCGTTAAGAAAATTCAAAAAGGTGGAATCGTCCCCGCTTTCCGGCCATGGGAAATTTTCCTAGTTTCGGTTTTCGGAGTGACCACCAGCCTAGTCTCGTGCCCGGATATTCGTGGGTGAGGCCCCGAGTGAGAAACCCTCCCCCCGCGCATGAGGGGATGCTTTCGCTATCAGTTACCGGGAGTCCCGGTGCGCGGAGGGGGCAGAGGCATCTCACAGTATTTGAGAAGTTACAGCATGATGCTTGCTTAGTCTCTACAACTAGTGCTATGAGTGATGCAGAATTATGGCATGCACAATTTGGCTATCTGAATTATGGCAGTTTGTACGCCTTCAAAGGCATGATATGGTATCTGAGTTGCCAACTCTTGAGACCCCTACCAGACATGTATGTGAGGGGTGTATTCTTGGTAAAATGGATCGGGCATCATTTCCAACGGATGGATCTGTGAGAGCTGTTAAGAAATTACACCTTATACATAGTGATGTATGTGGTCCTATGAGGACACCATCTATTGGGGGATATCTCTACTTCATCACTTTTATTGATGATTACTCCAGATATAGCTGGGTGTGTCCATTAAAGTAGAAGTCAGAGGTTTTTATGTGCTTTAAGCACTTCGAATCCATGGCTGAAAATGCATGTGAATGTAAAGTTGGCACCCTTCGTTCAGATCGAGGGGGGGGAGTATATGTCCAAGGAATTTCATGCATATATGGCTGGAAAAGGCATATATATGGCTGAAAAAGGCATAAGGCATCAATGTACAGTGCCATACACACCTCAGCAAAATGGTGTGGCTGAGAGGAAGAACATGTCTCTCATGGAGATGGCACAATGCATGGTGAAAGCCCAAGATTTACCTCATGGTTTTTGGTTAGAGGCAACTATGTGTACAAACTATGTGTTAATGAAATGCCCTACCAAGGCCTTGCAATCTAAAACTCCTTATGAAGCTTGGCATGGCAGGAAGTCTTCTATGGCTCATTTGCGTGCTTTTGGTTGTCTTGCTTATGCTCTTGTGCCTGAGCAACAACGCAGTAAGCTTGACGATAAGGCAGTTAAATGCATATTTGTGGGATAAAGTTTAGAAAGCAAGGGATATAAACTCTACCATCTAGCCTCAAAGCGGATTTTGGTAAGTAGAGATGTTTTTGTCGAAAACTCAGTTCAGCCCATGCTTTCATGCAAAAAAATAGCAAAATGTATGCTCACACGACATGTTTGATTTGCTCCTACCTTTGTTTAATGGAGAGCAGCCATATGTAGAGCAATTGAATGCTCAACCAGGTGTTGAAATTCAACCTTTGTAGGTGCAAAATCAGCCTTTTGATGAGGCAATTATTGAGGATGTAGTGGATGAGGAGAGAGCAGCCATAGAAGAATCTAGGCGTATGCCAAAATGGCTTATGCATACATTGAGGGATAACAAGTTGGCAGCTCCTTTACCTAGCAGAACTCATGCAGGTTCTCATCATGCAGATTATTCTCATGTGGATCATGTTCTCATTTCTACTTTATGTAATGAGGAACCTGTTTCCTTTGAGGAAGCACAGGATGATGATCATTGGATGCATGCTATGAAGGATGAGTATAGCTCTATACTCAAGAATGACACTTGGTATTTGACAGATCTACTTCATGACAGATCTACTTCATGGCAAGAAGGCCATTGGTACTAAGTGGGTTTACAAGTTAAAACGCAAAACAGATAGTAGCATTGATCACTACAAGGCCAGACATGTTGCAAAGGGGTATGCCCAGCAAAAGGGCATTGATTATGATGAGACCTTTGCACCCACATCTTGTATGACTACCATTAGGTGTCTCATTGCTTTGGCAGCACATCATGGGTGGAATGTACATCAGTTGGACATTAAGACTGCATTCTTGAATGGTGATTTACATGAGGAGGTGTATGTATCGCAACCTCCTAGTTTTTATGTAAAAAGGGAAGAGTCTAAAGTATGAAGGTTGAAAAAGGCTCTTTATGGCCTTCAGTAGGCTCCTAGAGCATGGTATGAGAAGATTCATACATACTTGGTTGCAAATGATTTTTGCAACAGTCCAATAGAGAGTACCCTCTATGTGAAGAGGAGTAAGGACACATTTTTTGTCATCGTTCTATACGTTGATGACATGGTGCTCACGGGACCCAATATAGATTAGATTTCAGTCTTTAAGACTGATTTGCAGTCATCGTTTGAGATGTTAGATTTGGGGTTGGGGATTCAGCTTATGTATATATTTAGACTGCAACGCAATGATGGCATTGTTATGCTGCAATCTAAGTATATACATAAGCTATTGAAGAGGTTTAATCTTGAAAACTGTAAACCTGTGGCTACACCTATGGAGACAGGTACTCGACTTGGTCTTCAAGATGCAAGAGACTCAGATATACAGTATGCGGTCTCACAGTTAAGCAGATTTATGCATAGCCCAAGTACGAAGCATTGGCAGGCTGTCAAGCGGGTTTTCCGTCGCTATTTGCAGGGCACTCAATATTTTGGATTGTTTTATCCAAAGGGGGATGAGTCACAGCTGCATGCTTTTAGTGATTCAGATTGGGCTGGATGTTATGACACACGAGTGTCCACTAGTGAGTTTTGCTTTCGCCTTGGTGATTCATGTATATCATGACTCAGTAAGAAGCAGCCTCTGCAATGGCCACTTCCAGCTGTGAAGCTGAGTACACGGCAGCTTTTACAGCTACAGTTAAGTGTGTGTGGCTCAGACGTCTTATGATTGATTTGGGTGTTGGACAGTCGTCTAGCACTACCATTTTCACTGATAGTCAAAGCGCATTAGCAGTTGCGAGGAACCCAGTGTTTCATGCTCGCACTAAGCACATTGAGGTGCATTATGTTAGGGAAAGACTCTCTGCAGAGCAGAGATCAGCTTGGTCTATGTGCCTACACATGAGTGACAACATGGCAGATTTATTCACGAAGGCTCTTCCTCATGAAAAGTTCGAAGCTTTTCGTAAAGCTTTGGGCTTACTACCTGTTCAAGATTGATCGACCATACCCTGTACATGTTCACATCATCACTCCAGGGGAGATTTGTAGCATTATATGGTAGTGATGTGTGTGAACACACTTAGGACCACAGGACATTTTTTCCCTCACTAGGAGGTTTTTTTCCCCGTGCGTATGTACACCCTCTTATCTACTCATTTTGGGGTGTGTACTTATCTTTTGTATCTGGCACACATTTGTTCATTCTATTCTAGTGAGTTTGTTTGCTCTCAAGCTTCTCTATCTTGTGTGTGTGCATTGTTGAAACCCTAACCCTAATTCCAACACTACAATCACTTCAAAGGCATCCATGGGCACGACTATAAAATCCAATCGGGCTTTCCATGCGCCCGCCTACACCAGTACATTATATGCCATTTTCACATTATTATCCAACCCTTGTGCAAAAGACACTGACAGCTTGTTGGAATCACGCACCCTCACTCCCAGTTTCTTGGCATAGTCTGGGGTGATGAAGTTATGTGTGGCTCCCGTATCCAACATAATGTTCTTCTTATGACCATTCACGCTAGCTTCAAAATACACATTCTGTATTGCTGATAGTTGAGCTGCCATGCATTTTGGTACTGCCTGCACAGATCCTACCCTTGGTGGACTGTCGCCTCGAGGAGACGAGGTTTCTACATCCTCGATCTTGGTGATCCTCAATCGGTCCATCCGTTCATAATTATCATCTTGCCCTTAGGCTTGAACGGTGGTAACCCGACTTTGAGCGGGCGAGAGCATTCGCTGTCATAATGATTCTCTGTGCAATGTCTGCATGGCCGTGTAGGGGGTGGGAGAGGGTGCCTTGCAACATTGGAAAATCCCCCTGTATTAGTTGATTGGGGTGTCCCCTCCCCCCGGCACAAAGCTTCTGTTGACTAAACTACTTCCATAGGTTCGGGGCACGAGAGGTCCACTCGACCTTGACCCGTATAAATTTGTCCCAAGAGTTTCTCCCCGGGTTTCACTAGAGGAATTATCATTCCTGTTCTGAGGCTTGGCACCATTCCATCCTCCTATCCCTGCAATATTGGTTTTGTTTTGCCATTTCCTGCTCTCAGTGTTGGATAACCTTTATGCCATTGTAAGTGCCGCTTCATAGTTTTCAAGCTCCTGCTTTTCAATCTCTGCGGGTCCAGTCACGCAATACGAACAAGAGCCCATGTAGTTTGTCATATCTATCATCTCCAACATAAGTTGTCTACACTTATTGATGTATTCACACAGTTTTCCATATGCGTGTTTGAGGTTATGCCAATCATCGCATACCCTGAATACTTCATTCCGTGGCACAAAATAATCCAACAAGTCCTTAGTGAAGTCACCCCATCTTGCCCACGGCCTTTTTGCATCACCTGCCAAAAACCAAGTGTATGCATCTCCTGATGATAACAGTCGAGACGCCACTCAAATCCAGTATTTGTGAGCCACTTTATTCATGGTAAGGTAATCCTCCATCTCTCGGATCCACCTTGTCACAACAAGTGAATCCCTTTGCCCAATGTACTCCTGGGGTAACAGTTTGTACTTCCCGTATCCCTCGTCGGAAGAGTCTGAGTCTCCTCTTTCATCTCGTCTTCTGCGATAGCACCAGAGAGGAGACCTCGACCTCATATGCCTTGGCGACGAAGATCGACTGCTATCCTTCTTATGCAATTGTTCGACTAATAAGGCCACCATGCCTTCTAGCCGGTTCAATCTATCATCTTAATAATCCTGCCAACTCGGCCCTGGATCCCTTGAATCATCCATTTGGTCTTGTTGAGTATCACGTGATCTTGACTCAAGGCGTCTATTATGCCGTTCTTGCTGAATCCACGTCGTTACCTCGGCATCAATTTCTGTCTCCCTTTCTTGTCTGGCTTCTTCCTCAATCCTCGGCGGCGGCTTCTTCCGCATCAAGGTGACCACTTTCCGTGGTTTTCTCCTTTGGCATATGTATTGATTCAACTCACCGTGACGACACGGTGCTTCTTGCTCTGATACCAAGTGTTACGAACCGATGATCTCGAGACGTGTTCCGAGTCCAAGTTCCCACTCAAGACCAGAAAATCCAGGATAAGATTGAAAACAAAGAGTACTTGCTGAATGCTGCACACAAAGACCTGTAGCTCATCTCGAAGAGGGCAACAAACCGGTCGTTTTGAGTACTAGAACTTCGAAAACAGACACCGGATGAAGGAGATATGACCAAAAACGTACAAGCTGCAAAAGAAACTGTATCAAGCCAAATGCGAGCTTCTAACCCAAAAGTTTATATTGATTCAATGCCGACAAGCGACCGAATTACGACAGGGATCACAAGAGTAATGAGAGATGAGACTTATAGGTGTCCGAGGTGCAAGATCCCTTGCCCACCACCACAAGCCGCCTTGTATCTAAACGTAGGTAAGAGAGGTCGACCTAGGCCACATTACTCTACTTCAAGGTGTTCCCATCTAAAAGCAAAGAATTCAAGACACCCAAGCATACCTTGAGAGCACCATGTGAGGCCGAATAGAACTCCCAAGCCTGACACTTGTGCACTCCTGCTAACGTAGCAAAATGAGAGGGCTAGGGTGAATGCTCTGGCAAAGGAGAATAAATAAACAAATAATTTAGATTTAGTAGCTTGAACCTTAGTAATAATAATGTTTGAACTCGTGGATTGTTTGGACTCGTGGATTGGCCAAGAAGGAAGCCCTAATTTCATGTGCACGTGTGCTCTCTCGCTCAGGAACAGAAAGTGTAGCTCGCGCGCTCTCTCTCTCTCTCTCTCTCTCTCTCTCTCTCACCTATTTTAGAGATAGAGTAGAGAGCGAATAGGTGAGAGAGGGAGAGAGCTCTCGCGCGCGCGCTCTCCCGCGCTTACAGTTGTAGCCATCGCCTAAGTGCACGATTTTATAGATCGCAGCGTGTAGTGGAGGACAGGCCATACAGGAGTCTCATCAGATGCCCAAGATTCTAAATGTGTGTGCACTCTTATTACTCACTCGTAAAGCCTACTGCTGTCCAGTGTCGTGGGGTCTGAGCACCAAGCGTTGGTTAGACAAAGGCTTAATCTTGACAGAAGGTTTAAGAAAATTCAGTACTACAACTCTGGTCACTCAACTTGCATCTCTGCCCAGTGCCCACTGCCCAGACACAGCGTGCGATGGGACAATAAAGTGTTGCTATGGCAGTGCACATTAATAGGTCAAAGTTTTGACGTGGCAGTGTACGTTCGATTAATTAATAGGTCCTAGGAGAAATAAATGAATGCTCTACCTCATAGAAGCTTGAAATAAACTTTGAGATGCCATCAATCAAGAGCCTACGATTTTGAATTTCTGTGGCAAGCGTTGCATATCATAAGGAGCTGACGTCACACTGGGCTTCATCTGCTGAGCTCAAATGCAAAGCAAGCTGCTTGCAAGAAGCAACAACACATACAAGTTCTGAAGAAAAAGGGAGGGAGCCATTATAGCCAGTTGACTTTCCGGCTCGATACAACCAGTGACATTGAGGAGTGTAAAGCAAACAAGGAGGGCGTGACGCTTACGAGGAAGAAGCGTGGCTGGAAAGAAAGAAAGAAAAGATGACTTAGTTTCATGTTCATACTCTCTGTTCACGTGCCGACACATGCTTCGCTTCCTCTTTCCCTCTACCCTCTACTTCTACTTTTCCTCTACCCTCCCCTCCGTTCACCCCACCATTAGCATCCTTAGTCTTTATTTCTATGCTGCAAAACCGCTCACACCTGCTCAAGCTAGCCCTTGTTTCTGTGCTACAAACACACGCATCAAAATTTCTACTTAAGAAATTTTAAGTCCAGCCCGTAATCATGGGACGTTCTCCACAATGTAAGTTTTGTGGCCACCTCCCTGCCATACATCATGTACACTAATTAGATGGGGAGCAAAGAATTTTTGTATGCTAATGTATTTCTCCTGTATCTTCTTTACGTGCAAGCGTTGGTCAATATACAATCTCATCATTGTACGAACAAAGCATGTGACCATTCCTTACATGGACACTGCTTGCAGACATTATCGCTGAAACAAAACCCATTCACTACATTTTCAACATTTATAGTGTTTTTCCAAACAAGGGAAAGACACGTTCCTCTATACTAATAAATTCACGGGAACTTGTGCCACTTCCCCACCAGACCTTGTGTATCGTCGTTTCTTCTTTTTTTCTCCCACTCACAAATGCACTTTATACACATAGCCATAATCAAAACAGTTGACTTCAACAGCATCTGATATTCGGGTTAACATGTATACATGTGCAAGGAGTATAACAGAGGATTCTTAGTGTACATTCAGTGATTGGAGCAAATGCCTCATTACGCTTGGAATTTTGAGTAATTACGTGAAGGATAATTTCTCAATAAGCTCACATTAAGTCATAAAATACGATATGAACATATCGATTTTTATAAAAAAGTCCCAACTGCCCAAGCATTCTAGTTAATTTATCTCACTGTGCCCATAAGGTTGTGCGAAACATAAACTCTTATATCAAGTTTAAACATTCTCGACCTTGGTGTCAGGCTCCGTGAGTGTGTATGAGTGTACAACATTTCTTAGGCAAACCCCCGCCCCCCAAACAACAACAACAACACAGACACAGGGGGCATCACTCAATCAAAAGTATTCAAACCGTTTCTGCCAATTCTGCAGCTCCCAAAAATCCATTGCAATACATGTAAAATAGCTACTGTCAGCTTCCTTCTTACTTTCAACGAAATTAGATGTAATCATGTGGGGGCTGTATAAGTAATTCTGAATGCATACTATTCTCCAAACTAGAATACAAAGCCCAAACTCGTTAAAAACATTAATGTTTTCACAGCTGATATGTCATACGGAAAAGAAGATCAATAGTGTTGCAGTTTCAGCTTATCTTAACTATCCTCTATATGTACTAACCAATGTCGATACGCGATGCAAGCCCTGCCAAAGAGAAACTGCTCAGCATTATTGACTTGCGACTTGTGAGAAAACTACAAGGCACCACCATTGAAGAAGCAAGGAACCAAGCATGCATCACATGGCACATAAGACATACAATGACGGCACCAATGTCGGTAGTGTTTCCACCAACTTGTGATTCAGATGCACTCAAAGAAAAACCTTACCAAGCTCCATTGTAAGTACAACTTGAATGCTGTCTAGCTATAGCAAAGCCATATCAGCTTGAGACACCACTGTCAAAGTAAACACACAAGGAAAGTTAACCATGTAGCCCATTCATAAACTTAAAGCTACAAGCAAAGTACCAAGACGATAGGTTGTTCTAAAAGGGTAGTGAACATACAATCAATGTAAAAATGGTGTTGGGTAAGCCGGGGCAGGAGGTGGAAGACCGCTGCCAAATTGATAGCTCCCAAAATTCGCTGAAGGGTTTGCATATGCTGCAGACCCATACACAGGGGAGGGCAAACCATCAGCCGCATAAAGATAAGAGGCCGGGAGGGCAACAGGAGTGCGATTTCCACTAGCATAAGCCGAGCCATAGCTCGCTTGATTCCTCCTATCAAAACTGTTTGGCATTGCTAGGCTGTAAGATGTTAAACCCACAGAACCATACTGTGGCCTTTCAAGAGGCCGATGGAATGTTCTTTCAGGTGGGGCATGTGACAAGCTATTGCCCGTATTCGCACGAGGTCTCTTTGCTTGAGCCTTCACTGCCACAGCAACCCTTTTCCTATCCAACTTTGTCTTTTCTAGCTGTAGCACCCGCTTCTGTAGAGGAGGAGAAGGGAACTGTGATTCCAGTTCATACTCCTCAATGCATTTAAGAACATTCTTCAATGCAGTTAGCTCCTTTGTTGTAGAGTCATTCTGCAGTCAAATTGTGTCATCTAGATGCTGGCAGTATCTCGATCAAGCAGTTTCAAAGGCCAACAATTCCTTGAGTTAACCAGAGGATAAGAGGCCTTACCAGAGCAGCAGGGGTGTTTGATCCTGATTTCAATATGAATTGCGCAGACTTCTTTGCCTCCTTGAGGTAGGCCTTCAACATGGGTCCAGGTTGTATGTGATCCATGATTCCAAAGGCATGGGCAAGTGAGATGGCTTCCACCTGCTTGCCATCGCTTGCTAGGCGGTCAACAATATCTAAAAATTGATGCAGCACAGTTAATTTTAATATAAGGGGTGGGTTGTGATTCAATGTCATACCTTTTACATATGCCTAAAATGTATGTAAAGCAGGTTACTTTCAAAACTTTACAAGGGAGACATTTCAACCCTGACTTTGAGGATGCATACCAAAATGTATGTAAAGCAGGTTACTTTCAAAACTTTACAAGGGAGACATTTCAACACTGACTTTGAGGATGCATACTCAAAAAAGCTTCAGACCATCAACTTCATCGTCAAATACACTGTAGTTCACATGCTATGGCAATCCCTGTTCACATCATCAGGGCCTGGGAGATGGTTATGTAAACAGACGTCCACCTTAGTATTTGCATTTCCATAACATGGACTTCCTCAGGGAAGCGGAACCATGCTGCTGTACCTCCAAGTACATTTTCGCTACTCAACACATATTTTTAAATCTACCAGTTAAACAGAGTGGCTCACCTGGGATGTTTGCTGTGAGTCCCAGAGATCTGCAAAGGGCTGGTGTCTGCCTCCGTCGAGCAACAGCCGTGACCAGCTTACAGAGCTCATCGTTCTTATACTCTGAAGCAACTCCAAATGTCCCCAATAGTTGCAAGAAAGCCTGAGCATCCAATGAATTGCTTGCAAGGGCTTCTCCTTGAAGGTTCATTTTGCTCTGCCAATGGTCAGCCATGGCCTTGGCACGCTCCTTGATGCTGCTGGTAACCACAGATGTGGGGTGATCCAACACATGACCAAGGCATTCCAGAAGGAGAATGCAAGCCCGCCTATTGGCAGAAATCCGTGACTCTTTCTTCTCACCTTGAGTGTTTGCCCCTGGCTGATCCACGAAACAATACCCATCCAGACAGTCGAGTACGAGCGCAGCAGGCTTGCTGGCACTCCTGAGAGCAAGAGGCAGCTCGTTTCGTAGGCCATTCACATCTTTCCTGCGTTCTACCATGTATTTAAGGAGGCCTTCACCATCCATCTTCTCACAGAGATCCTTAAGGTGCAGGCGGAGCTTTAGGTCACTGCTTTTGCAGCTTGAAGATGAGGCTTCCTTGCCATTGCTGCATTCCCTCTCGGAGAAATTACTGCTGCATTCCTTGGCACAGAAGCTACTGCTACTGCTGCACTTCTTCACAGAGAAGCTACTGCTACTGCTGCACCCCTTCACAGGGATAATGCTGCATTCCTTCAAAGGGAAGCTACTGTTGCAAACCTCCTCCACCTTCTCCCCCACCAGATCTTTCTCTGCTGCACGAGAAATATCCACGTTCTGCACAGAAATGGCTTCCTTTCCCACGTTGATGAGATGATCTTCGGCTATGGCGTTAACTGCAGCGATGGCGTCCTTCTTCACGCTGCCTACCGTCTCCTCAAGGTCTGTAGACTCGCTCCACCTCTGCTTCTGCGATAAGGGCGCCGCCACAGCCGATTCTTTTAGCTCCTGCAGAGGCTGTTCTTTATCTGCAAGGGTTTCTTCCCTCCTGTCCATCATCTCCTCGGACTCTTTAACCCTAGCCTCGAAGGCCTTCTCCTTCTCGCAGAGCTCTCCATGGCGCTTCTGCAGATCTCTCTCCGCCTCTGCGAGGTACTCTTCTACCTCCCTCCACTGTAGCATACAGCTTGTTAGGGCTGCTCTGTGATCTTCAAGCTTTCCAAAAGCTTTCCGGAGCTTCTCTTTCATGGAAGGAAGCACTGAATCCAAAGCAAGGGCTGAGCAGTCCACAATGGCAGCCATGAATTCTGAAAGGGACGGAGATCTGGTGGTTCAGAATCGAGGCTGCAATACCAAATGAACGGGTTCGTGGCATCAGAAATACAGAAAATATGGCAAGGGCGATGGCGAGAGAGAGCTTCCAACAGATTCTGAGACACCAGTGCACATCAGGATAAGAGAGCTTTCTTCAACCCTACTAATATACCGTATCCCCCAACCGTTAGATCTGCACCCGATCCAACGACTCATCTTCAAAACATACGCTTACCATTACCATAAGCGTATGCACATTTATGAAATTGTCTTTGTCTCCATTATGCCAGCCTAGAAAAACAACAAAAACAGACCTGGGATAAAAAAAGAAAGGGGTTGGACAGTTATGACTTATGTAGATTTTTGAAGGAAAATTCGTCTAAGGTCAAAATAAAAATAGGTCGTTGGATAAAAATGTTTTTTTTTAGCACTGTTGAGCAAGGACATAGCACAATGCACACACCCTTAAGTCTACCTCTCACACAGCCTTAAGTCTACCTCTGTAATATCTTTCATTTCAACCTCAATTAATGGTCAAGCATGTAACTTGGACATGGGAGTGGACCTTAGGTTCACCCCCCACCCAACCCCCCCTCTCTAAAAACGCTCCATTCTTGACCTTGAACAAATTTTCCTTCAAAAACCTACACAACATTTAAAAGCATTGTAGAGCAAGAACATCTCTATCTCTATACTATATAATATAAAGGAAGAGTTGAGCTATCAAAATTTGAGATAGTATGTGCAAAATCATATGACTCGCATTGGTGTCATGGGTGCTCGTGAAGCTACTAAGGATAGTTAAAGATAGCAACTATGAAGGTACCCATTGTAGATGTGTGGACCAGCTCGTGAAGTTTGAGTGGCCACGACACACCAAAGTGGCATGCTCTTAATTCTCATCAACCTGTTGCTGTAGGGTAAAAAGTCACGTCCTCTTTGGCTAGTCTCCCTAGGGTTCTATGTCTTTGAGATTGGGTATTACCTCAGTCTTAAGTATATGTACTCTAGTCCTCTTGGTGTTAGAAAGTGCAAATTTGGACCCTGTATGTTGCCATCTCTACTATAGGGCCTCAATAGTTGTATGTTTTAGCTCTTTGAGTGGAAAGTCAAGGAGTCTTTCGACCCCACATTGCTAGAGGTTTAGATCTTGCTTATGGCGGTGTGTTGTGTCTTGGACTCGGTTGTTGGGACCTTTCCCATGCCATTTTTTGCAATTTACATTTTCACATATCTTTGACTTTGGCCATATTTGTAGTCATTGTCTAAAACTGTCACCTACATTGGTCTAATGCCAATCCTTACTAGGAGCATGATTATGGGGTAAAGATTTTCGTACCTAGATGTCGGCATAGGAACATCTTTTGGATCTTAACAGTAGTGCCTTGATGTGCCATCTATGAGTATTGCTATGGTTGCCTTTATTCTCAAAGGCATAGTAGCTTGTCCATATAGCCTCTAGTCTACACTCGTGCTCCACTTGTGGCTAACTAGGACTTCTATTCCAAGGTATTTAAATGTTTACACACTAAGTCAATTGGTTGTTCCATGTATGTACACTTGTGGCTAACTGGGACTTCTATTCCAAGGTATTGAAATATTTGCACACTGAGTCAACGGGTTGTTCCATGTATGTAGTGCCTTGATGTGCCATCTATGAGTATTGCTATGGTTGGCTTTTATTCTCAAAGGCATAGTAACTTGTCCATCTAGCCCTCTAGTCTACACTCTGATCACTTCCTCTCCACTTGTGGCTAATAGGGACTTCTATTCCAAGGTATTTAAATGTTTGGACACTGAGTCAAGTGGTTGTTCCATGTATGTGATATTTAGAAGTGTTCTATGATGAATTTAGTTGGGTTCACACTATAGAGAACCCTAGTATGTATTTGGTTGATTACCTTTTCATATTGTGTGTACTCTTATCTTTGTATATGGTGTGTTGAGTGTTGTGTGAAGAAGAAGAAGCTTTTCAGCCTCTCACCTTGTGTGTTCTCTTTTAGGGTTTTGTGAGTGTGTGTGTGCTTGCAAGAGCTCAAGCTCTCTTCTCGCCTGCATCTTTTCCTGGTATCAGATCCTGGTTCATGCTAAGGGCTGAGCTGCAAGCAAGAGAAGCACAGGAAGCGATACGAGGGTAAGAGCTTCATCTACTCTTCCCTATTTGTGTTGGCGACTACACCCTTGTCGCTCGAGAGCTCTACGGGAGGCACCGGCAAACGATCTCTGATTGAGGAGCTTTCTTCGCGGGAGTAAAGCTATAGGGCAACCACACTGTCCTATTAGACTTCATTTATCAGGCCGAAAACGCGTTTTGGGCGTGTTAGGACCTCCGTTTTTCAGAAAGCAGGCGATTTTCGAGCACTGCGGGGGTAAGTCATTGATTCTCTGCAGAACTCTGTTTTAAGAACTGCAGGAAGACAGATTGGTTATGCAGACATTGTGTGTGCTGCAAGGAGGTCAGCAGTTGCCACTGGGTGTATGTATGCACATTGAGGTCACTGGTTGTGACATTTGAGTGTAGTACAGTACTGCTGCAGAAAATACAGCAGTTTGTGTAGGACAAACCAGAGTGCTGTTTCTGGTAAATTTGTGTGTCTGGCAAGATGTCAAATGATGGCATAAACTAGATTGTTACTGAGAAGGTTGACAAGAACAACTTCCATGCTTGGAGGTTCAGGTTGATAAATTTTCTGATGGGAAAGGGTTACTGCTGGGACTACATAGAAGGTGAGCATGAAGAGGCACCGGAGATACCAGAGATCAATCCGACTGCTGCAAATGTGAAAGAGTTCAAGGATTGGAACCAAGGAGCCATAAAAGTTATGTATTGGCTCTCTATCAATATACAGGACATCATGATTGGGCACATACAAGATGCCAAGTCTCCCAAGGAAGCGTGGGACACCTTGGTAAAACTCTATGAAACGAATACCAAGGCATGAAAGATACAGTTGAAGAATGAACTTTATACTATGGAGAAAAAGAGTATGTCTGTGAATGACTATGCATTGAAGATCAAGGGTATTGTGGAATCCCTTGCATCTATTGGTGTTTCAGTAGATGATGATGATAAGGTGGAAGTCTGTCTACGTGGTCTCGGGCCACAATACAAGGCGTTCAAGACATCTATTCAGACTCGGGAAAACATTCCCAATTTCACAGATTTGGTGTCTATGCTGATTATAGAAGAGAAGGAAGAGAAGAGCTTGGGTAAAGACCAACAGTCTTCACAAAACAAAAACAGTTCAGAGCAACAGGCCTTCTACACAAGTTTAGGAAGAGGACGAGGTAGAGGAGGCCGTGGACACGGCCAAGGAGGTGGCCGAATAGGTAATCAGAATTATGGCCAGCAGTAGCAACAATAACAGTCCCAGAATTCACAACAACAACACGCAGGTTGAAGAGGCCAATTCAGAGGCAGGGGGAGTCAAAGAGGTCATGGAAATTGGCAAAGGCAGTATAATGATACACGTGGATGCTTTTATTGTGGTAAGCCTGGACATGTGCAGGCAGATTGTTATAAGAAGCAGGCTAACATGCAAAATGGGAAATTGCAGCAAAACAACTATGCATCCTCGAGCATAAAACAATGAGGATAATGAAAGGTTGTTTGTTATGCAATATGTCGTTAATGCCATGTCTAAAAATATTGAAGCAGGATGTATGCTGGTACGTTGATTCAGGTGCTTTAAACCACATGACAAGTCATGGGGAGTGATTCAAGGAGATGAAAAACCTTGAAAGACCAGGTTTTGTGGAAATAGGGGATGACATTGCTCATCCAATTGCCCATGTTGGGGAGATGTGCCATTGTCTATGCAGGATGGCAAAGTGAAGTACCTTGCAGATGTACTTCATGTTCCGAACATAACAAAGAATCTGGTTTCAGTTGGCTAGATGATTGAGCAGGGTTTGCACGTTCGGTTTAACCCTGATGGTTGTTATGTTGAAGACTTTAAAGACAAGTGCAGGTTGGTTACAAAAGGCAACAGAGTGGGCAAAATGTTTACATTGAATGTAAACATGCCTAAAGTGAGTGCTGTGATGTTTGCAAATGGTTCAAGAATTGTTGCAGACACAGACATTTGTCATAAGAGAATTGGACATGTGAATGTGCAGAGAATGAAGTCTATGCAGACTAAAGGAATTGTGACAGGACTACCAAAGTTTAAAGTTGAAGGTATGCAGAAAATATGTGAAGCATGCCAATTTGGAAAGCAAACAAAGCATGTATTTCCACGTGACAGAAATGTGAGCAGAAATGCACTAGATGTTGTGCATTCACATGTATGGGGTCCTACGAAGACCATGTCTATGATGGGAGGCTGCAGGTATTATTAATGTGACATTTATTGATGACCACACAAGGAAAGTGTGCATATACTTCATGAAGGAGAAGGGTGAGGTGTTCACTCATTTTCAGAATTTCAGAGTTATGGTTGAAAAGCAAACAGGGAAATATGTAAAGTGCTTAAGGTCAGATGGAGGGGGAGAGTACTTCTCCAATGAGTTCTCTGAATTTTTGAAGAAGAATGGTATTCGGAGACAGTTTACATGCAGATACACTCTGCAAGCAAAATGGAGTTGCTGAGCGAAAAAACAGGCACATTGCTGAGATTGCGCGAGCATTGATGGGAGAGAAGAATATGCCGCATAGCTATTGGGCTGAGACTATTTCTGTTAAAACCCTAAGATCTCTCTAGATAATTGTTATGCATAAACAGGCATAAACTCAACCACCCAATCACCCCCGAGCCCAAGGAATGCACACATGAATTATAAATGAAATACATCATACCTCTACCTTGATGTCCCATACCATCAAGAGGTATAATTCCAATCCAATAGCATGTAGCTATAGTGTGTGAAATGGTAGATGAGTAGATATGGACCTCTACACAAGAGACCATAGCATAAGCCTCCAAGCCCCCAAGCCTCCCTTGATGAGTGTGCCCCATGCCCCTATTATATAGAAGGGCCCCATGCCCCATGCCCCATGCCCCTATTATATAGAAGGGCCCTCAAGTGACTCTTGACTTTCCATTCCCCATGTGTGACCCTTGGATGCCTGACCCTAACCTTAACCCTTAAGGTTAGTCCTAACCCATGCTCCACTAGAGCTTGTTCCCATGCTCCCATGCTCACAAGCCTAATGTGGGTTAGCCTCCTAGTATATGCACACATAATGTGTATATAACATAGCACACATAATGTACATATAGCATACTTCCCCTCTCTCAAAACATTGCACTCTTGCAATGAAAAGAAGAAGAACTGCACTGAACAATATCAACTGACTCCAAAGTTAAATCCTCTATTCCCTATCTTTCCACCTAAATTTAACCTCAAGGATTAGTCAACTACAAAGTTTCCTTTCCCTGAATTCAAGTACCTTATCAGGTTCATGTGGAACATAAGATAAATCTTCGACTTCAACGAGTTCTTGAGGAGTAACTGTGTTATCCTCACCTCCCAGTTTCCCTTTCAATCTATTGATATGAAAGACTGGATGAACTCTAACATGTGGAGGTAGTTTTAAGTTCAAACGCTACCGTGCCAATCCGATGTATAACTCGAAAATCAGATGGATGTAAAGAATGCATTCTTGCATGGGGATTTGTAGGAAGAGGTATATATGTTGCAACCACCTGGTTATGAGGATGTGAGTCACCCCGAGCATGTTTGTAGGTTGAAGAAAGCCTTGTATGGCTTAAAACAAGCACCAAGAGCATGGTTTGACAAGATTTTTGAATATCTTGTCACTATTGGCTTTCATGTAGCTAATGCAGATTTCTCGCTGTATGTGAGACACAGTGATAGAGGGGTTGTGCTTGTTGTCATCTATGTAGATGACCTGATTATTACGGGGGACCATGATGCAGAGATCTTTGATGTAAAGATTGATGTAAAGATCTTGCTTAGACAGAAGTTTGAGATGAAGGATATGGGGGAGCTCATATATTTCTTGGGCCACCACATGGTATTGGATTACTACAGAGACTTTACTACAGAGACAGTATGGCTTAGACATGTTGTCCAAGTATGGTATGACAGGCTGTAAGCCTATCTCAGTGCCATTGGATCAAAATGGTAAGTTGAGTGCAGATTCAGAAGAGATTTTGGAGGATCCTACTATGTATAGGCGCATAGTAGGAAGCTTGATCTACATGACGATCACCAGGCTAGATTTGAGCTATGCTGTTGGGTTGGTGAGTCAATTTATGCAGGTTCCTCAAAAGTCGCATTTGGATGCATTGAGACGCATATTGAGGTATGTGAGGTCTACTTTGCATTGTGGACTATTTTATGAAACTAGGACAGAGATCTGTGTACATGGGTACATAGATGCTGATTGGGCTGGTAGTATCTCAGATAGAAGATCTACTAGTGGCTTCATGTTTTCTTTGGGGAGTGTTGCTGTGACTTGGAGCAGCAAGAAGCAGCCTACGGTTGCTCTATCCAGTACTACAGAGGCCGAGTACAGAGGTGCTGCTATGGCAGCATGCGCTTGGTTGAAAAAGCTACTTGTTGCAAATTTGGGTCTATCAGTGGATAAACAAGTTATCATTTTCTGTGACAACATTAGTAGTATACAGTTGGCCAGGAACCCAGTTTTTCATGCTCGCACGAAGCATATGGAGGTCCACTACCATTTTGTTAGAGTGAAGGTTTTGGCAAGAGACGTTGACCTTGTTTATGTCAGCACACAGGATCAGGTTGCTGACATCTTCACCAAAGCATTGGGTACAGAGTGAGCTCGAGGAGGAGTGTTGAGATATCGAGCTCATCTAGTGAGGCGATGGACACTGATGACCCGCCTGGGGGATAGGCCCCACACTTACACCACTGGCATGGTTGGTGAGATCATGGGTGATATGCGGCCAGTGGGATGACAAGCTGTGTGGCAGCCATTCTAGAGACTGGCATAGTTATAGCGCCAGCTCATTTAGTTGGGTTCACACTATAGAGAACCCTAGTATGTATTTGGCTGAGTACCTTTTCATATTGTGTGTACTCTTATCTTTGTATATGGTGTGTTGAGTGTTGTGTGAAGAAGAAGAAGATTTTCATCCTCTCACCTTGTGTGTTCTCTTTTAGGGTTTTGTGAGTGTGTGTGTGTGCTTGCAAGAGCTCAACAAGCTCTCTTCTCCCCTACATCTTTTCACTGAGTTGGCATCTTGCTTCCTCATGAAGTTATGCTAGGAAATTGTGTCAAATTCCTTCTTGAAACCCACAAAGCAACAGTATTAATGGTTTTCCTTTAAGCCGGTTGTCCTTTGTGAGTACTCAAACAGGTGTGACACCAACCACAAGTAGAGGATTTGTTGTAGCCAACTTCCAAGGAACTACTATAGTGTCTAATCCACACGATTGCACCAAAGAGCAAGTAATGGTATTTGAACTCAAGATCTCTCTACTAGGAATCTAATGCATGGAGCTATGAAAACACACATGTACGTGCGCGTGCGCGCGCACACACACACACAAGTGGGGATGATGAAGAACGAGAGAGAATCAAAGAAAAGGGAGAGGGTGCCTTATTTTTTAATGTGAAGAAGGAGAAAGAATCAAAGAGATAAAATAATGGTAAAAAAACTCCAATATCATGACCATGCTTTTATAGTCTTTGTACGTTCTATAGAGATAAAATGTAGAGGAACTATAAAAGCATTATGTAACACATTTTTTTAAACATTTCAAGTGTCATAAAGTTACACCACTTCCACACTTCTCATGGTTAGCAATTAGTTGTGATGAGTCTTTTTTTTAAAACATTTCAAGTGTCATCAAGTTACGCCATTTCCACACTTCTCATGGTTGGTAATTAGTTGTCATAAGTCTACAACATGGTTGAAAACAAAAAAGAAACTTTAGAGCTTTGTGGTTCTATTTGCATGCCAAAAAAATTGTAGTAGTTCAATGCATTATATAAGGAGCACGAGAGAAATCAAGCACAAAGAAAGGGTTCATGGATCAACTTTATTATCTAACAGATATGGAAATGTTGATGACATGTAGCATGTTTCCATGGTGCTTTAAACTTACACAATACTTGCAAATTGGGAAAGTAAAAAATGACCGAGATAAAAACACCCATTAATCTTCAGGCTCTACGAGAACAACACCTGGGATATTTGAACTCTTGATCAAATAGCAACTTGTTGTATGGACATTAGCTGATGGATTTCAATATTTTTTTGCAACATTAACAATTTGTTATGTTTCTACCAAGTGTGGACAACCTATTGGCAATGTGATGTTAGGCTTCCAACCTTGATACGCATTGCGTTTATAGAGAAAGTGTTCCAATTGGTTTAATTTGCATATAAACATTGGGGGTGAATGATGGAAAACTAGCCTTGACTATACTTAAATCCTTTGAAACAAGTTTCATAATCATTTCATGGCCCACAAGAATGCGACAAAAACAGTGGCTTTCAAGGCCTCTAAGATGTTAAGAAGTGACCAATATCTAGATTTTCAACCTTCATGTTATGCAAGTAAGCAATGGGGTGGATATGTTCTTGTTGTGAAACTCAAGCTTGGGCAAATCAAGGAGTGTGCAACCCTCAATCATGTCTTGTTGCATGTAGTTCATCATGGTTTGCTACAAAATGTAATGGGAACATGGGGGTCCACTAAGTAAACACCTTCCAAAAGCTATAGGGATCCCCTACCCCCTCCCAAAGAAACGAGTGTGGTCCTTTAGATGATGTAATCACATATACTTTTACGGAGAAAAAAATGCTTTGACTCTCATCAATTGGTTAAATGGAACATTTATTTGGACATTCTTGTGTACCTACATTTGTTCTCCCTCCATCCGTCTCCTCCTAGTTCCTTAAGGGATTGCTAATCAGATAAAAATGGTTTTAATGTTGTAAATTTATAAAATAATGTGGGTGGGGAGTGCAACACCAACTACACTTCTCAAACTTAATGTAAGCACAATTTCTATAGTCTCAAAAACCTCCTAGAAATACAACACACTCTTTTGGACCTTACCTTGGGTAGTTGTATTATAGTGAGGCAAATAAGTTTTATGTGTGTTGAAGGAGAAGAATTAGCATTTCACTTCTAGTGTACTATAGTGTGAGGTAAATGAGTTTTGTGTGTTGAAAGAAAAGAACTAGCATTTCAATTCTATCAAAGGTGGGTATACTTGTAAGGCAACAAGATCCCTGCGCATTTATTCAACATTATTGTGTCATATTTACAAAACTGAGGGAAAATTCCACAAGAGTAATCACGTATCTATGACATGACTTTAGAATTTTACTCCCTTAAGTTAGAGAAGCATTTTTCTTTGAGCATGACAAATAAGCTAAGTAACACATTTCTCCATACACATTTTATTGATCATGGTCCCAACATCATGGGTTTTCACATTGGCAATTGTTGAGTTATTCTTTGCAAGTGGATCATAATACATCACTTTCAAGAATCCAAATGTCATCAAAAGATCAAAAGGTCTCTTGACCGTACACAAAACCAAGCCACACTATCACATGTCTTGGTTTTGGCATATTTTAATTGTATGGAGACACAACCATGACCCTAATCATCCTTAAGCCACTTGCTCATTGCCACCCTCCTACACGTATTTATCATATTTAGATATTTGTCACCCTAACCTTTTGTGACTACATGATGCTTCCACAAAGGCTCACATAAAGGCGACAAATCCACTAAAGCATTCTTGTTTATCAAACTCATCAATAGCTCCCATATTCTCTTCCATGTGCACTTCTACTCATGTGCCACCTTTCATCATGCTAAATGGATCTAAACCTAAGCCCTCTTTTTCATGTTTGTATACTTTTCTTTTCCTTTGATCAATCTATGCTTGCCACTTATTTGGCATTTCCAAAGTTCTATTAGATATATTTGTCTAAAGGCATAAGCTTTAGCGTACTACATATATGTAGAAACCAAACTCACTTTGGTCTTATGATATTTTATAATATATGCTACTTAAGGAAAGGGTAGTGCCACATGGCAATGTGTTCCATGCCTCTATTCTTTTATTATTGGTCCATGAGTACTAACATGCTAATGTGCCATGCCTCCATCCTTTTAATATTGGTCCATGAGTAGCAACATGCTAACATGTGGGTGGTTGATTTTTTGGTTGATGTTGCAATTAACATACTTTTACATCTTTTGTGCATTTAGGGAAATTTTAGAAGGGTTTAAGGATCAGAATGCTAAGATATAGAAATTGAATCTTTACTAAGGTTATGGGGTACTTCGATATAAGTTTGCATGTATATTCTACATTTGGTATATAGTATTAGTAGGATATATATGATATAGGATAGCTATTAGTCTTTATTAATTTGTAGAGTTTAGTTTTTTATATCAATAGCTTGAAGAAATATAAACATTATGTACTATACTAGATATATTTAGTATTATAAAAAACTTAACATCTAATGTATAATTTATATCAAATAATATATGCTATATAATATAAATTATGCTATGAAGTATAATATATAGTAAAAATAGGTTCTCAATAGGCCCATGAAGTTTTTGATTACAATATATATATATATATATATATATATATATATATATAAAGAAGGTTTTGATTATTTGTTTCATGTAATATGAGAGAGAGAGAGAGAGAGAGAGAGAGAGAGAGATTTTGTTAAAAAAAGTTTAGAAATTTATTTATAGAGAAATAGTTATCCTTTTGAGGATACACTTCAAATAAAACCAATCTTGTATGCATCATCTCAACATTGTTTTAAAAAAATCACATCTTTCATTTATGAGGGAATGCTCTTTTGAAAGTCCTCTTGAATATTTCTTTTCTATGTTTCTTTCAAATTGAATTCCACAAATCAATAAAATACACCTTTGCTATTTGAAATTCCAGCTCTAAGTCTTTAATCAATATTTCATAGTTTTTATAAAAGGACCTTCCAAAGAAGACAATTATCACTCTATTTGTTCTAAGAAAATAAAGAGAAGCCACATGGCATTACACTTCTTCTCTTTGGCTTTTTCCTATAGGAAGCTAGGGTTACATATTATTGTGAGAATAGGTTTGATAGGCAAGGTTAGATTGGGATAGTGGTGTGGCATGAGTGGACGATAAGGAAATGTGCCCTTGGCATGAAGGAAGAACCATAGGTCAAAAGTTTATTTAGGATTTATTTTGTTGTTTTGGCGGTTTTTCTTTATGTTTTAGGAAATAGTGTCAAAGATTATGTTATAGAAAATACCATAGATTATGTAAGGTCTCAAAGATTTTTATTTATGTTATAGGAACTACCATAGGTTAAGGTCTCAAAGATTTTTATTGTAAGATAATTGTAGGTTGAAAGATAAGGATAAATATTTAAGATGATTTATTAAAGGTATGCTAATGTGTACTTGAACTTGAAATATAGGTGGTATGTGTCCAAGAAAGGTTAGTGTTGGGATATATTGTAGGGGTGAAATATAGGTGGTATGTGTCCAAGAAAGTTTAGTGTAGGGATATTTGTAGGGGTGTATAGTAAATTTTTAATATAAATGGGCTCTTATCCATACAATAAAATAAAATAAACAATTTATTATAATTAAATATTTCTATAAATATAAAGTAATGTAACATGTTAAGTATATTTTAAAATAATAAATTGATTATATTATATAAGCTAAAATAATTCATTTATTCTATAATTAAACACTTATAACTCAAATGTACACTAAAAAAAAATCTAGGTATCTTGCCACATTCAAGGGCACCTCACTCTCACCTAGAATCCATTCATAAGACCACTAACCTTCCCTTTCTTGGTATCTTGGCACATTCAAGGGGACCTCACTCTCACCTAACCTTCATTCATACGGCCACCCTAACCTTCCCTTTCTTGTCAAGCCCATCTATGCTTCACTTTGTCTCTCATGGAAGGCAGCATGGCATGCATAAATCCTTTACCTGAGAGAGAGAGAGAGAGAGAGAGAGAGAGAGAGAGAGAGAGAGAGAGAGAGAGATTTCTAGTGCAGTTTAATTTTTCTCCCAAAGGCTTTATGCATAATATACCTTTGAGGCTACTCCAAGCACATGTTCTCTTTTCTAAATAATCACATCCTAAAACCTATTAAATATGTTTTTGGATCAGTTTATAAATGAAATAAGAAAGATGCCAAATTTTACATGTCATAGGTGATATGTATGAGGCTACTCAATGCCTCTTTTTTGCAAATTATTTTTTGATCCCCCAAAAGGTCATTAGATGTTTACTTTGTATTAACTTTGTTATCCTTACTTGCAATTTTTAGCATGAATTGATTCCATGTCATTTGCTAAGTTTTTATACTAGTAATCAATATTATATTTTTTCATTGTTGAGAAAATAATCATTCTTTTACCTGTGATATATTTAATAACTGCAAGCTCCCAACTATTGCTAGGTGAGCGACATTTATTAGTAATTTTGAAAAGCCATCTTTAATGATTATTGAGAAAAAAGTCATTCTTTTACTTGTGATATATTTAATAACTCCAAGCTCCCAACTATTTCTAGGTGAGACATTTATTAGTAATTTTGAGACAAGCCATCTTTAATGATTATGCAATAATGTTCTTTTGAAACATCAGAGAATGTTAAATTTTTTCAAAGAGATTGTTATATTCTAAGTATTTGAAATTTTTATTTGTATAAGGTCGCTACTTTTGTCCAAGAAACTCATCAACATCATCTTGTCACAATACATATAAGATACTTGCAAGGATGGAATCTACATAATCTATGATGGGCCATTTAGTAGATGATTACATTATGAGAGAGGTCTCTCTAGAGATTATCATATGGAAAATGATACACGTTAAGAACTAAAGTAAAATCTTGTCATCATAAACAAATCACTTTACACCTTAGACTTACATTTAGCCCTACTTGAAAAGGTAATCCCTAATTGAAAAGGTAGTCCCTAATTAACATCTTGCATCTATTTGCATCTTGGCCTCATCTTTAGCCCTAATAGAAAAGTCAATCCCTAATTAACATCTAGGTTTAATGGAAAATAAGTGTGGTTATAACACTTATTTAAACCCATTAACAAACCCATTAATAAACATGTAGGTTTAATGGAAAACAAATATGGATATAACAATATAATAAACTCTTAAAGCCATAAAGAAACATCTAGGTCTGATGGAAAATAAATGTGGCTATAACATTATAATAAACTCCTAAACCCATTAACAAATGTCACTATGACACTTTAATAAACTTTGAAACCCATTAACAAACATCTAGGTTTGTTGGAAAATAAGTGTGGCTTTAACACTTGTTTAAACCCATCAAAAAACTCTTAGATCATATGGGTTTCCTTAAAAGATAGTTAGGATAGAAAAACATCACATCACCATTTGTAGGGTTTGGAATGTACTATGAATCATGTAATCATAGAAAAACATCACATCACCATTTGTAGGGTTTGGAATGTTCTATGAATCATGTAATCATGTTTTAGACAAATCTATGGTTAAGGGTAAAACTTGAAAAGAATTTTTAAGCCATTAACGAGGTGCTCTCTCTAGTCTAGGCATTCACGCATCGATGGAATATACCCATGGGAGGCCACCCAAGAGTTTTTCTCTCACTCACGCCCTTGAGCACCAGATAAAGAATAAAGAATATGCTAATCTAAGGGAAATGAGAGGAGAGAGGAAGAGGGTAATAGGAGGGAAAGGAACCTAATCTAAAAGGAAAAGCAAATGCAACACATCACACTCAACTCAGCACATTCACCTCTCACTCACAAGCCTCAACATGACAATGAGATGAAGGCAAACCCACACAAGCTCTCAACCACAAGCCTCTCACACATGGATGATGGGGAGTGCTCAAGAGTGAGCAAGCCACACCCTAAGCTTCGCTCCTCCTACTAAGAGAATAAGGAGGAGATAAAATCACTCAACTCACTAATCTAAGAAGGAACAAAAGGATGGAGTCCACAACTTGAGCTAGAGGGGAATGAGATCTCCCTCACCCATGCTCAAGAGTGAGCATGGTACACCCTAAGATCTACTCCTAAGAATAAGGAGGAGATAAACTCACTCAACTCACTAGACTAAGAAGGAACAAAAGGATGGGCTCTATACATTGGGCTAGAGGGGGATGAGATCTCCCTCATCCATGTTCTCTATATATAGGGAAAAAAAGGCCATCCCATATGCATAATGCCACATTGTGAGCATAGGTGAGTCTTCAAAAAGATACACAATAATCTCAAAATGTCACCCAAATATCCTATGGTGGCCATCCCATATGCATAATGCCACATGGTGAGCATAGGTGAGTCCTCAAAACAATACACAATAAGCTCAAAATGTATGTCACCCAAATATCCTATAGCAAACACTATAGGATATGTGCACCAAATTGGTATGCATTTACGTGTGTACCATCATATGGAGAGGGTATTAGTGCTAAGCCATGGTGTACAAAAAGAGGTTACCATCTCTCCACCTCTAATACACATTTGGTCCCAAGGATGTGGTCAGATGACATGGCAATGCGTTAAAAATTTGAGGGGGAAGGGCAAAAAAGGGATTGGGTTGATGTCGATGAAGCCCAAAAGAAGGATCATGCTGAAGATGTGTCAATGTAGAGCATGACCCAAGCCCAAGGATCCATAAGATGTGTCGGGTGAAGAGGATCCATGCACAAAAAAGTGAAGCGATGGAAACTCCCCTACCTCAAGAGTGTAGACCATGGTGGAAAAAGTAACGGGTGCTCCCCCACCCCAAAAGCTGATCCCATCGGTCAAGGGAGCTTGAGGGGCTCCCAAAGGTGTATGCTAGGATCCTAAATGTAGGAGGCTAGAGTAGGTGCTCTAGTAAACAACAAGGAATGGTATGTAAATGTAGAAGGTGGTGTTGATTTAGTTCATGGAAAGTCGATGTAGACTAATCCATGATTCCATATGACGTGGCTCAAGGCCGGGTGCTTAAGCAAAGTCCAATGATGAGTGAGAACCATACAAAGTGGGGCCTATGGAACAAGGTGGAAAAGATGGAGCTAAAGCCTCTGAATATAACGTGGAATGGAAGAGTTTTTTGACATTTTGGAAAATAAAATTAAAAAAAAAAAGAGATGCCGAGGTGGGCTTAGGAAAAAGGAAGAGAATACACACAAATTGAGTTTGGGGAAAATATTAAAGGGGAAAGGTTAGAAGAGGGGAGGGGGGAGGAAGATTAGTTTACAAATAAAATTGGTTGGCCTTTTTTAAAATATTAGGGGGGGGAGTGAGCATTAATGTTGTAGATGGTATTAGGGTTGTGCAATGCAGCTAAGGAGGATCAAAAGACCTCATTGACTATTGGAGAGGTGAGAACAAGTAAGAGAGAGAATGATAACTCTCAGTGCACGCCGAAGGAACTCACACGCATTATTTATTCATCATCTAATGATGCCTCTTATGAATAAAAATATGATGCCTCTTATGAATAAAAATATTTATTCATCATCTAATGATGCCTCTTATGAATAAAAATATCAATACATCATTGATATCTCCACAAAATTCTATGTGAATCGAGGGTGATAGCTATTTTCAAGGCTTTGAAACCTCTTACACCCACTTGCACATTAGCCACCTAGACAAAGATGACTTTGAACTTTAATTTACACGACCCTTCAACCTTAGACATTGAGGGCCTTTAACACATAAGTGACTAGGGACTTTTGATGACTAATGTTCCAACAAATCCTCCCTCAACAAATGTCCCTATGCATAGTGGTCAGTTACCTAGGTTCCATATTATGGGAATGAAATTAGTATGTTGCCTCCTAGTACATAATAAACAAAGTGAGCTTCCACACTATGGGGCAGCTAACAATGAGGGCCAATGTCCTTGGTACTTAGAAAGACCAATCATCTCTAAATTAGTTGGCTTTCATCGGAGGCCAAACCCATAGTGAGGTCCCACACTATGGGGTAGCCAATAGTGAGGGCCAATGTCCTTGGTACTTAGAAAGCCCAATAATCTCTAATGCCTTATTGGTGTAGGCCTCTTTAAGCTACTCCTCTACTTCATCCTTTTGCTCTACTAGGAGACCTTGTACTTTCTTATTTAGAGAGTAATGCTCCTCCAGATGGTTGGTTTTACCACAAAAACCAAAAGGGTTCTTGTCCTTCGTCGTTGTGTCGATCTTGCTATTGGAGAATTTGTTCTTTGAGTAGAAAGCTTCTTCATTTTTATGAGTGTGGGGAGGAGCTAGTGTGTTCCATATTTCTTTTGTATTCTTCAAAAAATGTTGCTTCTACACTGTCCAAACCTTGGATCTAGAAGGTTTTTAAAGGTATTGATAAGGTGACCATAGTCTTCACCATGCATACTCTTAGGAGTAATGCTATGGAAAAGAGAGAAACGAACTCACATGCATTGTTTATTCATGATGCCACTAATAGGCTATGAATACAAAGCTCAATACATCATTGGTGATGTCACACAACCCCATAAAATTCTCCATGAATCTATGATGAGCAATTTTCAAGATTTGAAACCTCTTACACCCACTTGCATTAGAGGTGCCTAGACAAAGATGACTTTGAGATTTAATTTACATGACCCTTCAACCTTAGACATTGAGGCCCTTTAACACATAAGTGGCTTTGATGACTAATGTTCCAACAAATGTTTTGGTGAGGGGGGGAGATTTTTTAAATTTAAAAAGCTAAAAAAGAGAGGATTTTACAGGCACATAGGACCTTTGAACGGCTATGTTTTTCCTTCCCCATGAGGGTTTCAAGTCACTTGTCCCCTATGTATTGGTGCAATTTCACGAGGCCCCCCACCTTCTAGCAATGCTTAAGACAGATGCCACCTTGCTTGTTGCTAAGCCACCTTAACTTCTTTTACTTGTGTGCTTGGCAATCCTAGACCAACTCTTGGGCTACCTGCTTTTCCTCTATGGGGTTAGGATATTCAGCAAGCTTTCTCGAGAGTTGGTGCATGTCGATAAGTTCTCTAGCTCGGGCGACAGAGCGTAGCAAATCTTTCTCTTTAGATGAAAAAGTTGATGCATGAGGAGTTGTCGTGTTGTCTGAACCACTTCTGATAACCACCCGGCTCTCATCTTCAGCAATCTTTGTGGTTTTCTTTCTTGAGTTCCTAGTTTCTCGTGCTTGTTCACGGGCACTTGTTTGGCCCTGGTCTCATGAGGTTGATGCCTCTACGCTGCAACATGAGCTGTGGCCCTCTACCTATTTTGTAGTCTAGTTACAACGTTGAGAGGGGCTGCATGGATGAAGCCGTCTCTGCCTCTACGCTGCAACATGAGCTGTGGCCCTCTACCTATTTTGTAGTCTAGTTCTTGAGTGCCTAGTTGCTTGTGCTTGTTCACGGGCACTTGTTTGGCCCTGGTCTCATGAGGTTGATGCCTCTACGCTGCAACATGAGCTGTGACCCTCTACCTATTTTGTAGTCTAGTTACAATGTTGAGAGGGACTGCATGGATGAACCCGTCTCTAACACTCAGCAGATTAAGGCTGGTGTGCTGGGATTAGCTTCGCGAGCCTTTCTTGTTATTCTAGGTCTTAGAGGACAATCCTTATATATATGGTCAATACCACACCCTACACACAATGGAGTTAAGGCAGGAGCACCTACAAATGTACTCGCCATCCCTTTCTTGTTAGGATACTCAGCCACTCGGTGAGGTCTTGCACAATTATAGCACTGTATAGGTGGTCGTTTTGCCATCATATTCATGTCCCTGGCCTGCGGCATTGGGGCTGCTAAGTACATTGGGTACATTTGGTCTCCCTCCATAATGCAGTGACTTAGAATTTGAGAGAGCGGGCTGTTTGGCTCTAGGGTTTCATAGGTAGGAACTTCCAGAATTTCCCCCTCATCCCCTTCTTTAAAGATTTCTGTTAGGGTTAGCTGTGACAAACTGGTGTAACTCTTGGAAGTGGGGGTTGAGGTGGGAGAATCGGGGGTGGTAAGGGCATTTCAAGTACCCTGAGGATTTCTCTTTGGGCCACTTCTTGGCCTGGTTGAGGTGCATTATGGAGCGTTAGTGTTGGCAAAGCTAGCAGTTGTCTTGGGTTGGCTGGCAAGGCCTAAGGTAGAGCACGAGCTAGAGTAGCTCTCTGATGTAGCATTTTGTAACTTTATGATTGCCCCATTTCTGACAATATGTGCAGTAGAGCTTAGGACGTGGTCTCAGATGGACACTATGTGCCGGTATGGTTAGCTCGATAGATTGGTCACCATATGAGCTCCCTCTTTGGATAGGGATGTGGTTGGCCAACCCGATCCCGACCTTGGCTGGTTGTCCATTGTTGGGTCATTTGCTGCATTAATGAAGTGGCCAACTGCTCGACTTGCTGTCCAAACATGGGCTCTTTACTTTTTCCATCAGACTTTGTGGTGGTGGTCTTGAAAGTAGCTTTTGATGTGCCCTCATGAAGTTCTCGGGAATGCGTTCCCTTGAAATTGTCCTCAAAATCCATAGCACTCATGCAGCATTGCTTAAAGGAGGTATGGCCCAAGGCATACAATGAGTTGTGTAAGGGCATGTCTCAAGACCCTATAGAAATCTCCCTATTAATCTTTCGTTCGAGAACTTATCTCCGACACTGTAGTGTGAATGGAGATATCTAACTCTATTGATGTAGTCTTGGATGGTTTCTCTTTCCTTCTGTTTGACGTTATGGAGCTAATCCACTAGACTCTATTTGGTGCTCTCGTGAGAATATCCTATTGAAATATGCAAGTGAATGGGTGTGTGTGGGAACAAGCCCTTAGCAAGAGACTGTAAAAGGGAGTCTATAATTAAGTGGGTAGCAGTGAAAAGGTGAGAGGAATCTATTGATGAGAGAATCAAGGGTAGCATGAGTGAATATAGGCGTGTGGAAAGATTCTAGGAAAAGGTGCCCCAGATGTAGGGGAGGGGGCACAAATCAAGGAGAAATCAATGGGATTAGATGCTGGGCATCTTGTGGATGTAAAACCTATAAATTGAGGCATTGGCCTAATGAGAAATTACTGGTTTTTGAATCATGCCTACATTATCCTATTAGATTAATTGCTCCCTAATCTCGTCTTAATCATCATCTAATCACTTGGTAATTATGTTGATTCTTGCATTTGATCCACCATAGCTCATCACATTACTGCAAATTTAACTTGGTATCAGAGCCAAGCTTAGGATTTATCCAATTTTTGAGCCTAATTTTCATACTAATCACCTTACTAATCATGCTTAAGAATTAAACATTTTTTTAGTCTATTCTTTTCAACTAACCTCTACACCCCCAGCTGGTGGAGGAGCTCCCTCTCCCTCTAGCCTCAACATTAGCCCAAAAGCCTTTAGCCACACCTAGCCAGACTCTCCACGCTTTAGCCCATCGCATCAGCTCCTCAAACCGCCGCGCAGAACTGTAGATTTTTGTAAAATTTTCGGTGCCTTGTTTTCTGATAAAAACTCCAAATTCATCATCATCATGCCTTCCAATTGAGAGAATGGAGCTAGCCCAAGGGGTTTTTGGGTGTGCTAAACATGCTGGTGATCTCAAATTTGAGAAATTCTTCAAGGAGAAGTGGCATCAAGCTCTGCATCAAATCTGTAAGTGACTTTGGTAAAATAGAGATTAAGCATTCAACTTTTGGTCAAATATTTTGTTTCTTAGCTTGATCCTCTACTGGACTGATTGCTATTGATGTCCTTGAAAGGATCTGAGCTCATTTGAACTCTAAGGCACCAAATCTGGCCTCCCTGTACACTCTATTTTTTGCACACAAAACATGGGATTATTTTACTAATCAGTGATTAATTAGCACTAATCATGATATTTTGGTACAATTGATGGTTTAAATTAACCATTGAGTATCTGATACAAATCTCTATCACTTTGGATTGCAATTCGGGGTTGTTTTGATATCCCAACCATTCGGGGTTGTTTTGATATCCCAACCATTCAGTTACCCTTGGCTTTATGTAATTTTTGGTGAATTCATATTGATAAACTTGTTATAATCATCACTAAGCATCAGATTGGAGTTGTAAAAGGGTAGACACTACCCTTGAATCTTGAATTGGATCAAGAGGTAAGACCCCCTTCACATCATCATGAGCACTGCACAAGAAATAGCTAAATTTAACGGGGAGCAGTTCTATACATGGCAAACAAAGACCATGTATTTGCTCATGAGAGTGAGGAAGAATATGTGGGGGCTAGTTGAGGGAAGAGATGAATGTCCAGAGGAGCATGGGAAGGATGAGTGTAAGAGCAAAAATAAGAAAGCATCAGGACTCATTGCACTTAGCTTAAATGATGAAATCATTCACCACATTGCATGGGATACAACAAGCTAAAGATGCATGGGATGAACTTAACAAATTAATTGGCACTCCAGCAAAGAATTGAAAGATAAATCTGCTAATGCAATTCTACAAACTTGACATGAAGGAAAGTGAACCTCTAACCACACACTTGAACAAATACAAAAGCATTAAGCAACAACTGGTGGTAGCCCATTCTAGCCGTGCTTCTGTGAAGAGTGTGGACAAGGGAGAGTATGAGAACTGTGGCAACCTTAAAGAACGTACTAGATTTGAAGCTGCATGAGATAGAAGGAGCTCTACTAGAGCAAGAGAACAAGGTCAAAGAGAAGAAAGGATTGGACCTAACAACTGGAGAGGAGAAAACATTCTACACCTGAGGAGGCCTTGCATGAGGTCGAGGACGAGGCAGGGGAGGAGGAAGAGGCAGGGGAGGAGGAAAGACCTTCACTGGCCACCACAACTGTGGGAAGCCAGACACATGGCTAGAGACTGCTACAACAAACCAAATGAAGAAGGATCGACATTGGCAAACTTCATGGAGACTCCTAAAAGGAAGAGGAGCCAGGACATCTTTTCTGAGAGAGAAAGAGAGAGAAACCCCACAACCCAATATAACCTGCCCCAATAGAGTAAAACCACCTCCTATGAGCCACTGATGATGTAGGCCATATGGTAGATGTATGTGTGAGCACTTTAGTCAAGGTCACGTGCACTTATAGTAGCCTTGGACACATAGAGAGAGAGTGTCAAGGACTATGAGTTAGGGACTTGAGGCACTGGTCACACGGGCTACCAAGTAAGAGGGAAACTTGGTATAGGGTCCAGGTGTGCTAGAGTTATTCACTTGAAGGGAGGTGTTGAAATATGCAAGTGAATGGGTGTGTGCGGGAAAGAACAAGCCGTTAGCAAGAGACTATAAAAGGGAGTATGTAATTAAGTGGGTAGCAAGTGAAAAGGTAGGAATCTATTGATGAGAGAATCAAGGGTAGCATGAGTGAAAAGGTGAGAGGAATCTATTGATGAGAGAATCAAGGGTAGCATGAGTGAATATGGGGGTGTGGAAAGATTCTAGGAAAAGGTGCCCCCAGATGTAGGGGAGGTGGCACAAATCAAGGAGAAATCAGTGGGATTAGATGCTTGGCATCTTGTGGATGTAAAACCTATAAATTGAGGCATTGGCCTAATGAGAAATTGCTGGTTTTTGAGTATCAATGCCTACATTATCCTATTAGATTAATTGTTGGTTTTTGAGTATCAATGCCTACATTATTCTATTAGATTAATTGCTCGCTAATCTCGTCTTAATCATCATCTAATCACTTGTTAATTATGTTGATTCTTGCATTTGATCCACCATAGCTCATCACATTGCTGCAAATTTAACTTATCCTACCTTGAAGGCCTCTTTAAAGGATTCAAAGGTGGCCTTGTCCTCAGCTTTCAAGGACCTAAACTATAGGGGCCTGCTTTACCATTGAGGGTGAGGCCGAAGGCACTTACCTTAACTTGATCTTCTACATGGCCAAAGGCTTTGTAAATTTGATTAAACATCTCCAAATGTGGGATGGGATCCCCAGTCCCATCAAACTTAGTGATAAGCTTTGAGATGTTGGCGTGCTGGGTTTATTCCGCTCTAATCGTGGTGTAGGTTGCACTGGTGCTAGGGGCGTGATGCTCACAGCCACCCCCTCCCTATTTTTATGTGGCTAATCTTAAAATTTTTGACGTCAGCCCTGCCATGGCTGGAGCGGAGGAGCGGGGCCGGTTAGATTGTGCCCCTTGTGGTCCCAAGTGTGGTACCCACCAGGGTAAACTCCCTATGGTAGTAGGTACTGCTAATATACCGGCGGGTTGAGCTGATGTGAAGGGTCTGGGTAGACCCTTTCTCTTTGGTGTGACATTTTTGGTCCTTGAGATGATGGACCTCAACCTAGGTTTTGTACAGGTCTTTGGGCCATGTAAGAATCAACCACACCTGAGACAGGCATGGCTCTCCAGATTGGTGGTTCAGTTTGGGTCTGTTGGCTTTCACTCTGCCCTACTTCCGCTCTAGGATCTAAAGATGGCATTGTCTCACTTTCTTGTGGTTGGTCCATACCTCTCACCCTAGGTTGTGGTTCTTCCGACTATGTGTTTCCCAAGATAAAATTGTGGAGCCTTGAAGCAAGGCTTCTCTGTGAATGTGTGGGAGAGGTAGGAGCTTGCTCTTAGACATATGGTCTGTCCATGCAGTGAGGTTCAGGCTCTCCTATCTTGAGGCTAGAAGTTACTTGTCCTGGGTGGTCTTCGCTTTCGCTGGTGTTGTTAAAGACAAGCACCGTTTGACTCCACATGGTATTGACCGATGGATCCGACCTTATAAGCAAGGGAGCATCAAGAGAGTTCACTTCATCAAAAAGAGGGTTATTTCGCACCAATTTACCCAAGCGTAGGTGCATGGAAATGTGGAACTACTGTGTAGAACCCACTACATGAAAAGCTCCTTTTTTGGGCAATGGTATGGGCGTATGCTTTCGAAAGCTGGAGGGAACGGGCATACCTTTCCTTCTCACAGGAGGCAGATGGGACGGATAAATGCTTTTTGAAGGACACAGGCGGGGCTTTAGAAAAGAACGGGCATGTGAAATAGAAAAGGTACGAGCGTGGCAGTTGTTGGAATGGGCGTTCCAAGTTGGGGCCGAAAAGGGAACAGGCATGGCAAGATTGTCTCACAGGTGTACGATTCATGCAAAACAACTAGTACAGGTGTTTGCGTTGGTCAGGACAAGTGGTATGGGTGGAAAAACTAACACGACCGTGTGGTAAAAACACATTGAGTGCTCTAGAAATGGTGTACCCTTTAGGAAGGAACAATCGTGGCAAGATTGGAACGGCCATGGCACTGTCAGGTTCAGAGATTTTTAAGATCTGTCTAGGGATTTCAAGGAATTTAAGGCTACAGGTTGTTTTCCCATTCCTAGGGTTAACAATAACTACCACCATTATCTTACATCAAGGAGTCAAGGTAGATACACCAAAGGGTCATACATTCAAGATATGAAGCAATGGTGTCCAAATCTAAAACTTGGACGGGCGCTTGTAATGGTGTGATAGAGTATTTATGACGATTCTCACTTTAAGAGCATGTGGTAGTATGTAGGATGAAGTCCCAAGTGATGTAAATGGAAGAGTAGTCATTGTAATAGCATTAGGTCTCTTATGAGCCTAAAGTGCCTAGCCGGCCACAATTTAAGTGAGTGTGAACACTTATGGCCATGCATATAAGTAAATTTCTCTCATAATACAACATACTCTCCCATTGTGCGATTGAGTCTTGCTCTTGCTAATCTCTCTCCCTAATGCATGCTAATGAGTGTGTGTAAGTGAAGTGAGGTGAGAGGAGGAACAAGCACCCGTAGTGCAATGCGGCGGTGTGACAACGCTCGTGGGAGGTGCTGTGGAATTTCTTCTCAAGGAGTTGTAGAGCTTAGAGACCTTAAGGGTTACGAGCTCAGCCATTAGAAAGATCCTCATAATAGTTGTGGTTCACCAGGTAATCTTTTGTTGGATGTGTTTCAAGAGGGGTTAGGGTGAGCCACAACATTTTTGGCGCCATTGCCAGGAAACCATCCCTTGGCCATTTTCATCGTTTTTCCTCTAATCTATGCATTACCTGTAAGGTCCCTCCCAAGCTATGTATGTATGTGTCTCTTTTAATATAGATTTCAATAAGGAAAGAGAGTGTACTTAGAGAAGAGTGAGAAAATAAGGCTAGAAACATTAGGAAAGTGTTAGAATAAAAATATTAACTCCAAAATTCCTAAAAGAAATAAGAAGATAATAATAGTTTTATTTAAGAGATAAGTATCTCCAAACATAGAAATTCAAATTTAGGTGATAAGAGGTCATATTTAGAGTACTTTTACATATTTAGAGTCCATACATACTAAAAATGTGGAAAAACAACATGTTTCTAAAGGTGGCACGTTTGTGGCTATATACAGATGTTTTTGCCTATTCTACCCATGATAGCTTGTAGACTAAGCTTGTAGACTAGATGCCTTCCGGTTCTTTTGACTGGTTATATGATCATATTCTGAGTTTTTATTAGAGAGTTATGGCCAAAACAATTTGTTGATTCTGTCAGGGTCTCTACACAGGAAAAATTGTAAGGCAGTAAGTAGTCTCAAGGTAATCCTAGAGCTTGAGATGTATATATCCCTTCAATCTTATCTAATATCTTAGAAAAGAAGCTTAGATTGCTATGGTCTTTCGAAGGAAGAGACCAAAACTCCATAGCTTTTCTTTTAGAGAAAGAATAGTATGCCGTAGCCTTGTAAGAGAAGGCTATTTTGCCATAGACCTTAGAAAGAGAGAAGAGACAGTACGAGTAAGAGAAGATAAATCTTGGGGATGATTGGATGATTTCAATCATAAGACAAGGTATTAGAAGACTCGATTCTCATATGTCAAGTTCTAAAGCTCTTGTTAACGAGCAAAGACAACGATAAACGATAAATTTCTATAAGGTGTATACATATTTTATTTTTTAATTATATATCATTCTTAGGGGTTGAGGTATGGCCCTGGCTTCTCTATTAATTGTTAATAGTGATTTATTTGATTGATTTACTATTTAAAGTTTGTATTCTTTTAAACAACAGCATATGCCTTAATAAAGAATGTCTTATCCTCGCAATCTCAAGTTGAAATGCTAAAATCTTTGTGAAAAGGATTGTTTTCTTAAGAAGGTAACATGGATTCTAGTCTTATGGTTTAGTGAGTAAATGCATTGTTATCTTGGTTAAATTAAGGTATAGGTAGTCAACTCTCCCTGCCTTGACTACTGCCCCGTTCTTGTGCTTGTATAGCCAACGGAGATATTAGTAAGGCCCAGAGTTAGCCCATGGTATCCCTCATACCATTGGGAGAATGAAGTTTGCCGATTGAGACGAGTGATTGTGATGTTGCCTAGTTCTAAGGGCCCAAGCGATGGAGCTTGAGAGGGCGACAGGCCGGCTTGAGTCCTCGCCAACGGCCGACGATGAGGTGTATGGTCCCGTAGGGTTTTGCCCAAAAGGCTGGAAGGCCGAATTCTAGATCATCGGCAGTATAAAGGAAAAGAATAAGAGAGCCGGTTTGGCTTGTATGGAATTGATTCATGTATAAACTTTTTATATATATATCTTGTCTTTGGCATGATTGTATTGTGTAAAAAGGCTGTTTTAACAAACCTTGTGAAAAGGGCCTTAATTAAGGAACATGTTTATTTATGTCAAACAGTGTGGTAGGATTAATTAGAAAACAAATTGACGCGTGAGTAGGGTGGAAAGTGGGAGGATGGAATGCCCCGATGGCACCATCCTACGGACGGGTGGACCCGATTAGTCGGGTAGCTTTCCAACAGATTAAGTGAAAGCCCTACGCTAGATGTTCTTGGGCAACTCTATTCTAGAAGACTAGGCCAGTGGCTGTGCCTTGCATGGATGAGGAAAAAAGCGTTGCCTCTAGAAATCAAGTCTTGTAGTTGCCCAATTTATGTGATCAATTACCCTATGGGTGATTTGATTTTTAGAAAAACACGCTCCCCCTACGGGATAGAACTAGGTCTTACCTATGAATCGTATCCTTGAATCTCTGCATGGTCAAGGTGTCGATGAGTAGGAAATTTTCTCCAAGATAAGGCTTAGTGGACTATCTTAAGTGTTTCCCCTATTTTGGAAGGAGGGAACCTTACAAGTGGTATCAGAGCCGATCTTAGTTCCTAGGATTTGTTTTTCAAAGGTTAACTTTCAAGGGATTAAAACAAGTGATTGTTTATCATATAAGGACGAATCAATCATTTCTACTGGCCATAGAAGTGATTTAAATATCCTCACATGATGTTGAGACAATCATCCTATGAAATTGTGCTTGTATCTTGGGGGTGTACACGCAAGATATTTGTACAATAAATTTGAGAAATTAGATTGGGGAGAAAACCTTTTATGAGGAAAAACATAGGGTGATTAAATTAAGAAACTAGTGAGAGACTGAATAGAAGGATAGACTGGAACTTTGTTTAGAGAAATTTTCAGGATATATCTCATTAGTTCGCATATTATAAATTATTAAGATTATAACTCCAGTAAGGTTTGAATAGTTGATGTGTGAATGTCATCCATTGGATGCTTTACACTAGGACGATCATCCAAGATCTTGAACCCATCTTAGACAAACATGGATCTAACTTCGGATGTGTAATTCCCAGAGGATCATGCTCTTAGATGTGTTAATCCCAAGATACTAGATGTGTAATTTTCAGAAAACTAGTCATCTAAGACATGTTAATCCTGATAATCTTTCGATGTGTCAATCCCAGGACACCAAATGTGTAATTCTCAAAAAAATAAAATCTCACATATATTAATCCAGAGTGCCTTTAGATGTGGCACTATGATAAGTATTTGATAGTTTTGAGCTTTTCATGGATATAATGAAAGAAGCAAGTTCACCCTTGCCGTCTAAAAATCATAAGAAATGCCGAATTAGTTGGAAGCACTGTTGTCAATCTAACCACTGGAGTTGGAATCAATTTTATGAGATGCCATGAGAGTACACCTTCGTGAAAGGTTTTGTCCTCTAGGACTTTGAGAGGATAAAACGAATGAATTTTTGGAGCTAACCCCAAAAGGGAAGACCCTAAAAGAATACCACCAAACTTTTGTTAAACTTCTCCAATTTGCTCTAGAGATGGATGAGGTAACTCTTCTCCATCGATTCATTTGGAAGCTTAATCTACCTTTGAATAACCTCATGAAGAATGTGAAACCATCCTCTATTTCAAAAGCCACAATTATAGCCAGAGACTGTGATAAAATTTTTATATATAGAAAGTGTCGTAGAAAGTGTCGAGAAGGACATGGGTCCTTCCATGTTAATCAAGAAGAGGTCTCCTAATTCAAGAGGAACGTCAAGCCCACCTCTGGCTACAAGGACATGGGTCCTTCCATGTTAATCAAGAAGAGGTTTCCTAATTCAAGAGGAACGTCAAGCCCACCTCTGGCTACAAGGAATCATGAGCTAGAGCAAAAATTAGGTCAATAAATAGGGATAGCTGGGTTAAAGATAACCGAATTCAACAAGTATTTCTATGAGTAAATAGAAGAGGATTGGTACAAGATTCATGTGAAGTAATGTGCATGATGAATAGAGGTATTCTACAAGACGATTCTAAGATTATGAAATTGCTATCATAGGTTAGATTGCATAAAGGATTGATTCCCTTACATTTTTCCATGACAATTTGTTAAGTACCATATTACATGGGGGTATAGAATAAGAAATTCGAAGGTTCATATCATATGAGAGGTATATGGATGCATGAAATTAGGATAATAAGGCCAATTAACTTTAGAATAATAGACATTTTGGAGGCACAACAAAACAAACCAAACACATGAAATAAGGGACTCGGAACAATGTTTAGATAAAAGAAGATTTCTACCTAGTGGGGACACCACTTTGAAAGAGATAGGAGGATTTACTTTGATACTACCCCAGCTCGCGAGATGAGGACATCTCGAATCTTCTAAGTGGGGGAGATTGTAAGGTCCCTCCCAAGCTATGTATGTATGTGTCTCTTTTAATATAGATTTCAATGAGGAAAGAGAGTGTACTTAGAGAAGAGTGCACTTAGAGAAGAGTGAGACAATAAGGCTAGAAACATTAGGAAAATGTTAGAATAAAAATATTAACTCCAAAAATCCTAAAAGAAATAAGAAGACAAGAATAGTTATATTAGAGATAAGTATCTCCAAACATGAAAATTCGAATTTAGGTGATAAGAGGTCATATTTTCATGTTTGGAGATAAGTATCTCCAAACATGAAAATTCGAATTTAGGTGATAAGAGGTCATATTTAGAGCACTTTTACATATTTAGAGTCCATGCATACTAAAAATGTGGAAAAACAACACGTTTCTAAAGATGGTGCGTTTGTAAAGATGGCGCGTTTGTGGCTATATACAGACATTTTTGCCTATTCTACTCGCGATGGCTTGTAGACCAAATGCCTTCCGGTTCTTTTGACTGGTTATATGTATTCTAAGTTTTTATTAGAGAGTTATGGCCGAAACAATTTGCTGATTCTGTCAGGGTCTCTACACAGGAAAAACTGTAAGAAGGCAGCAAGTAGTCTCAAGGTAATCCTAGAGCTTGAGATGTATATATCCCTTCAATCTTATCTAATATCTTAGAAAAGAAGCTTAGATTACTATGGTCTTTCAGAGGAAGAGACCAAAACTCCATAGCTTTTCTTTTAGAGAAAGAATAGTATGTCGTAGCCCTGTAAGAGAAGGCTATTTTGCCATAGACCTTAGAAAGAGAGAAGAGTCACAGTACGAGTAAGAGAAGATAAAGCTTGGTGATGATTGAATGATTTCAATCGTAAGACAAGGTATTAGAAGACTCTATTCTCATATGTCAAGTTCTAAAGCTCTTGTTAACGAGCAAATCAAAACACCTAATTACATCAATTTCTTCATCAAAATTGGAGGAATTTGACTCTCTTTTGCTTAATTTTGCCTTAAAAGAAGAGACCAAACCTAAGAGTCTAATTAATCTCTTATTTTAGATTAATTTACACATTTGTTGATGCACATAGCTTAGCATTCCCTTGCTCTATTCAATGATGTGCTCAATTGTGTGAATTAATTAGGAATTAGTGGTTAATTAGAGTCCTTGATTAGTGTAAAAGAAGGAAAGATTAGTGAAAGAATTAATCTTTGATTAATTTTTAATCATTTTTTAATATAACTCATTAAGGCTAATGATTGAGTAGATGCCCATGAGTTGTCAAATTATTCATTTTGGGGTTAATTTATGAAGGATGTAACGGGGTGTCATAAAAAGGTTGACTTTTTTTATTTTCACGTACCTTGTTGGGGAAAATGTCCATATCTCCTTAATTTAAAATTCAAAAAATATCCCCTCCCAAACAAAGAAATTTGAATTTTCCACTAGACTCCAAAAAAAAGGAAAAAAATCGGTTCACGACGTGAACCCTTAAGTGTTTCATGGTGTGAACCAGTTCGCACCCAGAAAACAAAATAAAAAAATTGGTTCACGTCTTAAAGCGGTTCACGACATGAACCCTTAAGTGTTTCATGGCGTGAAATAGTCCCCATATAAAAAAAATCAAATTTAATTTTACCGTAAAGTCTAGTTCACGACGGAAAATCCTAAGCATTCTACAGCGTGAAACACTAAGTATCTCACACCGTGAAATAGTCCCAAAGAAAATCAAATTTAATTTTTCTGTGAAGTTCGGTTCACAGCGTGAAACCCTAAGCATTTCACGGCGTGAAACACTAAGTATCTCACGGTGTAAAAAAAATCAAATTTAATTTTTCGTGAAGTCTGCGGAGTTCACGAAGTGAAACTCTAAGCATTTCATTGTGTGAAACACTAAGTATCTCACACCGTGAAACAATCCCAAAAAAATAAAATCAAATTTGATAAAATCTGTGAAGTCCACTTCATGCCGTGAACTGCACCCTGCTAGTTCATGATGTGAAAGGGATCCGTTGGCAAAAAAAAAAAAAAACCCTTGGAGGCTCATATCTCCTAAATCATGAATTTGATAAAGGTGCTCTAGTGCTCATTGGAAAGCGGACATCGAGCTCTTCAAATTTGGTTTGGGCCGTCTGAAGTCAAAATTGATCGTTTTGGCCTTCGATTAGCAACCTCAAAATTTGACTCAAAAATCAAGGCAAAAAAGTCCGAAAAGCACAAAATCGTAAAAAACAGCGCGAAAACAAATTCGAACCATATTTGGGCTAGTTTTTAAGGATCTAAACGATAAAATCACAAACAACTCAGAGAGAGAGACAAAGTTGTAGTACTCCAAAAACACTACAACTCTCTCATACAAAGTTTCTTTAAATTCCTTTTGGAACACCCTAAAAAACGTGCTGCGAAAAGGAAAGAAATTCTTGGAATTTTTTTTCCATATTGTGACAGTGATGGAAAATAGGTTTTAGGACCACCTCTTCCTTCTGAGAAATTACTAGTATGCACTTTTTTCGGAAAAATATCCCTAAGATCGTTCACGTGCGTGTAGTGTTAGCTAATTAGGGCAAACGAACACTTATTTGACCTAACGAAGAGTACGCCAGGCCTCTTGAGGCTGTAATAGGCTATGAGAAAATATAAAAAGTTAAAAAAAAAACATGTGTGCTTGCTCATGAAGGAGCAATTAAGCAATCAGACATGGCAACGATAGAGGGACTAAGTGGGTCGACACTCTCACTGAACCCAATGGTGGCTGACAGCTTTGAGCCTTTGAGATCCATGTCCCAAATGCACCTCCCAATCGCATTCACCATGCCTACAACAAGCGTGCTATCGGGTTTTACACCCCCCGTCACTTCAATCCCACTAGGCTTTGGTCGCTTACCTAACATTCTCATAAATCCTATAGGTACCAACCCTTGGATGCCCACACCTTGGACATACTAACTAGTCTAGGAAGGGGGGTTGCCCAAGGACTCAGTGAGTCCCTACCAACAAGAGCACTCACATACGGCCTCAATGACTCATACAAAAACACGATCATATAGATCTCCAAAATTATGGGCAAATACGACAAAACAACTAATCTTGTTCAATTCATATAAATGTTTGAATAGCGATGCGAGGCCTTTGGAAATCCCAACTACCCCACCAAGGTACACGCATTGAACCTATGCTTAGAGGGAAAAGCTAGTCGATGGTTTATCACATTGATGCTGGCAATCAAGATAAACTTCAAAACCTTGAAGTCAGTCTTTATCCATGGCTTTTCAAGACAAGGTGATTGGTGGAGTGCAGCGAAAGAACTCTATTTAATTGTGCATAATTCAAACGAAACCATTAGAGACTTTATCCTTCAGATAAAACTCTTGGACTCACGATGTGACTCATGGGAAAAATTAAACTATTCTCAATTAAAGAGATGTTTCATGATGGGCTCAAAGAATAATAACTTACACAACTTGATCATTGTATCCAACTCAAAAACATTTGATCAATGTTGTAAAGAAGTAGTACATTTAGATGACAACATGCTGGAAGATGATTATTCTATGAGATGTTCCTCATCTAAACCAAGTGAAGCAATGGCAAAAGATAGATTGATCTCGGAATTATCATTCCCCGAATTCTATGCAGCCTTGCTTAAAAGCTTTCAATCGACATCTCTAAGAGAGAATGAGCTCCTTCAAAACCAACCATCCTTAATGCCTCTACAACAAGTGAGGAGCGAAATGCCTTGTGTTAAGTGCAATCACTATGACCATCCCAATCCCCATTGTGCATACAAGGCACTTGTTTTTCTGTACTGCATATATTGTAAATCCTTCGGTCATGATACTACAAAGTTTCCCAATTCATCAACAATTGACTCAAAACCTCCATCTCATGTGCACCAAGCACAAACAGTCCAAAGGGTAGAAACCGCTCAGGAAGAAGTAAAGCAAACACTTCAGTATTTCTATTGTCGTGCACCTCACAAAGTGGCAGACTGCATAATTTGGAATAATTCCATGCCCATAGTCATTGACACTTTGCAACCCATGTGTGAACGATGTGGCATTGATTACATGTTCTAATATTACCCAAGACGAGTTGCTTCAATGCAACTTGTCTCACAAAAAACAACTCTTAACATCTTAAGTGTACAAAACGAGCAATTGTCCATGGTACCCTTGAATGTGCTTACAAGCTTACAAGCTAAGGCATGAGAAATAGTAAAAAAGAATGCAAAAGATAACACTTCAAAATGGGTAGAAGAACATGCTTTAAAGTAGAAACCAAAAGAGAAAACAAAACCTTCTAAACCCAAAGAAAAAAAAAGACAACAAACTATCGAAACCAAGGTTGAATTAAAGGACATGGAAAAGGATCTTGTGGAGGTCATAAACCCGAAAGGGTACATAAATCCAAAAGAGCCTCCAAACGACGCTACTATCTTCACAAATCAATAATCTCCAATCCTTACTTTCAATCCTCACCAACAAGTGGCTACTTCAACATAGAGTAGTTCAATAACGAGTCTATATGGCTTACTTCTTGTACTTCATGTATATTTGATTCATAAGAGTACTTAAATATATATAAAAATATAAAAAGCACATGGGAATAAGCATACAGGAATAGGTCCTACTCAAAGGGACATCATTGAAGGCCAATTCATTCAAATGATGAACTGAGAATCACCATCTTGTTCTCTGATGATTATGTCTAGGTTCCTGCGGATCCTTCACTCTTTTCTCTCCTATTATTAACATCTCTTAGCATCCCCATTAACACAAATCACATATATGTAATCTTGCTTATGATTGCCAAAAACAAAGTGATTAAAAAGCAAAAAAAAAGCTCACAGGAATATAAAAATGCAATCATTTGCAAAAAACCCCATCCCCCAATAAACCACTAACCTTTTCATTCACTAACTAGCTCTTCTTATTCCTTCCGGAGGAACAAAGATGATTAAATGTCATCAACTCAAAAAAGCTTGTCCATTCTCCCCACACAAAGGTCTTCAACGCGATCAGAAGGATGCGATCGCCACCATCCAAGAAGGGGGGAATGTTAACCCATTCCTAGGGTTAACAAGAACTACCACCATTATCTTACATCAAGGAGTCAAGGTAGATACACCATAGGGTGATACATTCAAGATATGAAGCAATGGTGTCCAAATCGATAATTTGGATGGATGGGTGCCCGTAATGGTGTGATGGAGTATTTATGACGATTCTCACTTCAAGAGCGTGTGGTAGCATGTAGGATGATGTCCCAAGTGATGTACTTCATGGATATATTATGAGAGTAGTCATTGTAATAGTATTAGGCCTCTTATGAGCCTAAAGTGCCTGGCTAGCCCATATTTTTGAAAAGATGTAGGGGAGAAGAGAGCTTGAGCTCTTGCAAGCACATACACACTCACATAAACCCTAGAAGAGAGGTTGAAAATTCTTCTTCTTCTTAACACAACAAAAGAGGTCTACAAAGAAGATAAAGTGACTAACACACATAATAGAGTATATACAAGCGGTCCATAATGTGAACACGGTAAGGGGAGTGGGTAGATGTGGACTAGTCGGTGTAGTCCCAGCTCTGTAGAATCTCTGGCGAAGATATGTTGGTGCTAGGGTAGCTACCAAACCCACGAGTGATATAAATGTCAAAAAGTCATGCGCCTTGTGAGTGTCAGCTCATGTTGAGCTTGACTTGACACCCTCAAGCTCAACTCCAACTCATGAACTCCAAGCATATCTCGAAATATGTGGAGCTTCTCAGCTCCCAAGGCCTTCGTGAAGATGTCAACGACCTGATCCTATGTGTTGACGTAGGCCAAGTCTATGTCGCCTGCAACCAAGAATCTCTCAGATGAAGTGGTAATACACCTCAATGTGTTTCATCCGCACATGAAAAATTGGGTTCCTGGCCAACTGTATACTGCTAAGATTGTCACAATATATCGTAGATCTCCTGTCTACGATGCTACCTACCCAATCTGCATCTGTGTACCCATATAGCTCCAATGGTACACCTGTTGCATAAAACAATGCATGATCAACAGTGGCCCTCAAATATCGAAGTGTGCATCGCACACTATCAAGATGTGGTTTGTGCGGAACCTACATAAACTGGCTCTCTAAGCCACAATGTAACTCAAATCTAGCCTGCTGATCGTGACATAGATCAAACTCCCCACAATCTTCCTGTATATAGTGGGATCCTCCAACACACATAACCTGCATCCACACTAAGCTTGCCATTTTGATCTAATGGCATCGAGATTGATCTAATGGCACCAAGATTGACTTACAATGCCATCCCATACTTGGACAACATGTCCAATACATACTATCTCTGTGAGACAGCCAAATACCATCAAGTGTGCGAATGACCTCAATTCCCAAAATGTAGCACAGATCTCCTAAATCCTTCATCTTAAACATCCTTTTGAGAAGACTTTTCACATGTTCAATCTCATCCAAGTCGTCACATCTAAAAATAACATCATCTACATAAATGGTGATGATCACAATACCCTTATCACTCTTGTGCATATATAAAGAGTGATTTGCATCTTCCACACCATATGAAACCAATAGTGACAAGATACTCAACAATCTTATCATGGCATGATCGTGGAGCTTGCTTCAGCCCATATAAGGTCTTACGAAGCTTATACACATACTGTGGGTGACCTGTATCCTCAAAACCTAGTGGCTGATCCATATACACCTTTTCTTGCAAGTCACCATGCAAGAACGCATTTTTGACATCCATATGATGTAAAAACCAACCTTTAGCTGTAGCCACTGCAATCACAACTCTCACAGTTGCCATCTATGCAATTGGGGAAAATGTCTCCTCATAATTAATACCATGTGTCTGCGTATATCCTTTGGCTACCAATCTAGCCTTGTACCTGCTTATGCTACCATCAATGTTATGTTTCACCTTATACACCCACTTACAGCCACCAATAGCTTTCTTGCCTTCAAGCAATGGCACCAAATCCCAAGTCTCATTTCCATACAATGCATCCATCTCCTCATCTTGAGAGCTTTCTCCCAACACACATTTCCAATAGCCTCATCAAAACATGTGGGTTCTACAACCTGCACAACTTTTGCCATATATGCACAATAATGTGCCACATACCATCATAAGTTAACCTCTGCACATGATTTTTGACTATTCCAGATCTTCGTAACTCTACATTCATGGCTTTCATAACCTTCTTCACACCAGGTGTCCTCATTGCTAGAATCCCAAGTCCTTATCAAGGCTCATCTCCGAGCCACTAGAATCTCATCAACAAGAGAATGCCCTGCATAAATGTTAGGCATACCAAGGGGTTCAACCACTTTGTCTTTACCTTTATATGATGTACCAACTACATTTTCAAGGCTGGTATTATGATGCAACTTGCCACTCCATGGTCTATCAACATAATCGTTGGATGAGGACTCTCTTGGTCCACTTAATGACCGTGATTGCTGACTTGCATTCTGTGCAACCACATTTCCACTTACATCAGCCCCAACAACATTCTTTTCAGTAGCATATCATCCCTACTTACCCTCAATTCACATGTAGCAAGATTATGTTGAGATTCAAGCTCGATGTCAGTGTGAGCCAGCTATGCTATGTGCTGGCAGATTAGGTAGGAACATGTGTGAGACATAAATGACCGCGTGTCCAGCTGGTCATAGTGTGTGGACATTAGCTAGGGTTAGTAGAGTGTGGACACAACTCATTGTGTGTTGTGTGGATTATGGATTAGTGCATTATGCTTTGGTTGAGAGTGGACATGGCTTCCCTCTATGGTTAGGGTTTGCAATATACATTAGGGTTTGCTCCTGTGTGTGTGGCTCCTCCTCCTCTACCGTTCTTTCAACATGGTATCAACATGGGATTTGGTTGCCCTTCCAAAGGACAAGAATGTTATTGGATGTAAATGGGTATACAAAGTGAAGTGCAAATCTGATGGTTCTATTGAAAGACATAAGGCAAGATTGGTAGCAAAGGGTTATGCACAGACCCAAGGTTTGGATTATGATGAGACGTTTAGCCCAGTGGCTAAGATGGGCACAGTGAGAGCAGTCATTGCTATGGCTGCAGCTAATGGCTGGGAAATGCATCAGATGGATGTTAAGAATGCATTTCTGAATGGAGATCTACAAGAGGAAGTATACATGGCACAGCCAGAAGGGTATGTACACCCTAGATATCCCACTCACGTATGCAGGTTGAAAAAGGCATTATATGGTCTGAAGCAAGCACCACGTGCCTGGAGTGATAAGATGAGTAGATATCTTATCTCACTTGGTTTCCAGATTTCTACAGCAGATTCTTCACTCTATGTGAAGAAGACACAGCATGGGATTGTTTTACTAGTCATCTATGTGGATGACTTGATTATTACAGGTGATCATAGTGCAGATGTGATGCATGTCAAGAAAGCTTTAAGTGGGAAATTTGACATGAAAGATCTTGGTGAGTTGAGATACTTCCTTGGCATTGAAGTGGTGAAAGATCATGCAGGTACTTGGTTAGTACAGCACCAATATGCATTGGATATGTTGGCAAAGTATGGCATGACAGGGTGTAAGCCTATGAGTACACCATTGGAGCAAAATGTAAAGTTGCGGGCTGATTATGGCGAGGAATTGGATGATCCTTCTATGTACAGGAAGATGGTTGGTAGTCTCATATACATGACTATCACACGCCCAGATTTGAGTTATGCAGTGGGGCTAGTCAGCCAGTTTATGCAGAGCCCCAGGAAACCACATTTGGATGCAGTGAGACGCATCATGAGATATGTGAAGACCACAGCGCATTATGGTCTATTTTATGAGAGTGGTAAAAGCTTGGACATTCATGGCTACACAGATGCTGATTGGGCAGGTAGCGCATATGACAGGAGGTCTACTAGTGGATATGCTTTTACACTTGGAAGTGCTGTGGTGAGTTGGAGTAGCAAAAAGCAACCTACAGTTGCTTTATCCAGTACAGAGGCTGAGTACAGAGGTGCAGCCATTGCTACTTGTGAGGCTATATGGTTAAAGTGTCTCTTGGCAGATTTATGTGAGCCTCTTGATGGCAAAGTTGTCATACATTGTGACAACATGAGTAGTATGCAGTTGGCAAAGAATCCAGTATTTCATGCGAGGACCAAACACATAGAGGTCCATTATCACTTTGTCAGAGAAAAGGTGCTGGATGGTACAGTTGATCTTCACTATGTGAAGACTGATGAGCAGGTGGCTGATATCTTCACGAAGCCACTTAGCAGGGAGAAGTTTGAGTACTTCCGGACTATGTTGGGAGTACATGGGATGAGCTTGAGGGGGAGTGTTGAGAGTCTTGATATCCCAAGCTCATCTACATCTTCATCGGCAGTACATCATGAGCTTGAGAGGGGCTGTTGAGATTCAAGCTCGATGTCAGTGTGAGCCAGCTATGCTATGTGCTGGCAGATTAGGTAGGAACATGTGTGAGACATAAATGACCGCGTGTCCAGCTGGTCATAGTGTGTGGACATTAGCTAGGGTTAGTAGAGTGTGGACACAACTCATTGTGTGTTGTGTGGATTATGGATTAGTGCATTATGCTTTGGTTGAGAGTGGACATGGCTTCCCTCTATGGTTAGGGTTTGCAATATACATTAGGGTTTGCTCCTGTGTGTGTGGCTCCTCCTCCTCTACCGTTCTTTCAACAGATTATAACATCTATATCCCTTTTGCTCGAGGGAATACCCAATAAACACACATTTTTTGCCTTTGGATCCAGCTTGGTATGGAACTTATCTGGTACATGCACATATGTAATACATCCAAAAACTTTCAAGTGAGACAAATCAGGTTTCCTGCCAGTAAACCTCTCCTCTGGTGCTACATCATGTATGGTTGTAGTAGGAGTTCTATTCATGATATAAACTACTGTAGACATAGCCTCAGCCCAATTGCTATGCAGCATATTCTTCTTTGACATCAATGCTGGTGCTATCTCTGCAAACAATGTGCCTGTTTTTCTGCTCATCTCAGTAACTCCATTTTGTTGCGGAGTGTATCTACATGTAAATTGTCCCTGAATGCCATTCTTTCGCAAGAATTTAGAGAACTCATTGGAGAAGTATTCTCCTCCTTCATCTGACCTTAGGCACTTCACATGCAATCCTGTCTGTTTTTCAGCCATAGGTCATAAATTCTGAAAATGAGTGAACACTTCACTCTTCTCCTTCATGAAGTACACCTACACTTTCCTTGTGTGGTCATCAATGAATGTTACGTAGTAGTACCTGTAGTCACATAGACATAGTCTTCGTAGGACCCCATACATATGAATGCACAACATTTAGTACATTTTTGCTCACGTTTTTGTCATGTGGAAATACATGTTTTGTTTGCTTTCCAAATTGACATGCTTCACAAACTTTCTGCATACCTTCAACTTTAAACTTAGGCAGCCCTGTCACAATTTGTTTAGTTTGCAGACTTCATTCTTTGCTCATTGACATACCCAATTCTCTTATGCCAAATATCTGTATCTGCAACAACTCCTAAACCATTTGCAAACATTGCAGCACTCACTTAAGGCATATTTACATTCAATGTAAACATTCTGCCCACTCTGTTGCCTTTTGCAACCAACCTGCACTTATGTTTAAAGTCTTCTACATACAGCCCATCAGGGTTAAACCGAACTTGTAAACCCTGCTCAATCATCTAGCCAACAGAAACCAGATTCTTTGTAATGTTCTAAACATGAAGTACATCTGCAAGGTACTTCATCTTACCATCCTACATAGCCAATGACACATCCCCAACATTGACAATCAGATGAGAAATGCCATCCCCTATTTCAACAAAACTTGGTCTTTCAAGACTCTTCATTTCCTTGAACAACTCACCATGACTTGTCAACTCACCATGTGGTTTGAAGCACCTGAATCACCATACCATACATCATCCTTACATGTTGTTACATCATTTTCAGACACAGCATTAACCACATGTTGCATAACAAATAATCTCTCATTATCCTCATTATTTCTACTAGAGGATGCATAGTTGTTTTGCTGCACTTTTCCATTTTGCATGTACCTCTGCTTCTTATAGCAATCTACTTGCACATGCCCAGGCTTACCATAGCAAAAACATCCTTGTGTATCATTATGCTACCTTTGCCAATTACCAACGACCTGGTTGACTCCCCCTGCCTCTAAACTGGCCTCTTCTGCATGTATGTTGTTGTTGTGAATCTTGGGACTGCTGCTGCTTTGACCATAATTCTGATTACCTGTTCAGCCACCACCTTGACCACATCCACGACCTCTACCTCGTCATCTACCTGCACTTGGGACTGCTGCTGCTTTGACCATAATTTTGATTACCTGTTCAGCCACCACCTTGACCACATCCACGACCTCTACCTCGTCATCTACTTGCACTTGTACGGAAGGCCTGCTACTTTGAACTGTTTCTGTTTTGTGAAGACTGTTGATCTTCACCCAAGTTCTTCTCTTCAATGATTAGCATTAACACCAAATTTGTGAAGTTCGGAATGTTCCCCCGAGTCTGAGTCCTCAAGTCAGGGCCATGGCTGGCATGTTCCAACTACTTTAGTCACTGCTCAAAGAAGGCCAGGCAAGAAGGAATTATCAATTTGGCTACCCAAAGATGCGTACAAACTTGTACCATCTAGCCTAGTTGCTAAGCCTCCTAAAAAGCACATCTTTTCCAAGCCTAAACCTCAGATTGTTACTCATTGGGTCCCAAAGCATGTTCTTAAAGCACAAGGCTATTATGAGGGTGCAACAGCACTTTGGCTTCCCAAATGCCATGGTTTACTAGAGGTAAAAGTCCTTTTTGAATTTCTGTTTCAAGGGAAACCATTTTAGACACTAGGAGGATTTTTATATCCAAAAATATCTCAATTCTGGATTACCTCCCTCTAGACATTTTCTCTCTCCAGGCCAAAACAGGGTAAAACATGATCTTTCTTTTATTTTAGAGAGGGGAATAATTATAAGATCAGAAGAGGAGGTTCTTACACCTGTACACCTCAAAAGCTGTAGGGAGGAATCTTACACAGTCTACTAGATCAAGTGTCAAGGAAGCTAGCTTCTGATATACCAATTGTTGGAATTAGGGTTAGGGTTGCATCACACCATTATATCCCCCCCCAAACCCCCCATATAGCACAACTCTTTCATCATTTAAATTTATGTATGCGAAAAGATAAATTTAACTAAATTTCTTCTTTAATTTTTACATAAAATATCCATTAATTTGGTATTCCAAATTTTTCTCTTTCCTCATTGGAATACATGGATTTCTATTTTCATGGAAATTTCTCTTTTATCTTAAAAATGAATTACTAGAAATTTCTCTTTTTCCTAATTAACTAATTATGCATAAACATAAAAATCAATCGGTAAGAAATTTGGCAGATATTGCTAAAACCTTTTTCGAATCCCAATCTGATACCCTTTCCAAGACAATTAGCTCATTGTCTATGGACAATCTAGGGCCGTCAAATAGTAATCCCTTAGCCCCAAATAGGACACCCACAAGATCTTTTAATCCATTTGAAGCTGACACCATGGGGTAACTACTCAATGTGAGACTTCAATATGTCTACACGAATGCTCAAGGAGCTGAGATCTTTAGGGATCCACAACAACAGTATCTCGTTAAGATTGCGGACTTTTTCTCAAAGCTTGATAGAGCACCTCTAGTCAATGACTAGGGTAACATGTACATGGGTGGAGATGGTGTTCGCTATACGAAGTCACCTATCATCCAGAGAATGTAGACAAATTAGGAGAGCTCTCTAAGAGTGAGTTCCTAGATTTATCAAAGCCTTCCGAAGCAAGGGAGTCTAGAGATGATTGGCTATCCATAGATGATTTACTTTTTGTAGATCTAAATTTGGCAGCTTCGCAATGATATTGAGGATTATGTAAGGAAATGTTTGGTTTGTCAAAAGGTCAAGTTTGACATACAAAAACCACCTGGATTGCTTCAGCCTTTACCTGTTCCTAATGAGCCTTGGAAAAGCATTGCCATGGATTTTATCATGGATTTACTAAAGTCTGCTTTTGGGTATGATGCTATTTGGACTGTAATTGACAGATTTAGCAAGCAGGCACATTTTATTCCCGTGAAGAAGAACATAAAGCCAAAGCATAGGTGTTTAAATATCATGGTATGCCCAAATCGATTGTGGGGGGGTACCGGGATTCTAGGACCACGAGTCTCTTTTGGAGGGCTTTATTTGATAACGTGGGAACAAAGTTGAATTTTCTTCAGCTTATCATCCACAGACGGATGGAGAGAGTGAAATTGCTAAACTGGCAATACTTGATTTATTAGTGTTGTGTTTCTGAGCAGAAAGTTGGTAAAAGTATTTGCTTTGGTTGAGTTTGCATATAACAATACAGTGTATAGTTCTACAAGAAAAGCGCCATTTGAGGTTATTTATGGCAAGGTGGTACTTCACCTATTTTGAGAACTAAGGATGAGATCTTTGTAGTAAATCACACTTTTAGTATAAAAAGAATATCTTTTATGCATACCTCTATGCATGAAATCCAAATATAATAAAAGTAACACTTTTATAATAAAATTATCAACTTTTATGCATACCTCTATGCACAACTTCAAACTCTTTGGTGAAGTCAGGGAGCTTCAGAACTGGTGCTGAGGTGAGGATAGTCTTAAGTTGGCTAAAACTGATTTGGTGGATTGGTAACCATACTATCTTACATTCCTTCTTGAGGAGATCAGTTAAGGGTGCGGCTATCTTGGCATAATCCTTGATGAAGATCCTATACCATCCTGTGATGCGTAGAAACCCACGGATTTCTTTGACTATCCTAGGGGGTGGCCATTCCAATATATCCTTGACTTTGGCAGGGTCTACTGAGATGCCCTTTGAGGAGACAATGAACCCTAGATATTCAATTTGGGAAGTGAAGAAGGTACATTTGCTTTTCTTGGCATAGAGCTTATGTTCGCGCAGTATTTGCAATACTTTGCGTACATGCTCCTCATGTTCCTCTTTTGACTGAGAATAGACCAAGATGTCATCAAAGAAGACAAGGAGAAATTCATCCAAGTAGGGTCGGAAGATATCCTGCATCAGGCGGTTGAAGGTGGTGGGAGCATTGGTTAATCCGAATGGCATAACTGTAAATTCATAGTGGCCATAGCGGGTATTGAAAGCGGTTTTGGAGATATCTGATTCCTTGATCCTAATTTGATAGTAGCCAGACCTTAAATCCATCTTGGAGAAAACTTTGGATCCATAAAGTCTGTCAAGAAATACACGTCTTGAATGCCTTATATTGTGGCATGAGACCATGTAGATACACTTTCACCTTATCATCATCATCATTAACAAAATCACCAATTGATGCAAGGGATTCCATAATGCCCTTGATCTTCAAAGCATAATCATTCACAGACTTCTTCTCCACAGTATGAAGGTCATTCTTCAACTGAATCTTTCGTGCCTTGGTGTTGGTTTCATACAGCTTCACCAAGGTGTCCCATGCTTCCTTAGGTGACTTGGCATCCTGTATATGCTCAATCAAAGTGTCTTGTATGCTGATAGAAAGCCAATACATGACTTTTCTTGCTCTTTGATTTCAATCCTTGAACTCTTTTATATCTGCACAGTTGGATTAATCTCTGGTGCCTCCTCATGTTCACCTTCAATGTAGTCCTAGTAACCTTTTCCCATTAGAAAATTTGTCAATTTAAACCTCCAAGCATGGAAGTTGTTCTTGTCAAGCTTCTCTGCAACAATCTGGTTTATTCCATCATTCGACATCTTTTCTACAATACAAATTTACCAACAACAGCACTCTTGATTGACTTGCACAAACTGTTGTATTCTTTGCAAATGGTACTATACTGCACCCAAACTATCACAATACATACACCCAACAGCAACTTTGAGACCTCTTTATAGCGCACATAGTGTCTACACAACCAATCGCCCTTCCTGCAGTTCCAAAAACAGAGTTCTGCAGAGCAGAGAAGCAAAACTTATTTGCATGTCTGTAAACTGAAAAATGGAGGTCTAGATGCGCCCGAAACGCGTTTTCGGCCCGAAAAATATCATCTAATAAATAATATAGTTGCCCTATAGCTCTCCTCCCGTGAAGAAATCTTCTCAATCGGAGTTCGTTTGCCGGTGCCTCCCGAAGAGCTCCCGACAATGGTGTAGTAGCCAACACAAAAGGGGAAAGTGTAGATGAAGCTCTTACCCTCGTACTGCTTCCTGTGATGCTCAGCCCTTAGCATGAACCAGGCTCTGATACCATGAAAAGATGCAGGGGAGAAGAGAGCTTAAGCTCTTGCAAGCACATACACACTCACACAAACCCTAGAAGAGAGCACACAAGGTGAGAAACTGAAAATTCTTCTTCTTCTTCACACAACAAAAGAGGTCTACAAAGAAGATAAAGTGACTAACACATATAATAGAGTATATACAAGCGGTCCATAATACGAACACGCTAAGAGGAGTGGGTAGATGTGGACTAGTCAGTGTAGTCCAACTATAGAATCTCTAGCGAAGATATGTCGGTGCCAACTACCAAACCTGCCAGTAATATAAATGTTGAACAGTCATGCAGGCACCTTGTGAGTGTCAGCTCATGTTGAGCTTGACTTCTCAATAATTTTAAGTGAGTGTGAACACTTATGGCCATGTATATAAGTGAATTTGTCTCATAATACAACATACTCTCCCGTTGTGCAATTGAGTCTTGTTCTTGCTAATCCTCTTGCTTATCTCTCTCCCTAATGCATGCTAGTGAGCGTGTGTGAGTGAAGTGAGGTGAGAGAAGGGACGAGTACCCGTAGTACAACGTGGCAGTGTGACAACGCTTGACAGCAAGGGAGGTGCGATGGAATTGTTTCTCAAGGAGTTGTAGAGCTTGAAGACCTCAGGGTTACAAGCTCAGCCCCATTGGAAAGATCCTTAATGACAATTGCAATTCACTAGGTAATCTCTTGTTGGATGTGTTTCAAGAGGGGTTAGGGTGAGCCATAACACTGGTCTAACAATCACCCACAATATTCCCTGACAAATTTAGTTACACCCACTTGATTGAATGTAATTGAATGCACTTTATGCCCAATTCAATGCAATTATTCTAGTTTTAATGCAACTACCATATTCGAGCTAAAGATCTTACCAGATTTGGCCCATTAAGAAGAAAATGGGTGTGGCAGATGTGCCACGACTGTGGCTTATAAAGCAAACGGCCATTCGCTTCTTAGAACAGCCAACAAAATGCAAATTTTACTTGGTTTTCTCTCAGAGTCTTGCTAATTTAGATATCGTTCCACTAATTTTTTTGTGTTTTTGATTGAATAGAGAGCTAGAGCTAGTCTCTAGCTATCTATTGGTGTGTATAATGCATAATGAAAACTAACTAATTAATATTAATTTGTGGATTAAACTAAGATGCAAGATTGAAGAAAAAAGAATAGAATATTAAAAGTTTGCATGAATGTCAAGGGTAATGTTAGAGCACTTACTTGCTTCTCCCATTCTCGGTGAAGACTTCAATGCTCTGATTCTCGACTAACCTTCAGTGCTCCATGTAATCACCATAAAAAACAAAAACAAACACAAAATCAAGAAACCAACAGGTGGATTTGCACTCCAACCAGGCTAAACAAGGACACTAGCAAATGAACAAAGTGGAGCAGTGACGCCAAAGATGTTAAACATAACATACTACCTTGCACACAAAGACGGAGAGTAAAGAGAAGAGAGACACATGCAAGGGTCGAGTCCAAAGAGTTGTGCTTAGACAACCCTAATCAGAGTTAACGAGAATTAACTCCTCGATGTGAAGCCGCTAGGGGCTCACTCCACCTCTTCTTGTGTCACCCAAGAAGAGATTCAATGGTTAGGTTGAGAGCAAGAAAGGTTGAGCTATGGAAAGCTCAACCTTCACTTCATGCCACATGCATGCAAAGGGACTTGGTAGAGAGCAAAGAGAGGCGAGAAGGAGAGAGGTTAGAACATCACCATCCCTACAAGCACACACCAACAATCAAGCATGCAAGGAAGCAAAAACACAAGCAAGCATACATCCACAAGCTCAAATGAGAGAGAGAGAGAGAAGAGGCAAAGCTCAAGTGAGACTCATGGGATCATCCCTTTTCATATTCCATAAAATGACTTATATACAAGAGCTCATAGTTACAATGGTCAACCGCCCATTTACAATTGGAGACCCAAAATTAGTCTTCCTAGTCTTTCTAGCTCTATGTACAACTATTCCTCATGATCGGCATTACACAAGCCATAAGCTCGGTCATCCTATGTCTCGTTTACATTAAGCGCTTTGCGTAATTATAAAAGATAGATTACAATAAGTGTAGCCACGCTAAAGGTAATGTTAAGTGGTTAACAACAATACATGGTGCCCATGTAAGCAGAGCATGCGGGAGTTTACCCGTGCAGAGTCCAGGTGAAGTAGTGAGAACCTTGTGGGTTAGGGACCTGCAGTTTTGGATGGACGAGAACTACATCGATGATTGTTTCTACAGGTAGATGCTCTGACTCCGATTGTTAGACAGTCGGATTGGCGGATGGTTTGACCAATCCACTCCAACTTCGAGCTTCAGCTTTGGTTTGAAGCAAAGGGGTATTCATCATCTATGATGAAGCCTTTGGCGCGGTGATGACTAAGCAAGAAGGCAAGAAACCTACAGTTTGAGCAGAGCTCAAGTAAGAGGCAAGGAGAGGGAGGAGGAGGCAAGCATCAAGTGCCCTCTCTAAGCAAAGATCTATGTTTTTCTGCTAGAAGAGAAAAGGGACCATGAAGGCCTCGGTGATGTTCAGAGAAGAGAAGCGTCCCCTCATCAGGATGAAATTTCCTGTCACTCTGGCCGGTTTCCCTTTGACATATCGGAGTGCCTGAGTTGATAACTAGGATCTGGCCTTGCATCTCCCTCTGAAGCTTGAGAAAAGCTCCCTGTTCACTCCATTTCCATACCACTATCCATCTTTTCGCAAGGGTCATGGTGGCATTTCAGCTTCTGAGACTGAGATAGCTGATAACTGGGGGAGAGATTATGTCAAGATTGACAGCTTTGATCACAGCAACAAGAAAATCCATGATGACAGGAAGCTGGATTTTGACAGCTTCAAAGACAATCACTCTGACTTAGAGAGTCTTCTTTCTACTTCTGTTGGTGGTGGATCTTTGCTGTATGAACAGGAGATAGAGATGGTGCACAATAATGGTGAATCAGTCCCTGTGCCATGGCGCGTAGGGGTTGATGAAAGCATTAGGGGTTAGAGTTTGCACGCTCACAGTAGTCTGCTCCATACCTGTACCTGCAAAAGAAACATGTAATCACGTTTTTTTTTGTTTTTTTTGGTGTGGAAGAGCAAATCAGTGCTGGTGCTAAGCTGTTGGATTGCTTCCCTTCTGAAGAGAAGCGCCCCTCCTTGCCTAAAGGTAACTGCGTTCATGCCAAAGCTGTGAGTTCTGGATTGCTGAATGACACCTACATAGGAAACCTTCTAATCGATCTATTTCATAGGAAACCATCTGCCGAAAAAAACATAGCGACGTCCATCAATGAGAGAACATTCTTTGAAAACCAGTGTGGGTAAGAGAGTCAAGGACTCTTTGATCGTGGTTGCCAAAGGGTTAGGGCCATTGCCCTAACATGGTATTGATTGCAGAGAAAGAGAGAGAGAGAGAGATTACATGCTCATGAACATAATATTTAATGAACTTAATTAATTAAGACATAACAAGAATTAATGAACACGCATAATGGCCTTTCTGATCTTTACTTATCCAGTCTTTCATGTGGTCTTTAAGCCTCAGAGCCAAAGCCTTGGCAAATATTTTGTATGCACAGTTGAATAGGGTAATAGGTCTACAGTTGGAGATGAGATCTTTCTCGCCCTTTTTATGTTGGGGCATAAGCATAATTGGGGCATAAGCATGGGATCATATTATCATCTCCCTCTCATTTTATCATTTTCCTCATACAAGATACAATGGGGTGGGGTACTTTATATAGCAATGGATGAGTGACTCAACCACCGGCAGCGGCGAGGTGCTCTTTCTCTAGTTTGAACATTTGCATGTTAATGGAATACACCCATGGGAGGCCACCCAAGAGCTTGTCTCTTACCGAAGACCTTGCAATGAATACAGAGAATAAAGAAATATAATAATCTAATGGAAATGAGAGGAGAGAGAAAGAGGGTAACCAGAGGAAAAGGAACCTAATCTAAAAGGAAAAGGAAATGCAAAACATCACACTTACCACAACTCACAACACCATCTAAAAGGAAAAGGAAATGCAACTCATCATACTTACCACAACTCACCACACCACACTCACCTCTCACTCACCATACTTACCACAACTCACCACACTCACCTCTCACTCACAAGCCTAATCTCAAGCAAATGACAAGGACATGGCAATGAGATGAAGGCAAACCCATACAAGCTCTCAATTGCAAGCTTCTCACACATTGGGAGTGAGCAAGCCACACCGTAAGCGCCACTCCTAAGAGAATAAGGAGGAGATGAACTCACTCAACTCACTAATCTAAGAAGGAACAAAAGGATAGAATCCACAATTTCTAGAGGGGATCTCCCTCACCCATGCTCTCTATATATAGGAAAAAGTACGGCCATCCCATATGCACACTGCCACATGACAAGTAGGGTGAGTCCTCAAAAAAGATACTCATGCTCTCCCTCACCCATGCTCTCTATATATAGGAAAAAGTACGGCCATCCCACATGACAAGTAGGGTGAGTCCTCAAAAAAGATACTCAATTAGCTTAAGATGTCACCTAAATATCCTATGGTAAACAATATAGGATATGTTCACAAAAGTGATATACATATACATGTGTGTGTACGCCATCATGTAGAGAGGGTATGTAGTGCTAGCGCCATGGTGTATGAAAAGAGGTTAACAAGAATCTAGCACCACTGGGTTTTGACTTCTTCCTTACATGCTCTTAAGGGTGAACATGCCTACTGTATAGCATGTGAGGTTAGGCCAACCACTTTCAACCCTCTTAAATTTCCCAATGCTATTAAAGTTGGTGCATGAGCAAGAATTTGAAAAAGTGGATAAATCAGATCTCCAAAGGTTGGCGATAGGTCAATAGTTTGGTCATTTAACTTCTCTTCTTAATTGACATTAAAAATAAAGCAAGTGCAAATTAGTGCATAGCAAAAGAAACCTTCAAAGATATGGTATCCCCATTAAACTTCCACATATATGAAGACCTTCTACCAACAAGATCTTGAAAATTCCATCACCCCATCACAATTTGATGCTATTGTTCTATTGCCTATTGCCTATAGTTGTGAAGGAGGCATTCATTTGCACACACATATGAGTCATGACCTTGATGATAAATTTTCTAAGTGCTATAAATGTAGCTACTAGAGACTAGTGGAGAGGCAATATAATTTATATAAACCTACATAGTTCTACAAGTATGGTGGAAATTGTGGAGTAGAAAAATGTCATAATACAATCATATAGGGAAATTGTTGGCCATTGTTTGAGGATAATTGGTTATGGTGGACACCATAGAATAATAAATTGTCCTTAAATGCTTAGGCATGGATATTTAAAATTTTTGTGTGTAAAGATAGCTCTAGGACCAAGGTATTAAAGCTCCACTTCTCCTCTTGATTAGGCATGGATATTTTTTGTGCAAAAATAGCTCTAGAACCAAGGTATTAAAGTTCCACTTCTCCCCTTGACTTAGAATGCAAATGAATATAGGCCACCAATGTTTTTTTGTAGTGACTCAAGCTCAAGCTCCACATGCAAGTCTAAGGGAAAATAAAAGGAGGAGATCAAGCATTGACTAATGTTCCCACTTTTGGTTACCATGGTTCTTCACTGCTGATAAAGCTCTATAATGAGTGTCTTTTCTAATTCCCAACATTTGACATTGTAAGTTCTCTTAAGACTCTCCCAAGTCTTGTAAATCAGGGTCATAACATGAGAAACCTCGCTTTACAAACACTTGCAAAAGCTCTATAGGTGGGCATTTTGGGTCACTCACTTACTCTAACGGTCTTGGGAAGTATAAAAGCCAATTTCTCATGTTTGCAATGATTCTCTCCATCCATGCAATAATAGAGTTTACTTTTCTCTCTCTAGTCTCTCTTTCAACTCTAATCTAGCATGTGTGGATGTGATTAGGATTAGGGTTTGGGGCATGCTTTGTGCTAATTAGCTCATCTCCTCCTCTTGATTCACCTTCTTCTCTCTATTCCCTTTTTCTTGAGAGTAGTTAATCATTGCATGGTGATTGGCTTCACACGAGCATTACCACTCTTACCTTCGTGAGGAGAGGTTGCACTACATATTGGAGGATAATCCATGTTGGTGTGATTATAAGTGTGATTTTACTACATATTGGAGGATAATCCATGTTGGTGTGATTATAAGTGTGATTATAAGTGTGATTTTACTACATATTGGAGGATATCAGTGTGGTTATGAGTGTGGGCAAAGTGAGGATGATCCACTCTTATCTTCATGAGGAGGGATGGTTGCACTACACATTGGAGGATGATCCACATTGGTGTGATAATAAGTGTGGGTGAACTGAAAAAAAAGAGCTCTCCAAATGCAAGGGTGAAGCTCTTGAGCTTTTTGGTTTGGTAAGTTTCCCACATGCAAGGGCAAAGCTCTTGAACGTGGTGGTTTGGTAAGCTCTTAAGCTCATGGTGGTTTGGTAAGTTTCCCACACAAATCTAGTTAATTACTAAAAAGACCAAGTAAAGCTTAAGAAAATGTTACCAAAAGCAAAAGAGATGTGAGATTAGAGATCTAGAAGTACTTGAAGAAAAGAAAAGTGAGAAATTAACTAGTTGTAAGAAATCTCAAGGCATAGAAACTTTATATATATATATATAAAGTTTAGGGAGTAAATTCTTTAAGAGTTAGAAACTCATGCACATCAAGTGCACATCCACCTCAACACATAACTTTTAAGAGTTAGAAACTCATGCACCACCTAAACAATGTACTCTCTAGACTTTATATATCTATGTATAAAGTTTAGGGAGTAAATTCTTTAAGAGTTAGAAACTCATGCACATCAAGTGCACATCCACCTCAACACATAACTTTTAAGAGTTAGAAACTCATGCACATCAAGTGCACATCCTCAACACATAACTTTTAAGAGTTAGAAACTCATGCACCACCTAAACAATGTACTCCCTAGACTTTATATATCTATATATAGACTCTAGGGAGTACGACCTTTAAGAGTTAGAAACTCATACACATCCATCATAACACGAAATCATGAATACCATAAATACGAAAGAGGGCAGCTAGCATGCCCATTCCCCTTTAATTTTTCAAAGATGTAATAAAGTTAGTTCTAATAAAAAAAACCTATACATTAAAAGGGTGTACAGAAAGGTACCAAGGCACACTAGCATTACTTTATCTAATAAATTCCTCAAAGAACATAATGCTAGGGGTATTAGATCTCAAAGATAGTCGTCACCTATGGAAATTGGTACTGGATCTCAAAGATAGTCCTCACCTATGGAAATCATTGAAGTAATGAATTAAAATGAATTACCCTCAAAGTCTTGTAAATGTAATCAACTTTCTATGAGGACTTGGAGGTTAATGTGACATGAGCAAATACTTAACTTGTTGAGTGTGCAAGGACTTATTTATACAATCCCCCTTAATGCCATCACAAGGCTCCAAGCCAAGAGAGGGCAACAACAACAACAATAACAATCAAAGGTACATCCAAGGGTACCAATAAGCAGAAAGCCTAGACTTCAAAGAAAGGAGAAAGAAAGTAGAAAAAGAGCTAGAGGTGCAAGCCCCAAAGGTTGCAATATCCCCGAAAAAGGATAATGAACTAGAACCACAGGTCTAAAAGAAGAAGACCTCAAAGAGCACGTATAAATACTATGCATAAACAAATGCTCTTTTGTAACTATTGAAACTAGTTCGGACAAGAGCTTTGAGGCTACCCTCCCTTGCAAAGGCAACAAATGATCTCCTGCACAAACCCCCACACAAACTTACTCTTTGTAAGGAAAATAAACTCATAGATTACAAAAACCTTCCAAAGAAACTCAAGGAGTGTTAGCGGCCTTCTTTCCCTAACAAAGAGAAAACAAAAGAAAGGAAAAAACACAGAGAAGGAAAAAAGGGAAAACAAAACTTGTATCCATTGTAGCTCTCAGAAATTCATAGTCGTGAATGACTCAATGCACATACACAAGGCACATAGTAGGTGAACACCACCTAACTAACCCTGGCATGCCTGGCTCTATAATAAAGTGTGTCGGCTCACCGCCTCCGACATTCGGCTCGGTTGACCGGTCGGCTATCCGGCCGCCAACACTTGGCACACTCGATGGGTCGGATTCCCAATCTGATAGCCCAAACCCACAATCATAGGGTCAGGCCATTGTCGTGCACACAACATGTAGCTAGTGCAAGTACATTGCAACCATTTCACGACAACATGCTAGGGTTGGGAACCCATCAGATACAATGCCATCCACCCATGATCATACAAAATGAAAACATAAAAGCATGTGGTCACAATAATGTCCACACTCCATTGGCATGGAGTAGACATGACGTAGGCATAACATTGCCCATCAAAAAGATATGTCGATGAAGCTCTAGCATCTGCTACATGCGGATGTATCCTAATTTTCATATCGGCTCGATGAACGTGGCACATCATCTCCAAAGAAATTTGCTAAATAGCACAAGAGTGTGTGCATAAGCAACAATTCAAGAACTCTATCCACATTTACATCATGCTGTGTAGGCTCAACAAGAACACTCAAACCATGCTCCCACTACATCTGGCATACAAGCATAATCTGCATGATCCACATCCTCTTCCGTCAAACCAAGATGCATCAACCTCTGCAAGGCTATCACCATGGATAGGCACTCCATCATTGGCAATAAGCATGTCAAACCAGTCTATGCTGTCATCCTGATAGAAACTAGAAACTAGATTTTCTGGACTATCTGCACCATGAGAGAAACCTGATGCAAGGTTAGAGACATCCAAGGGCATCACTTGGCTCTTCTGTCCTTCACGCTTCTTCCATGCTCTCTCAACCTTCACCATAACCATCCCATCATCATGGCTAGAACTACCATTTGGAGGTTTTGAATCTCCCCTCCTCAACATCCGAGCATAAACTACATACTGGTGATTCTCCTACTTATCCATCCAATGTGTCTCGGCACGTGAGGGCTTCTCCGAGCTCTCGCACAGTGACTCTTCTCCTCCCCAGCCTCACCCTTTTTTTGATGCATCGAAGCATCCTGGAGATCGTCCTCCATGGTCTCTTGCCTATGTATCGGAGGATTCTGACATGTGAGGGCATTCTTGGGCTCTCTCGGCCACATAGATCCTCCGCTGCCTCATCCTCTATCTCATCCATGGGTGCATGTTGCACCTCGTCCTGCTCATCCATCCGAGCATCCTCAAAGCAAACATATTGCTCATTCATATGAGCATCCATCATGTATGTATCCTGCGCCTTCATTTAAGCATCCATCCAGTAACCAATCTGCTCCTCGAGCTTTGTCTTTGGTGTCATGGGGCTGTCCAGTCCCCTTTGCTTATCTGGATCGGCATCATCTTCAATATCAGAAAGAGCTTGTGTCTCCTCAACAAGTTTAAGATTGCATACAAGAATTTTTCCCTATCATGCGGCATTGCTCCAAGGCAGCCATAGCATTCGGGAAATCTCCTTGCCAGTTTTCTTTGTCTTTTGCTCTTACTTCCACCCCATCATGGCACAATACACTTGTTCCAAGAAATCCAATGCTTCCTTATTGAGCCCTTCATCAGCATATCTAGAGATTAGAGCATTTCAGGAGACTGACTCTTGGACTAACAGTGTATTGAACATCTCTTGTGCTTCTACAAAAGAAACCCACATTTGAAGAGAACCTTCTCATTACTTGGAACTAGATCATCCTGATCCAGAGTAGCCCGAACATGAGAATATGGGGGTTCAAGAAGACAATGCACATTCAAGGAGGTGACTTGGACGTCTCTTTCCTCCTCCCCCTTCCATGCACATACCATCGGTCCACCATATATTTGATGAGCACATGGTCCTCCATTATCTTATGTAGCATTTGATGACCATGACTCTATGGAATGCATATCATTAGCACATGGTCCTCCATTATCTTATGTAGCATTTGATGACCATGACTCTATGGAATGCATATCATTAGCTGACCAATTGGATGCATAACCTGTTTGAGCATCAAGAATAAGATCCAACACAATTGCATCAGCACATGGTCCTCCATTATCTTATGTAGCATTTGATGACCATGACTCTATGGAATGCATATCACATAGAGATTTTTGCTTTGCAAGGATATAGGTAAGATGCTTGCCATATCCACAAGGACACTAGGCAACTTTCACTGCATATTCAGATTTTGTTGGCTCCTGTGGGGCAACCTCTAGTGATTCCGCTTCATTTTGTCTAGTCACCACATCTTTCGGATGAACCACCAGGTCAGCGGAATCACTATGAACCACATCATAAGCATTTGCCACTGCTGTATGCAACCGAGGCATTGCCATCTGGGCTACCAATGCCATTGGGTTATCATAAACCAAATTGAAAGGATCCCAAGGCAACCCTTCCCCACATACATCATCTGCAGTAAGAGCCTCCTCCTCTGGATCATTTAATAAATCTGCCATCAACTATGCATAGGATGGAGACTCTGCAAAAGCTTGCTTTGACAGATTGTTGGCCATAGGATGGGCATCCTCATATACATGATCTTCATCCACCACATGGGGACATTGTCCACCGGGCAACACCTGCTCCAAGCTAGGCCAAAACCCAATCCGGATTGATCATGCGGATGTCGGTATGTAGGAGGTACAAAACCGAAACTTGGAAACTTCTCAGCCCAAGTGTTCATGACCTCTACTTCCCCGCTTGGTGAGAACATGTGCCATACATCTGGTACATCATGGGTGATACGGTTCCATCCTCATCGGGAAGAGGGACATGTTGCTCATTCAGCTTATGCCATGTACCATCACTAACATGGGGAATTTAATCAATGTGCTACTTTTGATCATCACCATGCTCTTCAAGGTGCAATAAAGCACCTCCATTACCTTTACAAGAGCCATATCGCGCCCAGCTGCACAAACTTCTCCCTCTCTCTCTCTCCCTCTCTCTCTCTCTCTCTCTCTCTCTCTCTCTCTCTCTCTCTCTCTCACACACACACACACACACACACAGAACTATATGTGTGTGTCTGTGTTGTATACGGTTCTGTGTGTGTGTGTGTGTGTGTGTGTGTGTGTGTGTTGAGAGAGAGAGAGAGAGAGAGAGAGAGAGAGAGAGAGAGAGAGAGTGTGTGAAAGATTGTGTCTGTCTGTGCATGCATGTCTGTGTGTCTACGTATCTGTGTGTGTGTGTGTGTGAGAGAGAGAGAGAGAGAGAGAGGAGTAAGCAAACTTACCTATTTTGCCATTGCTTTCTGGTTACATGGGCATGGATGCTCGATTCTCTTTCTGTCTATCGCTAGAATCTCTCTCTGTCTCTATGGGTTCCTGAAAACACTGGATGCTCTCTCTCTCTCTCTCTCTCTCTCTCTCTCTCTCTCTCTCTCTCTCTCTCTCTCTCTCTCTCTCTCTCTCTCTCAAATATGAGAACTGTTAATAGTGACGTGAGGATTAAATAACTTTAAACGAGCCCACGTGTGTAGTAATAACAAACACGTGTGATGTTGACAATTGACACGTGGGGTTTGTGAATATTAAAAACGACTCTTTTTTTATTCTATTTGCATAACGGTGCGCCTGAGAGAGAGAGAGAGAGACAGATCCATCGAGCACGATAGCGATCCATCGACCACGATAGCCATCCATCAAGCCACCAATAGCTTTGGTATGTGTTTCTCTTGCACACACTCATGCACGCACGCGCGCACACACACACACACACACATGCAGGAACACAGAGACACACACACTCATGCACGTACACAAAATGAGACACACACACACACATACACACACACACACACACACACACACACATAAGGAGAAACACATACAACACAGACATACACATCAAGTAATGTTAGAGAGAGAGAGAGAGAGAGAGAGAGAGAGAGAGAGAGAGAGAGAGAGAGAGAGTGGGTGGTTTTTGTGCGATTTGGCGCGATAAGGCACTTTGAAGCCAAACTAAAGAGCTCTATCGCGCCATGCATACACACACATACACAAACACATATACACTTACATGACATCCACAAATACACACACACACACACACACACACACACACACACACACACACACACACACACACACACACACACATGTACACACACACACAGAGAGGGATATGAAGAGATAGATAGATAGATAGATAGATAGATAGAGAGAGAGAGAGAGAGAGAGAGAGAGAGGTATTTTTGCAGTTTGGCACGATATGGCACTTGCATGTCTAGCACAAGTTTGATATCGCACCAAATTGCCTTATTATTATAAAGGCCTCGCTGGTGTGGTCTAACACAAGACATACAGAAACACACACACACACGCACGCACACACACGTGCACGCGCATGCACACGCACACGCACACGCACACACACACACACGCACACACACACTTACACACTTACACAGAGAGAGAGAGAGAGAGAGAGAGAGAGAGAGAGAGAAGAGAGAGAGAGAGAGAGAGAGAGAGAGAGAGAGAGAGATTGTGTTATGTCTCTTTCTACCAAGCTAATTGGTAGATTATGGCAAGAACAAAGGCCACTGCAAGGAGACAGGGTAAGGGGCCTGGTTTGGTCACAAAGGCTGCCTCTCAGAAGAAGCCAAGGAAAGGAAAACCTATCCATATTCTGAAGAAGGCCAGAACAAAAAGATTTTCACAGAACTTTTACATTCTGAGGGAGATCAGGAAGGCGCAGAATTGTGTAGAGTTATGTGCTTCCAAGCTCCCTTTCCAGAGGGTGTGCAGGTCTATATGTGAGAACTGGAGCCTATCTGTAAGGTGGAAGAGGACAGCCTTGCTCTGTCTACAGGAGGCTACTGAGAAGACTTTCTCATAGAGTACTTCAATGACTTGTGTGTCGTGTATGCCCATGCACATAGGATAACTATAATGCCCAAGGATAGTGAGACACTGAAGAGGCTTAGGTGGAGGTATGAGAAGCTTCTACACCACCCTGCAGAGCTTGTAGACCCAAAGATGAAAAACATCCTCATGATTTCGCCAGCAAGAGCTCCTCAGGATAAAATAAAAATTATAGATAGTACACATGATATTAACACAAGAGCTAGGGTAGAACAGGAGGCCAGACAGGAGGAAGAGCAGAAGGCAAGAAAAGACAAGGATCAACAAGTAAAATCAAACCCAAAGCATTAGGAGAAATGTGGACTCAATTGTGGGCCCTATAAGAAGTGCCAACTCAGCTTAGAGAGAGAAAATAAAAAAGATTTAAAACATATCCAAATTTGCAATTCGGCTCATTTTTAACTATTAGTAGGTTTAAATATATTAAAATATACATATTCTTTCAATGAGGTTTCATCATGAGGCGGCATTCTTTGTTGGATGCACCTTGATCCAAAAGGAGTTGGACAATCCATACTGCGATGTCCAAATCCTTGATAGTTATAGCATTTAACTCCCTTGTTCAAGGGTGGAACTTTTGAAGTTGAATTCCAGGGGATTGAGTTTCATCATAAGGCGGCATTCGTTGTTGGATGCACGTAAAAGTTGGAGGCGGCATTCTTTGTTGGATGCACGTAAAAGTTGGAGGCGGCATTCTTTGTTGGATGCACCTTGATCCAAAAGGAGTTGGACAATCCATACTGCGATGTCCAAATCCTTGACAGTTATAGCATTTAACTCCCTTGTTCAAGGGTGGAACTTTTGAAGGGGATTGAGTTTCGAGAAAAGGACATTTCTTCCATTCTGGAACTTCCCATATCCTGGGCTTTTGACCCTGATATCTCTTAGGCGGTGGAAGGTTGGAATCACCTTCTGGAACTAAAAACCTTTTGAAAGGTGATGGTGCTGGCTTTGGTGGGACCTTGACATCAAAGGCCTTGGAGAAATCCTTCGCCATCCGCACTGCTTCGGCCATGGAAACTGGCTTGGCGTTCTTCACCAAAATATTCAAAGGTTCGTTCAGTCCCCGAATGAACCTTCAGCTGTTCTTCATTCAGTGTGGTGGTGAGTATTTGAGAAGGAGAGCAAATGCTTGGTGATATACTTCAATAGTTCGGCTCCCCTGGGTTAGCTCTAAGAATTCGTTCATCTTTGTTTCCAAAAAGCCAAGAGGATAGAACCTCGTCCTTAGGTAAATTTTGAGATCATTCCATGTCTCGGTATTCCAATCCAGACGGTTTGTCTTGCAGTGGTTTCTCCATGCCACTCTGGCTGTTTCTACTATCTTCAGCCTTCTTGCAAGAGCCATTTTTCTCTTCTCATTGTACCCAGTGACATCAAAGTACTCTTCCATTGCTTCGATCCACTTCTCCACAGCCTTGCCCAAGTTTTTCCCTTCACCCCCCTTGAAAGACCCAGGCTGCAAACTATGAAGAGTTTTATGAACATCCAAGTCAAGCTCTTCCTCATCGAGTTGGGGGTTATCATTTCTACCACGACGACCTCGATCCATGTTCCTATCAATACGAATAATCTTGTTAAGTCCCTTTATTTATGATTTGAATCCAATTTTTGATTCATCTGACTCTGGGGTTCTTTAGATAGGTCGGTTCCCCATAGAATCGTGGAATAAAGATACTCGCATTATTAGATAACAATTCATTCAGAACATATCGTTCATATCTTTAACACAATAATGGTCTATTAGATCGAAATTTCAATATGAGAACAGTACTCCATGGGGGATTTTAACTTTATAGATTTTTAATTTGTCATCCCTTAACTTGATCCACGGGGTCAAGAGTTAACAGTAGCAATCTGTCAGCACAATCCACTAATTTCATAGTGATTTGCTGAAGTCATTATCATCATTCCAATTACAAACATCAACATAGGGACTCGTCCCATTCATCCTCATTGTGGTTTTGCTCAGTTTATCGCTTTTCAACCAAAAATTCAAGAATCATCATTTTTTCAATCAAAATCCAATTCAACTCATCAGTTCTCAATAAAAATTTTAAAATCATATTAGCCACATTCGAATTCATCATCTGGATAGCATTTTAGCTTATAATTTCAAGATCTTAGATTTACTCGTATATACTACTAGTAAAGAGCTGCAGTTATACCCTCGGTGTATATGGGTAGTCACGGTCCTTGGAACTATAAGGTAAATACCATCATGTCTAGACCTCAAGCAAGTCAGGGATTCCATATAATTGCAATACTTCCATCTAAAGACCCAATTATCAATTTAGGAATCAATTTGTACGAGTTCACTGTAGTGATGGGATCCAATTAGAAATTTGGTTAGGTTTTGTCCCAGGTCCCCTAGCTTAGAGAGGGCTTTCAAAAAGAAGAGAGTGAAGGCAGATTGAGGGGTGTAGTCCCTGTGGATAATGGCGATGCCATCCACAGGAAGTTGACTAAGATAGTGCGCCAAGGCAACATCATGTCCATGGACCTTGGCTTGGTCTCTGCTGCTGTCGCCTCTCCCAGCAAATGCGTCAATTTCAACCACCCTCTGCAATCAAAGGAAAAATCAAAATATTTTCCTACATAATTACAAATGTTTGTAGGTTGTAAAAGGTCGATTATTACCTCTTGCTCAATGTCTTCTTTTGCCAAAGTGCTGGTGGGGGCGGAGAGGTCAATCGAGGACTTAGCCTCATCCTTTTTTGGTGCTTGGGTCTCCTCCATCACTCCAACAACAAGGGTATCCTTTTCAGCCTCTAGCTTGTCTTGTAAGGTTGTGGTTTCCTCCTCTAGAACTAGGGCTTGCTTCGCGGTCTCACACAGTTTCCTTGACCAAAGAAACTGTCTCTGCGATAGATTCTCCAAGGGGGGTAATATAGCACTATCTAGGTGAGGACCGAGGTTGGACGTATCAAGGTCCACCTCACATCGCCGCATGCATATAATGCCCAAGCATTCGTCCATTCTCAAGCCAACTGCATTTTCAAGGTCGTGAAGAAATAAGTATTCTTCACCTTCCACCACAATGGTGCTCAAGAGATTGATCTCAAGCTCTGGCAGCACCTTGCTCTCCTCGTGTGGGGAAGATGGCCCCGAATCTTCTACTACAATATGGGCTGTTCAGCTGTAGATTGTGCACCCTCTAGAAAGTGCTCTGATGCAAGCTGCTCTTCTACACCAGCACTCGTTTCTACTGCCTTCACTTCCTTGTCATCCCTCAAATACCCTGCCAACTGCACTGCAGGCATCTCTACCTCCTCATCCGAATCCTCATCTCATCGATGAGGAACGTAAAAGTGGCAAGCCACGAGAGGAACCTAGTTCCTAAATTGCCCTTCCCCAACCTCTTCACCTCTTGCTTATTGAAGGTACAGTAAGCTCCTGCAGATGTCGATGAAGCGTTCAAGGTGCAAGATGTAGGGGCGGGCATATTGTTGAATGTACTTAATGTAGGGGTAGGCATATTGTTGAATGTACTTAAAAGCAGCTCAATAGGCACCCATCAATCATTGGGGCAATGGGGAAAGGAGATGGAGTGGGGAGCCAAGTATTGCTCCATGTATGCAATCTGCGTCTCATAATGTTGGGACACGCAATGGCAGGCGACTTTTCAAAGTCGACTTCACGAGAGAACATGACAAAGAGCTCGCTCTTGCCTGCCCATGGGGTGGTGGAGAGGAACTCACAGAAGTTGTCAAAGTGGGTAGCCATGTGAATGCAAAGAGATAGTGTGAGCTCGTGCTTGGTTTCTATCACGTGAAAATGAGAAAGAAGGCACCTTTGGCTATTTATAGTTAAAATTTAAAGTTTGGCCTTTTCACAATAGACCGATAGACAAAAAAATTACAGTTTGCAAAAAATATTAAGATTTGAATTAAATAAAGATTGGTTAAAAAAGAGCCTGCTACAAAATTACAAGCATGTCATCTAATCTAAAATTGTAATAATGTCTTCATTTTTTGCCCCTCTTGTGACATTTACTTCATGTTGATCTCCATCTCCTTGTTGACTTGAAAGCTTGTCATTGCCTTCACCTCGATCCTGAAACTCTTGCCCCTCACGTGCATCAAAACAGAGGCTATTTTCCCATATACTCAGTTCATCTTCAAGCTCTTCCACATGCCTACTATGTGTTGGTAGGGCTATGCACCTTGCTGCTGCTGAAAATTCAAGGTCCCCCATTTGCCATGATTCTGAGACCACGGTTTTTTCCTCCTTATGCTTTCCAATCTGTAAAAATATAGAAAGTGGCACAATAACCAGAAAGTGTCACGGTTAATTCTAGACATGTAGTGGAATCAGATATACCTTTCTTCTCATCAACTTGAAACTTGACTCTTCCACATTGTCAAAGCCCATGATGCTAAAGTGTTGATGCAGGTCTGCTAGGCTCCAATGCTTGCTTGCCACTTGCTCAATCCATCCATTTTGCATCATCACAGCTACCTTAATAGGCATAATTTCTTCTTCTAAGGCTTGAAGTGGGATCCATGTCCCGTGCTTTTGCATCCATCTTTGGTAGTGCAGACGCATGTACAAAATAGGGCGTGCCTTCAAGAACCCGAAAGACAGTGTAGAATCTATTACATTGCACTTGTACACATCACCTTGATGTGACCCCTCATTAACCTCCCAACCCTCTCCTGCATTACACTTGTATACATCACCTTGATGTGACCCCTCATTAACCTCCCAACCCTCTCCTAGTAATCCTTGAATGAGGTCAGACCATACCTCCTTACAAATATACATTGTTTTTGTTTGGTGCATTGGCATGGAATTGAACATGTGCACAAAAACATGTAAAGGACAAAACCAATTTAGCCCTACTGACCTAGATGCCTTTGAAAACTTGAGTGATGTCTTGATATCACTTACCATCTTAAACTTTAAGCATAAGATGGTCCAAGCATCAGGTTTGGGCCATTTGGGATTGTTAAGAGAGGGGGGTTGGGGATCTCTTCTAGCTTGCCAAATCAACCAGGTTTTTTATCTACAAAATATGAATGAGAAAAGAAAATGATATTGTTGTGTAGTACAAGATCACTAGGGCTTTGAGATACAAACGTTGCCTCTCCAATGCATAGCATAGAAAACTCCAGTGAGGCTTTGGAGTGGTTGTTCCTCAACATAATTAGAGGGGAAAATATCTGCAGAGAGATAAGAAAATGGAGAATCATAAGAAAATTTGAAACAAAAAATCCAATATTAGCATGTTGTTAAAGCTGTGTTTTACACTGACAATGTGAAGGAAACCTTGGTCATTAGCCTTGAATGTACAGGTCTCCAAGGCTATACACATGTTGCACTATGGCAACCAGTCCTTCCTTCTTAGTATGCTTGAAGCCTTGTAGCCACCCCTTCCAATGATGTAGCATATTCCCCAGTTGACGCACTCGATGTGGTCCCTTAGAGCTTGGCTGCATGTAGACCCAAGCCCCAACCCCGAATCTTGTTGGAGCCCAAACTCCATTCTCATCTCTTGTGTTATGCAGCACAAGCTCTTCCACCTTCTCCCTAGGTCTTCTCACATTACTGGAAGAGGCCATGGTGGTAAGAAAACAGAAGGGAAAAGAAAAGCTTGTTTTACAACAGAGGAGTGGAGAGGAGAGAAAGTTTAGGGTTTTCAGTGTAGCAATGGAAAGCTTAAAAGAGTATTAGAGTTTGAGAATAGAGAGAGAGAGAGAGAGGCAGATTGAGAGGGAGGGAGCTTGAGAAGGAGGGAGAGCTTGAGAGGGATGGAGTTTCTGCAGCAATGGAGAGCTTAGAAAAGGAAGAAAGAGGGAGAGGGAGCTTGAGACTGAGGGAGCTTGACAAGGAGGGAGAGCTTGAGAGGTATGGAGTTTTTGCAGTAATGGAGAGCTTAGAAGAGGAAGAAAGAGGTTCAAAATGAGCTTTCCAAACCTAGAGTATATTGGGGGGAAGTTTGAGAGGGAAAACACACTTTTGGGAAAAAAAATTAAAATTTTCAATTTTTAGGGTTTTTAATCTGCGCCATTCTAGGTGGGGGGACCTCTAAGTTTGGGCCCAAGAGGTAGGGGGACAAGAGTAGTAATTAGGCCCCATTAGCAAACCAAAGCCTAGACTCCCTAGGATCAAAGGAGTCAAAAATGTGCACCCAGCCCTCTTCTTATTGGTCCATTCCTAATTAAAAGTTAATCCAAGAGGCCCTCTTTGGGTCCCAAAAAATCCTAATGTCGAACGAGCCGGGCCAGACTCGCAGGCCATTTCAAGGATCTATATTTTCCTGACTCAGTGGAGAGATGGTAGCACAAGTGGTTTGCAGGGCAGTATGTCCACGCGTCTTGGGACCAGCATGCGATGCTGAGGCAGAATCTCTCATTGACCATGATTCTGATGAAGCTGAAAGTGATACATGGTGTTATTTTATATCACTCAACGCCTCAAAATTTCAAACTTTTATGCCAAATCTACAGACTCCTTAGACGTTTTATTCCTAAGGAGAAGATAGTAGCTCTCTTGGCAATAAGGGAACATTTGTATCAGGGCATGTTCTAGTTGGTTTTCTAATCACACTAGCATAGTCTTTCCATGTTGCATCTACATCTGCTTTAAAAATCTTCTTGTATACTAGAAGTGTCGCCAATCTAGGCATTGGCATAAGAGTCTAATGTCGCCTAAGATTTTTTGGTCAAGGGCATAGTCTTGTGACACGGCATCATGCATGGCATTTTCCTTGTACATATCTGCATGTTTCATACCCAAATATATTAAATTAAAAAAAACTTAAAATCTTGAAACTCACTATACTCATGCACTGAGCCCTTTTATCTTATGACTAGAAGCCTCTACATTAGAAGCGAAGCCATCCAAGTACATTTTGCATGAGGGGATCTTGGCAGCATTTTTTCAGGCCCAAGATAAGACCCATCACCTAGATTACCCCTCAATTGCTCTTCTTGCACATGTTGTTCATTTTACTATGGAGCATATAGACACTTGTATTTTTCAAGTGCATGCATTTGGCACTATTATTTGTTTATACCTGTGCACATGCATATACACTTACTCTTGGCTTCACCAATTTTGACATCGACAACCACTCTGTATTGCTACATCATGCAGATACCTCCAAAACCTCTTACAGTCAGGAACACTAAGGCCTCTACATTGACAACCAATGATCTCTTCACACATCAGTAGTACGGCTAATCTTCAAATTTCTTCAGACTATGATTTTCCATGCATAGGTCCGAGGATGGACCTACTTCAGGCAGGGGGGAGATGTTAACCACATGGTGGTTAATTGGGTAATTGGCTTAAGTGGGCCCAACAACACATTAAAAGGGAGATGATTTTCAAGACAAAAGTGATACTATAAAGAGATTCCAAGTTCTGGTGTTTTCCTCTTTCTCTTTTGAACCCATGTCCCAGGAAAAATTCAAGGCTTGAATCTATGTTTTGATAAATGAGATCTTGGGATATAGAGCTTGGTTTGTGTTATCTTGATTGATTATATTGAGTTGAACAACTGTGGATGCATTTCTAAAGTCTAGGAAGTCAGCTTCTATCAAAAGCAGAGTGCTTGTAATGTGAAATCCCTTGATTTTTAAGGTGCCTGAAGGCCTGTGGATGTCAGGTGGGGTCAAGAGAGGTTTTTGGAGGAATGACTGAACTTTTGGAGGGGATCTGGTTGAATTAGCAGTTAGTTGAGTCGGAAGCAACACTATCATAGTTGTGTCAGAAATAAGTTAACTAAGGGTAGCTGACATGTTCTGGGAAGATCCAAGGAATGTATTTGAGGATTCCTAACCTGGGGGAAGCATTCTAGGAGCTTGGCTAACGTGCTTCTGACTGGGGACAATAGCAAATTTCAGATTCTATCGACAGCCAGCTGAGCACCACAACTGAGTGACATTTTGATCAGCTAGGGTCGACAGAGCCATCTAGGTGGATGTTGAGAGGTGTCAAAAGCTTGTGCTGTGACTGGGAGGATAATTGTAGGTATGTGTTAAGTTCAATTGAAGGAAACTAAGGTGTTCAAAGGAGTCAACCGATGGGCAGATCAAAGCAAGTGGTCACCAGTCATTGGGTCTTTTCAAGGGGGCCACTTATGATGATTGAATCACCCGCACGGGGGTTTTTTAGCATTTCAAGAACATTTGATATATTTTTCCCAAAGCATAATGTAAAACAAGGGGTGTCCAAACAAGTGTAAGGCCAGCCCAAATTCACGTGTACATTATTAGGTATAGAAGCACTTGGTCTTTATTTTACAAAACAGTCACGCGTGTAGCTTGGAGGTGCAAGAAACGCTGTGCGCTAGTAGACAAGGTCACTCCACTTTGGGCTGGCAGCACTGTTGATGTATGCTGAATAGGGCTAATCAATAATCTCTCGTAATTTTGGGTGCCCGCCATTCAAGTTTGGGTGCTCGGCCTTTAAAGATTGCAGACCATTTTTTTAAGGTTTTTGTATATATAACAAATATATGAAGAAGAAAGCATGTTTTTCCTTGTGCAAAAAACAGAGAGCTCTTGTGCACCATGATTCTCTTATCTTTTTCTTTTTCTAGTGTGTGAGAGTGAGGGTGTGGAAGTGTGTGAGAGTGAGGGTGTGGAAGTGTGTGCTTGTAGGTTATCCAATTGCATTACCATAGCTACCAAACCATGAGAGGGGCCATCCAAGAGGTGCTGCATAAACTGCTTGGTGATGAACGTTGGGAGGAAGGGGAATGTTGTAGAGTCTCTCGTGAGAAGCTCAACATGGACCAGCTTGCATCATACCCACCGAATGTAAGCAAGCTCTACACTCTCTCTTAGTTGAGCATTGAAGGGTGTGTTGTGTATTTTTGTAGAGTGAGTTTAGGCAACCTTAACACACATAATCAAAGAAACCATAATCAGTACGTTATTAGATAGCGATCACTCGATAACACTTTGGCGCGATCACGATACATCTTGTTGTTTCTACATGTTTTGCTATTTGTGTTGCTTTTGAGCCCATCATTCCTTACATGTCCAAGAGAGCACATGTCAGCACGTGAGCAATGCTATTTGGTGTGTCTACAAGCTCAAGCACTTCAGTTTGCTGAATCCAACTCAGAATCCTCATACAAGGAGGAGGACAAAGAGTCTATAACTCGTCTGTCCTCTTCGGAAGTCGGGAGTAACACCTCCACCCCACCCCCACCCTGATTTCATCAAGTCAACATGCTTCCCCGCCCAACTGTCATGTTGAAGTATCGAAAATTCTCTAGGAGATCCTTAGAGGATGCAGATGACCACATTCTTCTTTTTGATAGTGTGTGGTGTGTGAATGTCCCCAAGTCAATTGACTAGAACCCGAAGAAAGCAACTTTTGTACCAACATTACAAAAGAGTGCAGCACTCTAGGTCGCTCAGTATGAGTATGCTCACTTCCCAACATATGATGCAATCAGGGATGCGTTTCTTTAAAGGTTTCAGGAGGACAAGACATCATGCATGTGTGCTGGATAAGCTACGTCAGATGAACTAGAAGAAATTGACTGTGGAGGATTATGTCACAAAGTTCCGGAAGCTTCTTCGAAGATTGGATGTGGCCAACTGGTCAACCGAAGAAGAGATCCTCAATTCCTACTTCATAAAGGGATTGAGTAAGAAACTAAAAAGAGACGTTTTGGTGCAGATCTCATGAATCTAACTCTAGAGCAACTAGTGGAATCAACACTCAAGGTGGAGAGTGTGTTGGTGCCATTGATCAAAGGCAAAATCTTGAGCAAGAGCAAGAGCGAGAGCGAGAGCAAGAGCAAGAGCAAGAGCAAGAGCAAGAGAAGAGCAAGAGCAAGAGCAAGAGCAAGAACAGGAGCAAGAGCAGGAGCAAGAGCAAGAGCAAGAGCAAGAGCAAGTCCAAACGTTACTCTTTCAATTCTTCGGATGACAAAGAGGAGGAAGATTATGATATCTAAGATTCCAATGAAGAATCAGAGGATGAGGAGCAAAAGCCACACAAAGACAAAGAGGAAGAAGGAAGGGAAGGCAGCCAAGGATCTGGTTGTTGTAGCCATGGCTCAATTGTCTAGCAAACAAAGTGAAGATCCCTCAAGAAGTCTGATTGGGCACCTGGTGTGCGAGATGTTAGAATCACTGCCATGTGGCCAAGGAATGTGGCTTAAATGCCCTTTGGTGTGCAATCTGCACAATTTCCACACATAACATGGATGCATGCCAATACAATGGAAGGCACTTACCTCAGCCAATTGTGATACTAGCCCCGATGGTGGTGTGGCGATAGTTCAACCTACCCCACAAATGGCTCCGCAGAGGAACAATACCAAAGGCCTCCATTTCGCCCAAGAGGATTTGCTTACAAGTATGTCCCCGATACACAATGCCCTCTCCAAATTTCACTTATTTTTATTGCTAGGCACTGGGTCATCGGAAATCAAAACTGTGAGATATGAAAGAAACATAGAGCCGAGGTGGAAAGCGCTCAAGCATTGACCTCAGCCAACAGTGAATGCCGTAGAAATTATAGCTTTGGAGGAGCAGGCATAGTGGACAAGCCTACCACATGGAGGAGGCCGAATCGTTAGCCATGGCAGTGACACGGTTAATGCAACCTGACACTTCAAAGGCGGGGAAAGAACCGACCTCAGATAAGAAAGGGAAGCAAAAAGTGGTCACATGGCAAGAGCAGCACAAGGTATAGACACAAGTGTCCGATTGGGTAGAGAAGCATCAAGTTTAAGAAGCACGTCAGAAGATGGAGAAAGAAAGAAGGAGGCCGATAACTTAGTAAGAAGCTAAGGTCACACTACAAAGTGATGGGCTAGCCCAACAAATAACGGGTCAAGGAGGGGAATTATCAAAGGTGCGGGAAACAATAAACCCTCAGGCACCAAGGATAGAGTAAGGGCTTAAAAGGGTACCGAAGAAAGAAACTCTTCAATATTATCTATGGGAGGATCTAAAGAAGCAACAAATCCATATGTCAGTGGAGCAGCTCCTTACCCTAGTGCCAAACTTTAGAGAGCAACTGGTATGCCGACTGATGCCCCAAGAGGAGAGGATGGGTCCATCTCAAACTCGGGAAGCCATGCACATTGAAAACATGGAGACTCCGTCGAAGGAATCTCCAATCTATGATGAAGCCATCCCAATGATCGAAGTCAAGCTATCTGGAATGGACATAGCAGAGGTACTGCTAGATTGTGGATCAGGAGTCAACATTGTTTTGGAGATCCAACATGCCAAAAACTGGGATTGAGCAGCCCTCGGATCCAGCCCCGTTTGCGATAAAAATGGTAGATGAGCGCAGGGTCCAGCCACTCAGATTAATCCTTAGGTTGACAATGGAAGTCTTAGGATTCATCTTCCAAATAGCAGTGGTGATGCTCCGCATGGAGGGTATCAAAGGTGCTTAGCCCCGTTTTGCTACTGTGGGCAGCCCCTGGCTCTGGTAGGCATGGATAAAGAAAGATTGGAATGTGGATAGAATCACCATCTAGAGAAGTAAGAAAAATATCATACTCTTAGTGGCTAGCCGCCCCGCAAGAGAGTGGAAAACCCTTCTTGGCCGCCGAAAGTAGCCGAAGGTGTCAACATGCTAGAAGGAATGGATATAGATGAAGAAGAGGAATACCTCCATCAAAATGCAAATCTGATCAACCTATTTGAGGTTGATGTGGTCAGCATCAAGGAGAAGTAACACCCAGCTCGAAATCACCACAATGAGGCAAAAGAGACTCAGCAGAATGCTCTAAGGCCAACATCAGATCAATCTAAGGGAGGACGTAGTTCCAATCAAGCAGCAAAGATATCGAATTATGCAAAAAGGGTGAAGGAAGAGTTGGATAAGCTTCTACATGTCAAATTTATATATACGATCGATCGGGCAACATGCATGTCTCGAATCGTGATCATCCCCAAGAAAAATCAACAGCTCAGGGTCTGTGTGGACTACAAGAAGCTTAATGCCATAGCCATCTTAGACCCCTTCCCTCTATCGTTCACACAGACTCCTTGTTGGATGCAATAGCCAGCCCATGAAATGTATTCATTCTTGGATGGATTTAATGGGATACAATCAGGTCCAAATGACATCGGAGGATCGAGAAAAGATGACATTTATCACCAAATAGGGTGCCTTCACATCCAATGTGATAACCTTCGAGCTAAAGAATTCTCTAGCAACATTTCAACGGATGGTCCAAGAAATTTTTACAGAGCATTTGACAAGCTTCATGCGGGTGTTCATCGATGACTTCACTGTCTTCGCGAGACTAAGCTTGAACCCCACTTGTTGTCCAGAGCGGTATGCTCCTTGGCCACATAGTATCTCAGGAAGGCATTGCCGTAGACCCGGCCAAGGTGGAATCACAAGGTGGAAGTGATTTGGAAAGCTCCAGTTCCAACAAGTGTGAAGGAGCTACGAAGGTTCTTGGGGCAAGTCCGTTGTGTAGCAGTGCCAATGAACCAGCACAACTGGCACATGTAAAGATGCCACTAAACCCGCAAACTGAAGCACGTCAATCTAGAATGGTCAAAGGAATGCAAAATTGCATTCAGGTGCCTCAAGCTAATGTTGACGCCCCTATTTTCCAGGTACCCAACTGGGAATTTCCATTCTATGTATTCGTGGATGCATCGGATGTGGCAATAGGGAGTGTTTTGATGTAGGAAACGGAGAAAAGGTGGTTCTGTCTAGTATACTATGCCAACTAGAGATTGTTAGATGATGCAGAGCAAAACTACTCCACCACTCATAGGTAGGCATATAAGAATATGGCACAGCAGAAAGAGATAGCAAGACAAAGCACAACAGACAATGCAATATAGATACACAATGGAGAGAATTTAAAATTCTGATTATACCAAAGAGGTACAAGTGATGGTGCTGTCCACTGTGCACTCTCAAGTACAGGTTAGATGGCAATCTAGATAGACTCTGGATGGAGTATGTACGAAGTGTAGAAGGGGGTGGATACTCACAAGCATTGGATACCTTAGCTCATGGCAACCATGTCCATATATAGTACTATAGGCGGTGTGGTAGACACGTATACAATGAGGACGGTTACACTGCATGGACATAGTCACCACCCGCGCATCAAGAATGCGGCCCACCGACCACCGCCCACTAATGATGGACCTAGTATCCAAGGGAATATTGCTCATATCGTCGCCTCGAGGGCGCAATGCCTTGAACCCCAGCTAACGCTCGTACCCCCGACCATCTCCTAACCATCATCAATGGTCACAATAATGACCCTAGCAACATCTAAGCCGGGGTTCCCACTAAAGACATATGCACCATGGCTACTCCTCATAATGGGAGCCTAACAAATGTGCATTATAATATCAAAGTGAGATACATGCTGAGAGGCGGGCATTGAGTGTATACTAACAACGCACTTAGGATGATCTACTCAATCCATGAGTTCTACCACTACGTGCTTGGCAACAAATTTACTTTCCATGTGGATAACTCTACATTACTCTACCTAGTGGTGGATAAGCAGAGCCTGGCAAGAAAAATGGCTTGGTGGATGCTGATTCTATAGGAGTTCGAGTTCATCATTTTTCACACACTAGGAACCAGCCATACAGTGGCGGATTACCTATCTCGACTAGATATTGGTGAAGCCTCGATCGGAGTGGTTGATGATTTACTAGATGCAGAGCTGTTTGCAATAGAGGCTATTGTGCCGATCGCATCGACTTGTACGATCAAATGTTGCAGTTTGTGGCAATGGGTTTGATGGAGGATACCCTTTCTCGGGACCAGAGGAAGCGATTGGCTATCTGAAGCTGAAATTTCAAAGTGATAGCAAGATGGCTATACAAGAGGGGCATCGACGAGATTCTCTGTCGATGCATCCCATCTCATGAACATGAGGCTATCCTCCGGGAAGCCCATTAGGGGATCAGCATGGTGACTTTGTAGGGGAAGTGATGGCAGGGAGGAAGGTACTCCAAGTCGGTCTTTGGTGGGGCCGATGGTATTAGGTGATGCCTATAGATTGGCCAAACAATGTGACATCTACTAGAGACTCGGCCAACCGACTTGATAGAGATCAGATGCCTCACAACCCGATCCTTCTGCTGCCCCGCTAGAGCCATTCCAAAAGTGGGAACTCGACTTTGTGGGTCCTTTCAAGCTGCGAGCCCAATTTACCGGTAACTAGTATATTCTGGTGGCCATGGACTACTATACCAAGTGGGTGGAAGCCAGAGCTCTTAAGGATAATATAACCAAGCCCACAATCAAGTTCTTTTATGAGATAATCATTAGCAATTTTGGATGCCCGATTGAGCTGGTCAGTGCTTTGGGAAAGCATTTTGTGAATGACATCATCTGCCAAAAATTGGTCACACAGCACTTGATCCCCGTTGGCCTGATACTGTCTGTTTTGGCAGTAGATAGTAGATGGATCGTTTTAATCCCAGAAGTGAAATTGCCTAATCCAAGTCTTGGATCATGAGTCAACCACTAGAATCATTGTGATCTAAGGGTTGAATTGTTCAAAAGCTAGAATTTCTAGGATCTAATCATTCCAATCCCAGAAGTAGGATTGCCTACTTCTTGAATTGCTCTATAGTAGAATCATTTTAGTTGAATTATTCTGACTGGAAAAATCAATTCATCTAGAATTGTTTTTACGAGAGGAATAATTTTCAAGAAGGATTATCAAAGGTGGATCAAACAAGTAGGATCGTGTCAATAGGATCATCAAAGGGTTAAATTGTTCAAAATCTAGAATACTTCTAGGATGTGATCATTTCGATCCTAAAAGTAGGATCACCCACTTCTTGAATCGCTCTATAGTAGGATCATTTTAGTTGAATCGTTATGACTAGAATTGTTTCAGTGAGGATTGAATCTTCTAGAATCACTTCTAGTAGAATTTATTTCAACAATAATCATTTTCAAGAAGGCTTGTTAAAGTGAACCGCCCAAGTAGGATTGTCAAAAAGGTGAATCGCTCAGGTAGAATTGTCAAAAAGGTGAATCGCTCAGGTAGAATTGTCAAAGGTGAATTGCTCAGGTAGAATTGTCAAAGGTGAATCGTTTCTAGCAGAATCATTTTTAAATGGAATCATTTTCAAGAAGGATTGTCTAAGGTGAATCGCCCAAGTAGGATTTCCAATCCTATTGATGAGATAAACTTCCATAGGTATTAAAAATCGAAAAATAGCTATGCAAGGGATTTTGATCAACACCTCAGACCTAGACTTGCTAAACCCTGGAGAAGAATCATAAAAAATATTAACGTTTTAAAATATAAAAAATAAAATAAAAATTTACCAAAAGAAAACCGTACAAAATACATAAAAAACCCAAAAATAGAAAAACAAGAAAAATCATAAAAAGGACCTCAATGAGTGATTACGTTTGGGCTGGATTATTACATCTTTGTAATTGAACTTAACATTTAAACAAGGCACATTATTGAGTGCGCCAACACCATGGAGTGGGAAAAAACCAAGAGTCAATTTAACCACACTAGTAGCTCTCCTACTTCTAGTTTGAAAGTAGATCAAGGATCCTTCACAATGGAGGAACTCCTACCAAGTGTTAGCCCGTGTGTGCATGCACTCCATGTGCACACACCCTTAGTAGTAGGAGGGTAGCATCCACTTACATTAGCACTAAGATAGAGTGGTATTACTTCATTAGGGTAATTGTCCATTCAAGAAAAGGGGGTTACAAGCATGAGGAGTGGTTGGAGGTTACATAGGAGAGTGGAGAACACCCACATGCTTGGGGGGTTACACTAGAAAGTGGGCTAGCCCAAGAGTCACTCATCCATTGCTATATAAAGCACCCACCCCATTGTATCTTGCATGATATTATGAAGAGGAGATTATAATATGATCCTATTCTTATGCCCTAATTATGTGTGTTCATTACTTCTCGGGCATAAGCATGGGATCATATTATCATCTCCCTCTCATTATCATTTTCCTCATACAAGATACAATGGGGTGGGGTGCTTTATATAGCAATGGATGAGTGACTCTTGGGCTACCCCACTAGCCCACTCTCTAGTGTAACCCCCCAAGAATGTGGGTGTTCAAGCATGCATGGTAGGCCCAAGAAATGGGACCTCCACATGAGTATCAGGAACCTAAAAAATGGACTAAAAGAGAGGCCTCACATCGTATCATTGCTAGCAAAAGCTACATCCTCTGGATCATCATCAAGGATAGAGATATCCATATGCAAAACATTATCATCAGCATCCTGTAATACCATAGAGAGAGATAGGGAAGAGGCATTAGCACATGAGTCATTTGACTCCAGTAAATCAGCAGTAGGGTGAGCTCCTGACTATCTGACATGTCAGAGTCAGAGTCGGATATCTAGTACAAGAACTATCATGAGCAAGAATCACGTTTGAACCATCATCTAGACCATCCGCCCACCCATGGGACCCATCCGGATGTGAGGCTAGGGACATTCGAGGACACATGGCTATCTTGGCTCTTCTTGTCCTCCCATGCTCCCTCAGAATCCACTGAACCCATCCTGATTTCCTGGCTGTCAAGGTCCCTATTTTGTTCCCCCACTTTCATGCTCTCCCTCTCCCTCTCCTCTAGGGATGCATACAATGTAAGTAGCTCATTTTGCAATGCTCTAAATCTCTTCATGATGCAACAAACACTATCTACATGCTTACCCTTAAAAAAATTACACTTCACATGGTTACAACAATACTGACCATACTTAGCATTCAATGCACATGCCTTATCTAGCCTTGCCTTAAATTTTTCTAACACTGCTATTTCCCACGCATAGGGGGAGACTTTTAGAGCATTAGGAATGTAGAGTAACTCATTCTCAAAAACACTAGGACAATAAATATCCTCATGGCCAACTTCCTTGCACTCCTTGCAAAACAAGAATGGATTATCTTTTTTTGCAATGGCCATGTTGCTGACATATGGAGCAAGTCAGAATTGAACAATACTTGGATTTGTGTCCGAATTTGCCATATTCCAAACATGTGGATAGTCTCAGGAGTGATGCTCCGGACTCTAGCAATGTCAACACTCCCACATATATCAACACTAGTGCTAGAAAGCACTTTGCAAACATTTTGTTTTTTTTTCCCATTTTCCTTTTAATTTTTCTTTTATCTATTTTCCCTTTTCTTACTTTCGCCCGTGGCCTATTAATTTTGTTTACAAATGATGCACCACTTTTTTTTATAACAAATGAAATTGGGCAATGCCCGTTTTTTAGGCGTCTTTGTTGGCAAGCATCCATGCTCCTTCCAACACCATAGACTGGTGGGTTTTTGGGCCAGTTGGAGATGGTGCTACTCAAGTACGTGGTGATACTGCACAAGGATGTGCCCCAGTGCTGCTAAGTTCTACGCTGACGGGCTAGGTCTCACCATCCAAGTGTGCAGATTGTGAATCTGGGCCGTTCAAGCTTGGGCTGATGTAATCTCCTAGTGAAGTTGAATTAATTAATTCCCCCCTTCCGGCCATAAAGTCATGAAGATTTCCATCACGAAGATCCATCCTAGCCATGAGATGGTTGGTTTCGACGAGCCGCTGAAGAAGAAGAAGAGGTGGAAGAAGAAAAGGCGAGAGGAGTCTCACAAGCTCTCATCAGCAAGTTGTTCTCGGCACCTTTGTGTATGACAGTGTCACCACGTAGATTATTAGAGGGTTTCCTTTGCCGAGCAAATGACAGGAGATTCAAAGATTGATTTTAATCTCCCGTTGATCCCGGGGCGGGTTGCCTATTGAATCCGGTTGATCTGGATGGTGTAGCTGCTTTCTTGAGACTAAATCGGAGACATTGACATTGTAGGTAAAAGAGATGCACAAAGAAACAAAAGATGCCATTGAATTCATTGATTCAGAATCTCCATTGCTTCACAAAGAAAGAGAAAAAGAAAGAAAGAGAGGGAGAGATTACATCCTCATGAAATAATACTTAATGAACTTAATTAATTAAGGCATAATAAGACTTAATAAACATGAATAATTGGTGAAATCTCGTCACGCAACACTCCCCCCTTCCTATTTTGCGCATGTCCTCGAGCGCGGTAGTAGCAAGAGCTGCAAAAAACAATGGATACAAGTAAAGTCTTTTATTGAAAAAAAGAAAAGAAAAGAAAAGAAAAGAAAAGAAAAAAAAACCAGCAATGATAATTACACACGTGAGCATACAAGTGCAAGGCTGATTAAAGTTTTAAAGAGTACTAAAATAGGTGAGTAAAGACTAGTCAAAGTGAGACTAAGTGGTAGATAGTGCTATGCAAAGGTAAGTGTGCTTGCACACCACAGGTTATGACCGCAGTCTCAATGTCCTACAAGTATTTAAGTTATTCCTAAGTGGCAAACCTATTCCTAAATATGAGCAATGGTGATTGGACCTTTTTTTTTCGATGTGTGTGTAGAGGGTGATAAAGATTAAGGTTCCATCCCAATGAGACCCAAGCAATGGCCAAGAGACCTCCGCCAAGAGAATCTAAAAGCCGCTAAGTATCTCAAGGGCGACAGACCTTTTTCTTTCTTTTATGACATAAGGAGTATTCCATGAAGATGAGGGCATCGGTCTCGAGGGCCCATAATGTACCCCAGAGTCCTACCAACATCTATCAAGGCGATAGATTCCTTGAAGGTCTTTTTCTGAAGTTTTTAGACGTCAGTGTTCACCCCATGGAAACTAAGGCATCGGCCCCAAGGTGCTAAGACAACCCCAGGTCCTACCAAGCATTCCACATGGCTGTAGACACGTCATGTCTCGATTCACTTGTATATATATATATATATATATATATATTGGTATAATTTTTTTAAAAAAATTATTAATCCTAGCACCTAGCTCATACCTAAGAGGTAGCTACCACTAGGGATAACTAATATACCTTGAAAGCATAAGAACTTGGCATACTCCATTGGTATATATCCTACACTGTCTTTAGATAGAAATATCTTCTACTAAGTCCTCTAAGAATCTAGAATTCACTCACCATATTTTAACAACTAATCAAAAACTTAAACCAACCAAGATTGTGTGAACATGCAAACCATATATCCAAAAGATAAAAGCACATAAAGAACAAAAGATTATGATTTGAATACACCTGTTATAGTGCCCGTTGTTGATGTTGTTCGTTTGCATTGATGCATTGCTAATTTTGTGCAAATTGCTCCTTCTTGGTCTTTGTAGGCGTAGCATGTCTCCCCCCTTCCTAATTTGTGTGCACGGTAGGTGGACTGTTGGGGCGTGTTAGATGCTCTTGTTTAGCTGAGATCTCTGCAAAATTTTTATTAACAAACAAGAAAAGAAAAGAAAGGAATAAAATTTGTTATTGGTGCCAATCACCGAATATAGCCTAGGGGAAAAACCCAATGGGAGAAAAGTGCCCTGGCTTGTCGATCTTATTGTGGAGTCGCTGAGCTTATCCTTGCGCTGGTGGTGGATCCGTGTCCACTTCTGCTGGAAAGATGGTATCAATTTCCTCAGGATGCAGGGATAACCCTTCACAAAAACCGGCCTCTGGAGAAGGTGGTAGAGGAAGGAGTGCTTCCTTGCTAAAATATGGCATTGGTTCTATGGGAAGGTTAAGCAGACAATTTCGATTTTGGAACTGCGCAATATAGGTACTCATATTGATCCAATATTGACATGTTGAGGCTTGGGGAAGGAGGGCTTGCAAGATCGGTGGTTGCAAGTCATTTAAGCTTGTATCCCTCCATTGTTGTGCTTGAACCTCCTCAGGTAATCTACGTTGATTTGGTCCTCTCTCTGGTATTCTCACATTAAGAAGATTATGGCGTTGGGGTGTAATTCCCACAATTTGTTTCATTAAGCCCGTGCCATATCGTCTAAAGTAAGAGCGGCATATCTAACAAATGTGTGAAGCTTCTCCTAATACGAGTCGTACACACTCTTGTGACAATGTGGAAATGGGTGATGCTGTTGATAGAATAATGTGACAAAGTGATGCCCACAGCAATTTTCACCTAAGGGAGCATAGAAGTACCTAGAATGAGTTTGAAACAGAGGAGCACTATAATCCCCGCGAGATGATCAGGGCGAGTACTATCAGGGTCAATGCATGGTGGACATGTATCTCGCCAAATATCCATCAGGAGTTATCTGGACGTAGAACAATGAAATTTAGAATACTCATATCCATCATTACAATTCCAATCAAAAACAAGATTATCTCAAAAAGAACACAATCCTCTAAAGGCATACGGAACCACATTATGCAAACACTGATCTACCAAAGAGCTTCAATTGTAGTGTTAATACCTTATCTTTGGTTTTGGTTATGTCCTTCTTAGGTGGGAATTTTAGCAATTGTCTTGGAATTTGAGTAAGATAAGAGGATTTAGGCATTGAAGTGCTAGAATCTATGCTCAAATGAGACTCATTTGGACTTGTCTTAGGTACACAAGTTGATGGTGGAATTGTGTAACAAGGAGAAATTGGGACAACTGGTGTTTCAATACATGTTTTAGGAGGACCAACACAAGTAGATTTGTAGGTGCTATCGCAGCCACCTATCCTATCTTGAAGAGGTTGTGTTGATTTCTTTTGCACCCACTGATATGGAAAACCAAGGGTGGCTTTTGGAATCTTTCTGATACACTCTTTTACCGCTAGCAAACCATGGCATTTTGGAAGCCAAATTGCTATTGCACCCTCATAATAGCCTTGTGCTTTAAGAACATGTTTTGGGACCCAACGAGTAACAATGTGAGGTTTAGGCTTGGAAAAGATGTGCTTTTTAGGAGGCTTAGCAACTGGGCTAGATGGTACAAGTTTGTATGCATCTTTGGGTAGCCAAATTGATAATTCCTTCTTGCCTGGCCTTCTTTGAGCAGTGACTAAAGTAGTTGGAACATGCCAGCCATGGCCCTCACTTGAGTACTCATTAATTATCCACATCATTTGTGTTGGAGCTTCAAGAATAGATTTTGAAAGTGGGTTGTGTAGGGTAGAAACACCACTCTTTTGACATGATAAAGCTCGTGGAGTAGCAGATCCCAAGATGCAATCAGAATCAATTTGCAACTTGTATTGTCTATTCTTCCAATCTAATGCGCAATTGGTAGCACTTAACCACGATCGACCCAGAACAGCCTCTACTACTGCCTTGGACTTACTTGCCACATAAAAGGGCACTGACATCTGGTGATTCTGAATGGACATCATAATGATACATTTTCCCTCTATAGGGTTATCCTCACCTGAGAAGCTTCGTAAGTCAACAGAAATTTGCACAAGTGTTGGTTGTCCCAAGGCTTTCCATGTGTCAAACGAGAGAACATTATAATCTGCACCAGAGTCAATTAAGGCAGAGACAAAGTAGGTAGTCTCATGAAGATGAAGGCACACTTGAATATTGAATGGATCGACATATGGTTCATCAGTAGCCAACTGTAGGGCCAACATAGAAGCTTTGCGACGCTCCTTGGCTTTTGCAACTCTAGCTTTAGCCTCCTCTTGAGCCTGATGTTTAAGTAGGTCCAATGCTTCTTTCTGTGTTTGTGCAGCATGCATCTGTTGAAGCATGGCTTCAGTTAATGGTTCATTGTATTTCTTGAGACGACTTCCATTAATGAAGTTAGCTCACCTTCTAGTGTCTCTAAACGCACTGCACCACTTGGAGTAAGGTCATTAATCACGAACGGTCCTAGGCCACGTTTCTTGAGCTTTCTCTTATGCTTCTTAAGTGTGTACAAGAGCACAAGGTCCCCTTTTTTGAATCCGCCAGTTGTTACATTCTTATCATACCATTGCTTTTGTCTCCTCTTCTCAGCATACATCCCCATTACCGCCAATAAGCGGGTCTCATCAAGCTTTTCCAATTCGTCAATGTGTTGTGAAAGCTCATGACCAGTCCAATCCAATTGTTTAGCTACTCGTAGAGTAGGTACAAGAAATTCAATGGGAAGAATTGCATCTAGCCCAAACGCAAGCTCAAATGGGGTTGTGCCCACAGATGTTTTATAGGCTGTCCTATATGCCCAAAGAACTGAGTGCAACTTTTGCTCCCAATCAATCCTATGTCCCTCAACAATCTTAGTTAGTGCTGTGCAGAGAATCTTGTTAGTACTCTCAGCTTGTCCATTGGTCTGGGGATGATAGGGTGCAGAACGCTTGTGAATTACCATAAATTCTTGAAGCAAAAACTTTATGACCTCATTTACAAAGTGCACACCTTGATCACTAACGATTTCAATGGGTAAGCCATAGCGTGTAAACACGTACTCATACAGAAACTTGGCTGTGGTTCTGGCATCATTTTTTACTGTAGCCTTTGCCTCTACCCATTTGGTCAAATAGTCAGTTGCGACTATAATATATTCAGCATGCGTGTGACGAGCTGGAGGTTTAATGGGACCGACAAAATCAATACCCCATTTTGCAAAAGCACGTGTGCTTAACATAGGCCGCAATGGCATATTGTCCTTTGTGATGGGAGGTTTGGTCCTTTGACAATCGTCACAACGTTTCACATATTCTTCGGCATCCATTTGTAAGGTTGGCCACCAAAGCCCAGACCACCTAATCAACTTAGATGTGGTATTTCCCGAAAAGTGTCCACCCCCAACACCTGCATGTGCATGAGATAAGATTTTCAAATAGTCAGCTTCACATACACACATGCGTAAGTTGCCATCCTTGCCCCTCTTGTAGAGTTGGCCCTCTATCAGCATATAGTTGGCCCTCTATCAGCATATAGTTTGCCGCTTCAACTTTAATAGCACGCTTTCTTTCGATGTTTAGGAATTTTTTGATCCGTATGACCATGCTAAAGATAGTCCACAATATACTTACTCCAACTTGGTGTAGTTGAAATTTGGAATAATGTGACATTATGAATTGGCTGTTGAATTTGACATGAAGCACAGTTACGAACAAATTTTTCAGCATCCGCATGCATGGTAGGCCACCATTGCCCATCCTGAGATATACGTCGCACACAAGTAGTAGCTGATGCATGGATTCCATCGATACCTGCATGTGCCCATTCCAAGATTTCCTCATATTGGTCAGGGTTAGGTATAAGTCGCAACACTCCATCATTACCCTGACGATATAATCTCCCTGAGATTAACTTGAATGGTCGCCATAGGTCCACATTAGGACCCGCTAGTTGTATTTGCCCACTTGTCAAAATTTCTAAGATGGATTCAGACCATCTAGGAGCTGTCTCTACAAGGAAAAGTGTTGAATCTAACATATCATCATCCACACCCACAGGAGCTTCGCCAGAGGTGATTCGAGACAAATGATCTGCCCTAAGATGAGTTGTTTCTTTTCGAACTGCCACTTCAAAATCAAACTCAAGAAGGATGATAAACCATCTCACAATCCTTCCGGTTGCGCAAGGCTTATTCACCAAATATAGCAATGCTTGATGGTCCACAAAAAATATGAATTTGTTTGCCAAAAGGTAATGGCGAAACTTTTTCACTGCATATATCATGGACAAACCTTCTCTTTCTGTTGTGGTGTAATTCTTCTCAGCATTGTTCAACTGTCGACTAGCATATGAGATTGGGAAATCCTTATTATGTTCTCCCGATTGAGCCAAAATACATCCAATTGCAAAGTTTGAAGCATCAATATGGACATGAAAGATTTGGTTCCAATCTGGTGCCCGTAAGATGGGTGCAGTCACTAATGCTTGCTTCAACTTTTCAAAGGATTCCTTACACTCATCAGTCCAATTAAACTTTACAAGAAGAGCATATAATGGTCTGGCTAGGACAGCGTACATGTAGATGAATCGACGATAATAGCCACAGTGTCCCATGAATGTTTGTACCCCTTTAGGGTTGATAGGCCGAGGTAATGAGACAATGACATCAATTTTATCCATATCTGTTGAAATCCCATTGCGAGAAACAATATGGCCCAAGATTTTCCCTTGTCTTACCATGAATTTGCACTTGTCAGGAGTCAAGCATATACGATAAAGTTGACACTTTTGGAACACAAGTCTGAGGTGTTCTATATGATCATCACGCTCTTGTGAGTGAACACATAAATCATCCATGAAGATCTCAAGGAATTGCCTAAGGTACTCCTTGAATACATGACTCATTAACCGCTGAAGGTTGCTGGTGCATTTGTTAGACCAAATGGCATAACACGATAGGCAAAGATGCCATCTTCAGTAGCAAAGGCTGTCTTGTGTTGATCCTTTGGATCAATTGACACTTGATTGTAACTGGAGAATCCATCCAAGAAACTATATGCCTTTTTCCCTGCAACTCGTTCCAGAACATGATCCGTGATTGGAAGTGGGTAATGATCACGTACAGTAGCTGCATTTACCTTCTTGAGGTTTACACATACTCGAAGTTTTCCATTTTTCTTGGGCACCACTACAATAGGGGAGACCCATTCAGTGTGTTCAATCTCATAGATAAATTCTGCCTCTAATAGCTTGTCTATTTCTTCCTTTATCTTTCGTGCAAAATTCTCATTGTAAGTATAAGGACGTTGCTTGGAAGGCTTTGCATCCTCTCGCAATGGAATTGTATGCTGACATATGCTTGGATCAACTCCTTTGTCTTTATAACTCCAAGTAAAAACATCGCGATACTCCTTTATTGTTTGAATTAATAACTTCTCCTCATCTAAGGACAAGTCTGTGGCAATCCACACATAGCGAGGCTCTTCTCCTGGCTTAGCAATATCAATCTTTTTTGCATCTTCTGGACCATCATATGAAACCCCTGGCATGCTTGGTTTTTGTCGCATGGGTTGTTGAAGAACAATCTTCCGATCTTGAAGAGTGTACTGTGTGAAGTTGGGGGGAACATTGAGACCTTGTTCTTGTCCACTTGAGTCATCACTCATTGACGACCATGCGATTTTGAGCTCTCCTTTGCCATTTTGCATCGGATTTTTTTACCATTTTTGCATCGAATTTTTTTGTTCAACCGTTGTCTTTGCACTTTCGACACTCTCTTTTGAATCGGTTTTAGACTTGAGTTTTGGTTTTTGTTTCTTCATTTTTTTATGATTTTTGCTAACAGTTTTTAGCTTTTCTCCTGCTTGGAATCCATCTGATCGTACTATCTTGTGCTTGGACATAGTATAGATAACCGTTCTTTCCTGAGAAGTGAGGTGGTGGTCGAGAGTGTTCACTCTTAGACTCCTCCTTTTCTTTTTGTAGTCTCTCACGTTGTTCCCGCTCGAGGGATCTCTACTTGAACCTCCCTTCCTCTCAAGAGTAGGCGTGCCTTTCCTAACTCTTCCTCAGGGATCATCTCATCATTATCAAAATCAGAGTCCCATCCATCTTCCTTATCAGCATCATTAGCAGATTCGAGTGTTAAATCCTCCACTGAGACTTCCTCGACATGCAGAGCTGTTGTGGATGCATTCCTATAGTACAAATCATCTAGAAGGTCACGTGGTTGTACCATTCGTATAGGAATAATATCATATCCATCTGAGTCACAAAATTGAATTGACTTAGGTAAAGCACATGTCGATAATGTTGCAAGGACATGACTCCATTCTAGTGGATCAATTAAATGCTCAGGGAAGGGTTGTCCCAATTGGATCAAAAACTCGAGGAAACATTACGCGACTACATCGCTCACATCAAGTACCTTGATTCACATGCGAAGAGAGGGAAAAATTGAGAAATAAGCAATTAATGGACCGTTTCCTCTTGGGCTTGCACAATCCAAAGGCTTCACGACCATATTGGTCAAGGACCCCTCCACCTTTGATCAGGCCTGCAAATGGGCGACCTTTCTCAATGACAACATGTGAGATAGCTATTCCACGTAATTGGCCACCGCGCCAATAACAACCCAAAGCTCATTTGTAACGTTACGTTCCTCTCCTCTTGCGTCCCAAACCTTATTGGTGGCACCACCACAAACTCACAACTCACACATGGCACCTCCACGACCTTCTCATGTGTCCATCTTTCCACTCCAACCATTGCCTCTTAAGGCAAACCCCATTGCTTATGGAAGTTAGCATCCGCACGGGCTCAAGAAAGACCATATCATCCTCCTCCGGTAGCGATGATCGTGCCGAACTCCCACTCCCCCCTGTAGCCCAGCAAAAACTCACCAAACGGAAAAAATTGTTGGCCAAATATCCCAATGCCATCCTTGAGAAGCAATGTCTTCAAGAGGCCCAAGAACTGGTAGAGCAATATCAGGCTCAACTTGAACCGTCACTCGTTTTCGTAACCTTTGACCCCATGCCTAAGTCTGCGTTATCCCCCATTGAACGTGAACTTTCGCACCAAGTTAGGCAAGAGCCCTCGCAACCGCTCTAGGCTGAGGAAGATCCATTCGCCAATATGATGTTAACAAATGACAATTTTACCCCTCATGTGCCTCCACATACTCCAATGCCTATTCCACAAATGGGCAAGCCCAAATCCCACTTTCACATCGAACAACTCGATGTGAACACTAACACAGAATCTGATAGAGACGCACAAGGTCCGCACACCAAATTTACTGAGGTATTTTATCCTCTTACTAAAACTACCTCTTGACCTCCACACCTGTGAAATAAGGACCAAATTAAACTTCTATATACTATTGCTGGTCTACCCTATGATCAAGGCCCCACCCCTCAAGAAGCCCCTACTCATCAACGCGACTTGGCCGGCATCACTGTGCCTTCCTTTCCTCCTAGGTCCAAATGCCCATTGCAACCTTGTTAAAAGGTAGTCCAAATTTTTGGAATGACCTTTGGGATCAAATGGAACACAAACTACAGGCTTATGTGAACAACAAAGCATCAGATTCATCAGAGAGGTCCCTTAGATTCCTCCGATGAATTTGAGCCCCATCATCCAAACTTACTCCATCACCACCACCCACAACACAAAGGTGCACCGACAATTCGCGTCAATGCATTGGGACAATACTTTGAAGGTGATGACACAACCGTAGCATTACCCATTTCCTATCATATGGACATGTAGTTAAAGGCATCTTGGATGGAGGTGCTAGTGTAGGCATCCTCACACAAACATGTCAGGAAAACTGGGGCCAACCATACCTTGATCCCACCAAATTGGTGATCAAGCTTGCAGACGGGAACTCTGCAAAACCCATGGGCCTAGTGCATGACCTCAAGGTCAAGTCTATGACATGACATTCCACCTCACATTTATGGTCATGGCCTTTCGTAATGCCACCTATGATGCCATCTTGGGTCGACCCTTTATGACACAAACCATGGTCCACATGCATACCCTTTATGACACAAACCATGGTCCACATGCATACCCACAACCACTCCTCCTCCAGACCCCCTGACAGTGGGCTGTGTAGATCCAGATGTGCTCTTTAGAGATGTTGATGAGCAACCTTTTTTCAAGCTCATCCCGCTAACTTTGACTTCAGTTAGAGCTATAAAGTCAAATCTTCCTTGTTTCCTTAGCCATTGTTTCACTAGTTGGACTTTTGAAAGGTCAATCAACCCCTTGACATTCAAAGTGGTGCATCTCATTTGCCCTTTTTCTAGGAGTTGACCTTTTTAGGTTTGGGCAAGCCATTTTCTGTATCAGACAGAGACTGCTCAACCCTATCTTGCTCATCTCCCAACAGGCCCAGCCGTCATTGCGTGGGGCAGGAGCACTTGGTCATGGTCCATTTGATTAGTTTCGGCCAGAATTCTAGATCTATCCAACGGCGTGGAATGACTGATCTCTTGGGAGTCAACCGAATCATCAGGGTCAGAGATGGTGTCTAATAAGGCGAAGGAGTTGGCAAATGCCCTCTGGTTTCCCGCCCTATTCTGTCTAAAGGTCTTCTTCCTATTGGGTACTATAAACTTTTCTCCTTTTTCTTTTGAGGTAGAGGGAACAAGGGGAGAAGGCACAGTCATATTCTTATTCACTCCAGCAGGCTGAGCTTGGTTTATGGCTAGGGGAAGATTAGGGCCACTAGTGGCACTCAAATTGGGGTATTTTGAAGGACACTCTCTGATAACATGCCCTTGCTTTCCACAATGGAAGCATGCATTGGGAAGGTGTTTGTATAGAATGCTTTGCTGGATGTATACTCTCACCACAATTGATTTCAATCTCATCAATAAGGGGCCTATCTAGATCCACTTCCACAAGGACCTAAGGATGCCAAGCCGGGTTGTAGTCGTTCTTGGGTCTCATACTACCTAGCACTTTCCCTATAGGGGAGACAATTTTTTTAGCCAAGGGTATAAGTAAAAGGGCAGGTTAGGAAGCTCAACCCACATCGGGCAAGCTGAGGGTTTTGAACCTTGAGGGTTAAAGTTCTTGGACCAACTGAAGAAATAGAATGGGATGTTCCTGTACATCCATTGCCCTGAACCTAGGACCTTAAGGGCCATATTTGGGTCCTTGAATAGAAAGAGGTAGTACCCATTTGGGAGGGCTTGGATGATCTCTACCTTGATACCTATGGAAATCCAGCTGTCTTTGACCCACCCCCTAAGGAAATCCAGTTGTCTTTGACCCACCCCCTAAGGAAATCCAGTTGTCTTTGACCCACCCCCTAAGGAAATCTACTGGTGGTCTTGGCACAAACATTAACCCAACTAGACAACGGGATGTGTAATCAGTTTCCAACGAATGAACCAGCTCAGGTGGAAAACAAACCACAGGATTAATGGAAGAGGGTTTACCTGATGTGTCCATTACCTTAGCTGGAGCTTGCTTGTTGATTTGGGCCTCTTCTTCGACTTGTTTCTGTAGCAACATCAGATTTAGCTCTTCCACTCGGGCTCTGGAATCTTCCAGCTGTTTTTTGGTGTCCATGAAGTCTTCTAACACCTGCTCATACTTCAGCATGGTTTCTCTGTTGCCATCCGTGGCCGGGGCCATTGTAGGAATTGCTGAAAGGCAGCTTGTATGTTCTTAGCAGGCTGAGATGACTTATTCCCAGAGCAGGTTCCCTGTTCTCTGAGTAGAGTAGGGGTTCCCCACTCGGTGCCCATGCACCTGAGAGGGAGGTGCTGTGTGAAAAGATGCAGGGGAGAAGAGAGCTTGAGCTCTTGCAAGCACACACACACTCACAAAACCCTAATAGAGAACACACAAGGTGAGAGGCTGAAAATCTTCTTCATCTTCACTCAACACTCAACACACCATATACAAAGATAAGAGTACACACATATGAAAAGGTACTCAACCAAATACATACTAGGGTTCTCTATAGTGTGAACCCAACTAAATGAGCTGGCGCTATAACTATGCTAGTCTTTAGAATGGCTATCACACACAGCCTGTCATCCCACTGGCCGCATATCACCCATGATCTCACCAACCATGCCAGTGGTGTAAGTGTGGGGCCTATCCCCCAGGCGGATCATCAGTGTCCACCGCCTCACTAGATGAGCTCGATATCTCAACACTCCCCCTCGAGCTCAACTCCATCTCATGTATACCAAGCGAAGCCCTAAATCTGCGGAGCTTCTCTCTGTACCCAATGCTTTGGTGAGACGTCAGCTACCTGATCCTGTGTGCTGACATAAACAAGGTCAACGTCTCCTGCCAAGACCTTCTCTCTGACAAAATGGTAGTGGATCTCTATATGCTTCGTGCGAGCATGAAAAACTAGGTTCCTGGCTAATTGTATACTGCTAATGTTGTCATAGAAAATGACAACTTGTCTATCCACTGATAGACCCAAATCTACAAGTAGCTTTCTCAACCAAGCTACCTCACATGCTGCCATAGCATCACCTCTGTACTCGGCCTTTGTACTGGATAGAGCAACTGTAGGTTGCTTCTTGCTGCTCCAAGTCACAGCAGCACTCCCCAAAGAAAACATGAAGCCACTAGTAGATCTTTTATCTGAGATACTACCAGCCCAATCAGCATCTCTGTACCCATGTACACATATCTCTGTCTCCCAGTTTCATAAAATAGTCTACAATGCAAAGTAGACCTCACATACCTCAGTATGCATCTCAATGCATCCAAATGCGGCTTCCGAGGAACCTGCATAAACTGACTCACCAACCCAACAGTGCATAGCTCAAATCTGGCCTGGTGATCATCATGTAGATCAAGCTTCCTACTATGTGCCTATACATAGTAGGATCCTCCAAAATCTCTCTTGAATCTGCACTCAACTTGCCATTTTGATCCAATGGCACTGAGATAGGCTTACAGCCTGTCATACCATACTTGGACAACATGTCCAAGCCATACTGTCTCTACACAGTAATCCAATACCATGTGGTGACCTAATCACCTCAATGCCCAAGAAATATCTGAGCTCCCCCAGATCCTTCATCTCAAACTTCTGTCTAAGCAAGATCTTTACATCAAAGATCTCTGCATCAAGGTCCCCCGTAATGATCAGATCATCTACATAGATGACAACCCCTCTCACTCTCATTTGAATGCCTAGACAAAAGTTATAAATATATGTACATGAGTGTTTACGTACATGTGCTTGCCTACATAGTGTGTGTGAGATGAATTCCTCACCATCCTTTGTTTGTGCCCACTAGTTGTTCATATGTTAAAGTGCATGTTGATACCTAGTTAACGTATTCTAGGTACATAGTCTATTATCACTTCCCCATGCATTGTATAAAGTAGCCAATAAGAGAATGTACAACTTGGCATGATACACACACACACACACTTATGTATGAAGGTACACATGTACATGCATACACAATTACATTTATATGGATGACTTCTTGCACCGAGTGATATTGCTTTAACTTGATCAATGCTTGATAGTACATAAGCATGTACAACCATATGGACGAAGCTGGTGCTTGCTTCATCGTTTAAGGAGACTCCTACAACCTTGCTACTAGATGAGAACTCAAAGTAGGAGATTTTACTGATGGTGGAAAAGTTTATTTTTCCTTCATATACAAGTAGAATTTGATCTTGCTTGATACTCAAACAGCGTTGATCACATGGATGAATCAATTCATGTAGGAGATTTGAAAATGGGGGCAAAGAGCATGCATGGAAAGACATGTTGTAGTTAATGCAATGGCATTAGAGGGGGAGGGGGGGCATGCATTCAAATTTCAAAGGACAGAAGGTGAGCCTCTTGTCTAAGTCCCACGCTTTTTAAAAAAGCGTGGAGCATGGGATCTACGGCTGGGAAGTGGGGTGGGCTTTTCACGGGAATCTGGGCCGTCCAAAGTACGAAACTAGGCCAAAAATATTGAACTCGGGCATCGGGCTGATGTGGAAGATTTTTGCACGCGTGGCAAGTGAGGTGTGTGACATGGATGTATGCGTGGCTGCAGGGACACGAGGGGGGCACAAGGCAAATGATTGCGCTAAATTTGAATTACATGTGCATCTCTCTCTCTCTCTCTCTCTCTCTCTCTCTCTCTCACACACACACACACACACACACACACATTCACATACACTGTACACCTTATCGATTGGTCTTGCTCTCTTGCAAAATTTTAGTGTATTTGAAATCAGCTGATAGCTCATGCATCCACAGAGAGAGAGGTGAAAAGGATCTAGGAATACTCCATGGCATCTACATATCTTCAATAAAAGAGAGAGAGGAGGGGTGCAGCCGGCTATAGAAGTAGAATCTCCAATCTGCCACCACCAAGCTAGGAAGAGGGACGTGTATTCAATCTGGTAAGGTTCTTTAACGCTCTATCTCTCCAATCTATTTTCTTGTTTTCATGACATTGTTTTATTGTTTTCCTATTGATTAAGAAGGAGCTTGAAGGGAAAAAAATGTTATCCGTAGCTTGTGTTAGCTTGCAAATCAAGAGCCAATCACTAAGTGCTTGATAAAGCACAATGCAATACATTTTATCATTGAGGCTTTTTTAATAATGTCTTGTATCCCTGACTTCGTAATGACCTTGCTGCATGGTGCCATAACTTCTTTTTTGATGATGCATTGCTTCATGAAGTCCTCCACACCCAATTCAAGCCTCTTATGTTTTGAGTAAGCCCGACAATGCATTCCTTTTGCCATAATTTGATCCACAAAAAACCCATTGCATGATGAAGTCTTCAGTGGATACTTCATGTTGTCAAAGCTTTATTCAATCCAATGGAAGCTTGTATACAAAGCTTCAATATCCAAAACTAAAGCTCATTGCGTTCTTTCATTCTCTTATGTCTACACATTTGTCGTCGAGGTGATAAAGGTGCAACACGAGGAGGAGATGATTGTGCTAGAAGTAGTCCAATGGAGGAGGGAGAGAAGGAGGGCATACACAATGTGCTAGAAGCTTTGAATTTAAATCCAAATCCATGTGGAGAGAGCAACCCTCAAGGGTACCTCACTTCTATGAACTTTGAGCTACTATATGACAAATTACCATCTTGTGCATATGATGCAAGAATCCACCCTTCCATATCAACACAACCATCCCCTCATAGATAGCCATCCCCTTCCATATCAACACATGATGTTGTTATGGTTGGTGTAATTCCAACTACATATGGGGAGCTTCTAGGCCTTTTTCAGCTTAGTTATTCCATAATGACTCAAATATGAAGCTCTATTACTTTGTGCCTGTCTAGATGGACATGCCATCTTCTATTAGGAGTTACATGCAAGTTGGGCTTTTTATGGCTGGAAGGTATGGGGAGGAGGGGCAGCCCTTGCTTCTATTGTATGGGCTGGTTATGAAGGCAGCTGTGGGTACCAATTTACCACTCGAGCTATTCTATTTGCAAGGTTCTCTATGTCCATAAGCCATCAATTTACCACTAGAGCTGAATTAAATCTAATGGCCCTATTTTGGATTGATGGACAGATGAAACATAGGAGCTCATCATAGAGGACTTGATCATGAATTGGATTCCAGATCTAAATGAGGTAAGTTGTGTGTGTGTATGTGTTTGTGTGTGTGTGTGTGTGTGTGTGTGTGTGTTTTAATGAATTGGGTTTTTTTGTAGGTTGTACATGATATCAACTTGCCAACGGGTGAAACCAATGCATGCAAGGTCCCCATCCCCAATCTCAATGAGGTATGCATGGTCAAAAGCTAGATTTTTTGGGATAGTACAAGCATTGTTTTCCACATCAACAAAAGAATGGTAATGAGGAGTTGCTTTTCGTAGGTTGATTGGGACACAGCAAATGCTACGAATGAATTTGAAATGGAGGCTTTCTCAGAGGATGCAATGTGTGGCGATACATCGAGTGATGACATTGATCAAGATGATTTCATTCAAGATGAGGAAGAACATCTATGTCCCATAGCTTGTGACATCATGGATGATGCTCAACAAAGCCCATGCCCCAAATCAAGGGATACCTTGGACCCATATTTATATGTCTCAAGTACATTTTTCTCCTTTGACAAGCAAAGCTACAGTTTAATGAAATCGGATCTTCAAGGGGAAATCAATGTGACACTCGATACCTTAAAGACACATGATTGTCGAGGTTTGCTTAATTTGAAAAGGTGGAAGAGGATGAAGGAGGGTTTGTGTGTTGCTCCTATCCATGATGGCGGTCAATACATCTGCTTGAAATTAGCACCCAACCTAAAGATCGCAGCCATTGAAGATTGGGAATGCATCATACAAGCATCTCATCTCCTTCGAGATCGTGCAATACACCAAGGCGAGAAAGACACTATAAATTCAATCAAGACACAATGGTGCACAGATATTCAAAGCCATGGAATTCCAATAAGCTATATCAAAGATTGGATCGTTCTTTGTGGATGCCAGTTGCATGAAAGACATCAGCAAGATGTTCATAAGGTGCGTGCAAGTGAGAAAGAACACAAAAAACCCTCTTTGATTATAGTCACAGATCAGCCTCATGTTCAAGAATGTTTGGTTGACATCATGATTCAGCACAAGGTAAGACTAGTGTCACTTCGGTCCAAGCACAATGGGCCACATAAGCGGGTGGAAGAGTTTGCTTGCCATCGAGGGGGAAAGCCTTCTCGAAGTGGTGGTAAAAAGCGAAGATTGCGAAAATCAAAGCGGTGTGGCTGCCCCTTTAAGGTGGTATTGGAGTATGCAAATGACTCTGATAAGGTTAACATTCTCCTACACAATGTCCATGAAGGGCATGTTCCGGGGTCTAGGGATGATCTTTATTATTTGCCTATTCACCCGCGTGTGATAGCATGCTGCATGGATGACTTATTTGACGTCGGAACATGTCGTCATGTAGCTAAGATGTCAAAATCAAAAGAGCGATTCCATATGGAGAGCTCCTCTCCCCTTGATTGTGTGGTTTTTCGCTTCTTTATGATTCCCAAGGAGGTACAGATGATCGCCTACCAAATGCACACTCAAGGTAACATGCTATACATTGATTGTTTGTTTGCATGTCATGGGGCAATATGATTTAGTCAGCTGTCCTTGTTGATGCAGGGAAAAATTCAGATGATGCTTGGGAGGCAATGTACATGGAAGCACTCCGTTTGAAGGAGCAAAACAAGGTAGCCCACAAAATGGAGGTTATGCAATTCTTTTATGCCTTTTCGTATGGTAGAATTTAGCACCTATGTGACCATTTTCTTATTTTAGGTGATCTATGTTCAACCCTATAATCCAAATGCTATCGATGAATACAAAAGACCATTCATCCTTATCATTCAAGATGCGTGGATGTTGGAGATGGCAATGCGTTTCTCTCCCCATAATGCTTGGGCTGTGGATAGCACATTTAAGACGAATGTTTTTGGTCTACCTCTCTATGCAGCTGTGTTGCCCAACCAAAACGGTGTCGGTATTCCAATTTGGCTAATGATGTGCACAAGTGACGTTGCCACTAATCAAGAGAGCATAGCTTTAGAGCTTACCTTCAAGTTGATCTTCTCAAGAATGTCTCAAACCCGCCCTACTGCCATTGTAATCGACAAATGCCCAATAGAGCTACAAGCCATTCAGAAGGTGGTTAATGCAGATTCTTGTTGCTGGTTTGAAGATAACCAAGGACAACGTCAACAAATCGCCGCGCATGTCTTACTATGTTGGTTTCATGCCAAGAAAGCATGGGTGGAAAACCTTTTGCCACAGGTCTTCTCATACCCTTGTCTATTATGAGTGACAACTAGAGTGCTGGACATGGTTCTGAGTTGTTTTGCTACTTTGCAGGTTTCAAAAGACAAGCAAAATGATGTTTATAATCAGCTATCAAACCTCATGCAAGCAGATTCTGAACAGGCATTTGAAGGAAGATTCCAAGTGTTCTTGCAGCAGTACTCATCACATGTGAATGTATGCCGCTATGTTTCTAATGGTTGGTGTGGGCAGACATGTGTGTGGCGGACACGTTGGCCCAAGTTTGGTCGTCTTTTTCCACATGGAAACGTCGACACAACAAACCTAGTGGAGAGGTTATGGCAGTACATCAAGTACACCCTCTTGGATGCAAAAATCAATAGATCGATATTGGTCCTCTTGCATGCTCTCGTAGGCGACTCTCAGACAGGCACACACATGGGGGGTACTTTACTAGAGTTTTTCAAACAAAAACAAGAGTTAGGTAAATTGCCATTTTTCTTTATGCCATAGTATTTCAGTGGTAGGATTTGCTGCTCTGAATGGATTCTTGTTTTCTTCTCAGCCGATTCTGGACGCTTTAGTATCCAAGGTTCAAGCAAGAGTCACACTGCAAGACTCGCAGGAGGCGAGAGCATCCTTACAAGGTACAAAGATGATTCAACAACGTTGGAAGTGATTGATGAATCAACAATGCTTTTCAAGATCCAAAGCATGTCTAAGCCCACACGATGGTACCATGTAAGCATGCAATGTAGCTACTGTGATTGTCCGGATTGGACATCCAACTGCAAACATCTATATGGGATTCGATTGATATTACAGCATCATTTTCCAAGTCTGTATGCTATTTTGCCTATTGTTGACAATGCACGTTCTTTGGGGCAGCTGCAACATAATGTTGATGTTGGACAAAATGATGAGGGTACCCCATGGCTGAATTTAGAAGGGCAAGATCTTGACATTGGTGAGAATGACCAAGGAATAGGGCTCAACATTGAGCATGGGCAGCATAAAGTAGCAACTAATATTGATGAACAACTAGATCTTTGCATTCAGGACTTCAAAAATATTTTGCAGGGTCTCGAGGAGAGTCTCTCTACATGCGACTCCACACGAAAGGAGTTGATCTTTCAACGGTTGAGGGTTTCAAAAGAGAGTCTTCTTGCATTGGTGGTTCCAAAGGAGGTAGACTTACCTTTGCGAGGCTCCATTCGCCAAATCCAAGCTCATGTGACTCTTACTCGGCTTGGTCATGGTAAGAAACATGAAGGAAGTACTGTTGCTCTTGAGGAGGGGACAACCCCATTACAGCCAACAAAGCGTAATTTCACGGGTACGCTAAGACGTAAGCATCAGCATGGAAGGAGTCGAGTGAGGTTTGAAAAGAGGAATCGTATATTTTGCCCCCATTGCTACAGCAAGACCTTGATGATTGATCCTTTGCAAACACACTCTTGCCATACATGTCATGCATTACTCCCCTTGTCAAGGAGACATGCCCCAGTCGGTTCTGAAGTTGATCTTCTCAACAAAGTTTTCAACTTATGTGATGATTCATCTGTTCAGAATGGAGTGATTATATCTTGTGCATATGGTTTGCACGAAGATGATGAGAGACACTTCAACTTATGCCTCAACAACGGGATTGTGCTTGAAAAGATCCATGCATCTCAACATAGGATCATGCTTGTGTACAGTGGTTGATCGGTAGTACTATCATTGTTGTTGAGAAGACATGTCACAACCAATCAACTAAGATATTTTTTGAAGATTTAAATGCTTCTCTTGTCATGGAAGTACTCTTTATAATGAGATGGTTTCATTTCTCATGCATTGGAATCCATGAGTAAAACTTGAAATTGTCTCTTTTATGTCTATAATTTTTTGTCGCGTTTCAAGAATGCAATCAAACTTGTAACCTTTTTTTGTAGTATATAATAGAGTTTTAGTGTTGCTTGGAATGTCATGTGTTATGGAATGTTTGATTGGAAGGCTCTTGAAGTGTAGAGAAGCTCAAATAAGGTAAGCATATTTTGTTCACTACAAGCTCAACTCTGGTCATTTTTCACGTCCGAGGGTAGCTTTAATGTAGGATTGATGGTAATAAGAGGTCACAAACAACTCCCATCAGTTTTCATAGAGGTTTGAGCATGTCCTATTTTGGCAGCATGCCCAAAACTGGAAATTTCAGGTTTCCCAAATAGGCAGTTTTTGCCAAAGTATAGAGTTTATGCAAAGCAAGAGGTACAAGCAAGCATTGGGGATGCTAGATCATGAAAGAAAGTTGTGGTTTAGTAGCATGCATAAAAAATGCTGATTTGGAAACATTTATGCCTTGTTTAAGTGGATGCATAAACGGCATGTAAGCCGGTTTGACACGTGTGTTGGTGTGGGAAATATATGCCTTGTATTGGTCAAAACACAAGAGTTGAAATCGACTTGGAAATGCATGAGCATTAGTGTTATGTCCGTGTTGGAAATATTATGATATTTGGCTATAGCTATACATCAAAGCTATGTTGGATTAGTAAATGCATGTGTTGCACACTGATTTGGTACAATAAGGGATTTCCAGCTATCTAGTACAATAAAAAAAGCACGCTCTAAACATTCTTCATGATATGAGCGGCATCATCAAGCATTCAAGGTTTTTTGTTGGTCTCTTAGGTATAATGCTAAAGGCTCGTAGTTGAAGCTTGTGGTTTTACATTTTCTATTAAAATTTTGCAGAATGGAATTGGGAAAAACAACCTTACTGCTCACTCGTGTTGGGAAGCTTCTAATCTCAGAGTATGTGTGAAGCTAGAGTATGTGTGAAGCTTAGGTGCTACGCACACACACACACACACATGGATACTTGAATAGGCACCCATTTATGAGCATACATATTACAACTTGTATTTATTTATTTATAGACGTGTATGTATGTATACATGTGTGTGTGTATGTGTGTGTGTGTGAGATAGTCACATGGCACGAGCAAATCAACGCTTCAAGACTAAATAATTGGGCAAATTTGGAAATGACTAAATACATTAAATATGCAAAGAGAGTGGCCTTTGCACCAGAGGGCAATAATCCTACTGCCAAAACATTGACAAGCATAATAAAAACCTAGATTGTACACACTTTACTAAGGATAGAGGTAGACATTCAATGCATCCATAAGAGGATGAACCCATTGTCCAAAACAATATTTAAAAGAGGCAGCAAGGTATAATTAATCATTTGATCGTAGAATGTCATTACAAAAGTAGAATGTCATTACAAAAGTGGGCAAGATATAATTGTTTTAGAATGTAATTACAGCAGATATTGAAAAATGGAGAATTTAATCCCAAAATACTCGCAAAATGCTGCACTAAAACTGTATTGATGGCCCAAAAAACTGAAATTGCTTCAAAACTAAACTGCTCCAAAACTGAACTGATGGCTGCCCAAAAAACTGAACTGATGGCTGCCCAAAAAACTGAGTATGGCTGCCAAGCGTCAAATGTAGTGTGCCGCCTCAAAAGTATGTTTCGCCGATCCAAAAAGTGCCGATGCATTGCACCAAACATGCTTCTTCAGGGTTCACCTAAGCATTTCATGCACCATTGGTGTAGCTCCGTCCTTAGCTTGCACACCTCTTCGTGCTGGAACCAATCCTTTGTAAGCTGCAAACAAATGCCAACAAGCCAAGGATATAACATTGAGCTTCCAATACCTTACCCAATCAAGCCATGCTAAGCTCATTGGACTTACCCATGTCTTGCCTATGCCATCTTGCAGTATGCCGGCAATGAGATACCTCACAAATGTCATCACATAGAAGCCACAATCTGTGCCGTTGGGCTGCTTTGGTACCTGTTCCAAAATTACATATAGGATGTAGACAACAAAAAATCATGCACAAATAGCATATGGACACATAATTCAACATTGATATACCAACGAAACAACTAAGAAAACTAGCCTCCACCTCAACAATCTTTAGGTCTAGCTCTTTTGCAGGATCATAAAGAGCACATTGGACAACTGAATCAGCCACATGCGGCGCCAAGCACTTAAGAGCGCTGCATAAAATACAAAGCTTAGATTGTGTTATGCTTTGTGAGAGAATATGTGACCTACATATTCACAAAGACACTAGTTTTGTACGTATACCTGTATAAGCTTTCCAAACACTCCTTTGGGTCTGTAAGTCCCAAAGAGTCCAAGTACAACAGATAGTTTTTCTTCCCCCGTAAACGAAGCACCCTTTTGTCCTTGTTGACATAAAGCACGAAGAGAGACCAATGGCTCCTATTGCACACAAGACAACCAGCAAAAGTGAAAAGCAGACTCCTATTTGCAATAAATAATTGAGTACTATTCCATTGCCATATGCACACCAGCAAAAGTGAAAAGCAGACTGCTAAATGCAATAAATAAATAAAAATCAGCTGATTACTATTCCGTTGCCATGTGCACACCTGCAAATAATAGGAAAGAAACACAACTCAAGTTTGGACATGTCGATGCCAGCAAAGAAACCCGAAAGGTGTGTGACACGGAGCTCCAACGTCATGGAATACCACATGGAGTCAACGAACAACACCTTCTCAAGAACGGTGCATGGCAACATATTCTCCATCCATCTGTGCATGAAAGGGGGCAAATAAACGCTCATCCATACAACATGACATAGAACACATGACAAGTCTATCAAACTTACATTCCAAATAGATTCATAGTTCTAGTTGATGCCTCATCAACAAAGATTGCCTTCAAAAGTGGCTCATCTATTACTGCATACAGCTTATACCTCGTGGAATTGAACTCAATCTCAACCCCTGAATTCAACCTGCAATGGAAATCCCAATATCAAAAGAGAAAATAAAAAACAAATGCTGATCTTACAATACAACAAGGGCACACAAAACTGCCAATTAGTTGTGACCCACTAACCTAGATCTTGCAACATTACGTTTTGCTATTCGTAGCCATCCTTCCCCTTTCTTTACCACGGCAACATGCGAGTTAGAGATCTCAAATGTGAGCTTGATATTGTTGCTCGCCTCAGACAAAGTTGGAGAAGATATATTAATTGGCACCGTGGTATTGTGATTTTGCATTGCACGAGAAGATCGAGAAGATCTAACAGGCAACTTCTTCCTTGTAGCTCCACATGCCTACAAAAAGAAAAGAAAAGAGACCTTACGAAGACTTTAATGTTGCACCCATGCAATCTCAAGAAAGCATATAACACATAGTAGAGTAGAGTTCATTATATTTATGTCTATCTACCTTGTCTACCTCCAAACCTTCTTGCATTGGTTTGCTAATCTTCATAAATTGAAATGACCAGTCAAGTGCCTCGTCCACTGTGCTTCCTTTTAGATCATCCATCTACAACGAATGACAAGGCAACATAAATAATATCATAAATAGACTAAAGAAATAGCTCTAAACAAAAGAGAGAAAAAGGAGCACTTACTAGCTTCTTGACACCCATAATTTTTTCCATGTCTACATGTTGCGCAACATTCTCACCAATTTTCAAATCCTACAAACAAGATTGTATAATTACGCAATGCATGATATGGAATGTAAACCGTGATAGTGAACTTAGGCCATATCAATGTAAACCATCACCACTAAGCATGCATGACAATATACCAAAAAGAGAGCAAAGAAATAGTACAAACAAAGATAGTGATAAAGAGCAACACTTACCGTCTTGGTGCTGGCCTTTGAACCCATCCCTCCTTTTGTAAGCTTTTGCTCATCGTCACTCTCAATCTTTTTCTCCCCATCATTTTGACCATGGTGCTCATCGTCACTCTCAAACTTTTGCTCCCGGTGCTCATCGTCACTCTCAAGATTTTGCTCCCCATCATTCTGACCATGATGCTCCTCGTCACTCTCAAGATTTTGCATCTCTTCTTGCTGGTCAAGGTCATCCATAACAATGTGTAACCATGCAGGTAAAGGTTTGACCTACACACATATCTAGTAGCTAAGCCAGTGTACTTATTATATATAACACACACACACATACGACATACAAAACACACACATATGACATGTACGTATAACACATTCATACACACACCTTAAAACAACACCCATGATTTTGCAAACTATAGTAATCAAGACCAAGACACTAAACTAGGGCAGATTTAGTAAACTATGACCATGTCTAGACATCAAGACCGGGACACTAAACTAAGGCAGTTTTGGTAAAAACTATGGTCATGCCATATTTTGCTAAACCATGACATGACATGACACACATTGCATATGCACACATACTCATATGCATGCACACACATGCATATGATATGACATAGAAGTAAGATCTTGTGTAAATATGTTTGTGTATGCATGTATGTGTGTGTGTGTGTTCTCGAGACTCATTTGATTATACACAAGGATGTACACACATATGCATATACACACATACTCATATGCATGCACACACATACATATTCATTTGCATGCACACACATGCATGCACACAAGCATAGTCACTCACAAGGGAACGAGATTGTGAACTTGTTTTGAGAAGAGAGGACTATTTGGAACGAGAACATGAAGCTTAAATCAAATGGAATGGGACGTTATTTGCATGAGTGCAATGCATCCACTTGACAATGGACACTCACTCACATGCATGCGCACATGCATTTACATTTACTCACACACATACCCATGCACACACCTTAAAAGTACAAGCACACATATGACATATACATACAACACATATATGGCATATACGTATAACACATACACACACATGCACACACATACATGCCTTCAAAGAATACCTATAATTTGCAACTATGGCCACGTCTAGTAATCAAGACCGAAACACTGAACTAAGGCAGTTCTGGTAAACTATGGTCATGCTACATCCATGTTTTAAATAAAGGTCAATGGTACTAAACAATGGTAATGTCTATTAACAAGGGCATGTGTGTGTGTGTGTTCTTGAGGCTCATTTGATTACACACAAGCATAGTCACAAGGGAAGGAGGAGAACAGGAACGGTTCAGAGAAGAGAGAACTATTTGGAACAGAAACATGAAGCTTAAATATAAGAGAATGGGATGTGATTAACATGTGTGCAATGCATGCACACACACTTGATAATGGCAATTTCAAATTACCCAAGGATGCAAAACAAACACATGCTTTGTAGACATACATGGCCTAATCAAAACCACGTATGTTTGAGAGGCTTATTTGAATTAAAAAGATTATGCAATGCAATAGCATATCGGCTCGAACATGTTGTAAAATCATATGCTCCAATGCGTTGCAACATGCATCAGAACTGGAAGGTGAAAATTCTCATTTTTTGCAAGCCTTACTAAATGTAAGAAATGCAAGAAGTACATGGCATGCACGGATGGGAAATTACACACATACTCCAAAGTCATAATATGTACAACAAACACATATGGCATGTACGTATAACACACACACATATACATGCATGCACACACTTGACACACACAACATATACATATAGCACACATAGATGGCATATACACACATGCCTCAAAAGGACAACCATGATTTTGCAACTAGGGTGATGTTTAGTAATCAAGACCGGGACAATGAACTAAGGCAGTTTTGGTAAACTATGGTCATGCTATAGACATGCCTTAAATATAGGTCAATGATGCTTGTCTACAAAATTTGTTTTTACCTTAGTTTAATGTTAAGTCATCCTAACTCAACAAGATGCATCAAGATTCAACTGCATGTGACTATATGCTTTACATATGTGTAGCACACACATGATCCAAAACAAAAGACTAAACAATCATGATATTTATGAAAACAAGAGACTATAAACTTCTTTTCGGAGCATGTAGACTTACTTTTGTATGTCCATGAGCTGCGATTCGACTCTCAATTTTGGCCAAGCGATTTGCAGCCGTCGACATGTAGGATGTCATCGCGTCTTTCACCCACGAAGCAATGTAGTCCTCCTTTGTGCCTGTCCTAAACACCTCTTCAAGATCGTTCCATGCTTGCTCCGCTTTCAAAGTCTGCGCATGCTCATATGTCAGCCGATTCCTCTCAAATTTTCTATCCTTGTCATGAAATCTTTTTTCTGCTTGTCTTTTCCAACTGCTTGCATTAGGATGAGGGAATATGCGGCTTGGGCGAGATGCCATTTGCTTGTTGGTTGGGCGACCAATAACACGCTTAGGGATTTTAACTTGTAAGCCATGCTTTTTTCGGAGGTGCTCCTCCATCCGAACCCTCTTTTCAATGAAGGCTTCGCTCGTCGGACATACATTGCTTGCACGACATTGACGAACGAGCCTCCCATCTGGGAGTTTAACTTCCACATATGGTAGGGGGATGCTTGATATTGCCTCTTTTCCATGCGGAGCTTGGACTACATCTACCGGCGGCTCCAAATTTTCATGCACATTTGATGCAGCCATACCCATTCTAACCTCCAACTTTTTTCGTGGCCTTTTGTTAAGGCTATCAGGGGCAGCCCCTTCTTCAAATGTTCCACCTAAATTTGGTGATTTGGGCAGAGTCGAGGCTTGCTTCTCCAATTTTGGATCCAACCCATCGTCGTCTCTACCCTTGCTGCTTCCTTGCCCTGCAACGACCTTCTTTCCCAGCTTGCAATCTTGTTGTGCAAGAGCCTTCTTGCCCTTGCCCTGTTGGTTTCTAGGTGCCATTCCCAAAAAACCCTGCTCTGCTGCACCTTACAAATCTCTATGAAGAGCCACTCTCCAATTGCAAGCCAACCTTAGTGCAAAAAATCAGCTTTGAATCTAGCCTGTATAAATATGATCCTGGCCCAGTTCACAACCGTGGATCCCATGCTCCACGCTTTTTTAAAAAGCGTGGGACTTAGTCAAGAGGAAGGGCAGCAACATAACTAAAGCATTAGAGTCACCATCTGCATGCATGCACATGAAAAAGACACAAGCGAAGATATGCCATCTGAGCAGCTAAGCATATGCACCTTCATCAATCTATGCAGCCGACCCTCAAACATCGATGAATTGTATTTTTCTTGGAAACTAAGCATTCAAGATGAAAACCCAAATCCAAGCAAACTGGAAAGAAAATGGGAAAATAGACTCACCTTCCATGGCTTGCATGTTCGCAATATCAAGATGATGTAAGAGAGACAAAGCACATTGACATACACAGGGACCTTGCTGTACCCTCCATCTTCCAATCACTCCTTAATTACATAATGCGGAGCTTGCTTGCATTCGTGTATCTCCATACTAGTCCCACGCTTTCTGCCTGTACATGAAAACACCTTCCAATGCAAGCTGTGCTTCTTAAGAAGATCCAGTAGAGCCAGCTATGGCAGAAGTTTTGTATCTTTGGTGGCAGCTCCTCTGCGTAAAGAGGATGGAGCCGGGCCGGGAAAGAACAAGAACCAAATGAAGCAGGAGAGATGGTTTTGGGGGGGCAGGGGGGGAGAGAGAGACGGCTAACAGAGAGAGAGAGAGAGAGAGAGCTAACAGAGGGAAGGGGGAGAGAGAGAGAGAGAGAGATGCAACCGTGCTGGTTTTAGGATTAGGGTCTGCCGCGTCAGGTCCGCCAGATGCCAGAGTGAGAAGGACAAGAAGAGCCACGCACGCAAAAATCTTCCACATCAGCCCGATGCCCGAGTTCAATATTTTTGGCCTAGGTTCGTACTTTGGACGGCCCAGATTCCCGTGAAAAGCCCACCCCACTTCCCAGCCGTAGATCCCATGCTCCGCGCTTTTTTAAAAAGCGTGGGACTTAGACAAGAGGGAAGGCGAGGCCGGAGCAGGCGAGAAGAACGTTTCTAATAGGCATTGGGAAAAGCGAAAATATCGGGCCGAGGTAATCATCGAGGTCGCATGTGGACGGACTGGAGGAAAAGGCCGAGACCGGATGGGAGATGGTGGGTTTAGTGCGCAAGCGCAGCGTTGCATTTTTTTTTTCTTCTTGCAATTGCAGGAAGATTTTCCGCTGGTCCGCTCGTACATTCTCTTTTAAATCCCCTCGACAACCTGCATTTCTAAGAGCCTTGTCGCACAACTTGCGTTTCGTCGAGCTTTTTCGCCTGCAACTGCTGTGTGTGAATCTACAGCCATGGCTTTGACCAGTGCCCCTAGCCCCTCCTTTCAGTTGCCCTGTGCATCCAGCAGAGCCGAATTCTTGGGCGGCGCCCGCGACAAGCTGCGTGTCCCTTGCCCGCCTGCCTCCGCCAACAAAAGCCCCAAGGCTGCTCCCAGCCTCCATGTCCGGGCTGTCCAAGCTGCCGAACCGGCATCCGCCGCTCAAAAGTTCGTTGAGCCCACCCTGCCTGCTTCCCAATCCGCTTCTAATTGGTCCGTTACCAGTTGGAAGTCCAAAAAGGCCTTGCAGCTGCCCGAGTACCCAGATCAAACTGCGGTTGCGGATGTTGTGGACATCCTTGAGAAGTACCCCCCTTTGGTCTTTGCCGGAGAAGCCAGATCTCTTGAAGAGAAGCTCGGAGAGGCTGCTCTTGGGCGGGCCTTCCTGTTGCAAGGCGGAGACTGTGCTGAGAGCTTCAAAGAGTTCAATGCCAATAACATTAGGGACACATTCCGTGTGCTGCTTCAGATGGGCGCCGTGCTCATGTTCGGAGGCCAGATGCCAGTCGTTAAGGTAATAATTTGAAAAGAAAACCTTCCCCTTCTCTAGTGCTGCATGGGTTGTACTTGAAATGCGTGTCTCTGTTTGTGGTCACCAGGTGGGTCGGATGGCCGGGCAGTTTGCTAAGCCGAGGTCGGAAAATATGGAGGTGAAGGACGGGGTCTCGTTACCGAGCTACAGGGGGGACAATGTTAACGGGGATGCCTTCACAGAGAGGGCAAGGGTGCCCGATCCCCACAGAATGGTGAAAGCATATAGCCAGGCTGCGGCCACCCTCAACCTGCTGAGGGCATTTGCAACGGGAGGGTACGCTGCTATGCAGAGGGTCACTCAGTGGAATCTGGACTTCACCAGCGGCAGCGAGCAGGGCAGCAGGTGCTTGATGTCTTAATTAACTTTACACTTCGTGCTAATCCTGTACATTGCAGCAGCAATGAGAAAAATGGCGTCTTACTCTTGTGTTGGACACTTGAAATGGGGTATTTTTGCAGATATCTAGAGCTGGCTAACCGCGTCGATGAGGCCCTGGGGTTCATGGCTGCCTGCGGGCTTACTATCGACCACCCCATCATGACCTCTACCGAATTCTGGACATCGCATGAGTGCCTCTTGCTCCCATACGAGCAGGCCCTTACCCGGCTTGATTCCACATCAGGCCTCTGGTACGACTGCTCCGCCCACATGCTCTGGGTGGGCGAGCGGACAAGGCAGCCGGACGGTGCCCACATTGAGTTCTTGAGAGGAGTTGCGAACCCTCTTGGCGTTAAGGTGCGGTATTAGTTACTAACATGTGATCCGGCTGACAGTTTAATTAGACGTTGAGTTCTAAGCTAGTTTTGTTGTGTGGCAGGTGAGCGACAAGATGGATCCGGCAGAGTTAGTAAAGGTGTGCGAGATACTGAATCCGCAGAACAAGCCGGGTAGGCTAACAGTGATCGTGCGTATGGGAGCTGAAAAGCTGCGATTGAAGCTGCCACACCTTATCAGGGCTGTGAGGCAGGCTGGCTTGATCGTGACGTGGGTTAGCGACCCCATGCACGGAAACACAATCAAGGTTCCGTCGGGGTACAAGACGAGGCCATTCGACGCTATTCTGGTGAATAGGATTACTCTGTTAAGCTACAAGCATGCTGGACGTTACCGGACGTTCGTATTGGCAGAATGTATATTGGACGTTTGTGTTAACGGAGTGTTTGCCGGATGTTGGTATTGACGGACGCCGAACTTACCGTGAGACTTTTTTTTGATGCCAGGGGGAGGTGAAGGCATTCTTCGACGTTCATGACGAGGAGGGTAGCCACGCAGGGGGTGTCCACCTGGAGATGACAGGGCAGAACGTGACGGAGTGTATCGGGGGGTCAAGAGCCGTCACGGTGGATGACTTGGCGTCCCGCTACCACACCCATTGTGACCCCCGCCTCAACGCCTCCCAATCGCTCGAGATCGCCTTCATCATCGCCGACAGGCTCCGCCGCAACCGCCAAACCCAGATCCTCTAATTTTCTGTGGAAAATAGCCACCACCCTTTAGTGTCAAGCATTTTCTTACACGTCAAGCCATCGTGTGGTGTTTAGTGATTTGTGCGTTACGGCATTCATTGCTTCTTAAAAGTTGATGTCAAGTCATGCTTGGCTCAAAAGCATGGTTGATTTTTAATCTATTTCTACATGTATATTCATGCTGCAAGGGACAAGCTCTACCCACCATGAGCACATCATTATGGGTGACCATGAATCATCATACGTGCGAGCATATCATTATGGGTGACCATGAATCATCATACGTGCCTTCAGTTGATGAACTCACGAGTCTGGAGTATTAACTTTTTAGGCACCAGAAACGACGTTTCTTTCTTCCTTTACCAAAAAAACGTGATCTTTGTCTCTTTTCCACTTCACTATCTCAAAAAGGCGAGGGACTTGTAAGTTGTGAAGGCTTATTTTGGCATTCTGCCCTTTTTTATTGAAGCACAATGGAATTCGGAGTGCCACTTATTCAATATTTGTAATTTGTTGGCTTAGCTATGGTAGAAAAGTAAAATAAAAACTTTGCTCCAATGAGCACAAAGACTAACATAGAAGAGTGTAGCAACAATCGGACACAAAAACCTGACATAGAAGGGAGGAAAACTCTTGCACTCAAAAAGCATCCTAAAGACCAAAAGCAAAGAATCAAAAAGGGAATTTCCAAATGAGGACATAACCTTAGACCTTAGCTTAAGTTTTTAATAAAATACTCACAATTGAATCTTACCTAATTCTGTTAGTTGGACTTTAAAGTCCTAGATAAATCCAAACCATGGATAAGAAAATAATCCATGTTTTGAAGTAATCTAATAGTTCTTAAAGAAGTTAAAGAGAAGCATGGATCTTAGAGAAAGAATGGATGAATTGTAGATGATTTAAATTGAAAATTGATCCTAGATAAACATAAGATAACTCACAATCTTAGGTTTATGGTTATTAAACACATGATCAAGTCATGAAAGAGGGTGGGTGAAATTTTAGAGGGAAATTAGTTTTAGGTCCAGATTTGTAGAGAGAGATTTAGCTAAGTGATTAATTTTACAGATATAAGTGATGAATAGGTTCTTTGAATTAATTTTAATAAACTTAAATAGTATAAGGATAAACGTATTTCAATTTTTTGAATTATAGATGTAATAAATTCTAAATAGTGGTGAAGTTATGCCTTGATAGACGGAGAAGGTATTAAAAAGTGACCTAGACGCATGTAAAACAAGTGAGAATAGTTATTAAATAATGAAGTTAAGAAGAATTAAGTTATCTAATTAGTAAAAACTAATGTTAGGATCTTAGCACACTTGGAGAAGAAAATTCTAATTTTTCAACACAAAAATTAGAGCATAATATATACTTGCACAAATTGAAAGCGTAAACTTTTTTTAATTAAATAACATAAATAAAAGAGAGAATAAAGTTGAAGTCATCGTCCATACAAGGTTGGGTTGAATCTCCCTTGGGTAGAGTGTGGTCTTTGTACCACTCTTTCATATTTATATGTAATAGAAAAAGTGTTGGCTTTTCAAAAAGATAATTTAAAAACCAAAGTGTAAGTAAGTGCTTTTGCATTTTTGAGCGTGTAAACTTTGTAAAAATATAGCAAGCATTAATATAAAGTCTTGGGTCTATCAAAAATATAAATTATTATTTGGTATGTACAAAAGTATGAGGTCTTAGTCTTACAAAAATATTGATGTCTAAATATAAAACCATAAAAGGTGTTCACAAGTCTACCAAATATCTCATAGTGATTCAACACATGTTTCACTCGTAATTAACATATAATTCACAACACATTCTTTGCCTTCATTCAAAAAGCTAATTAAACACATTAATCTTGGAAGATGATTCAAAACATCACATCTAAAAATAAGAATCTCGAAATAAAATAATGGACATTCTTAAAGAGGTTAGGTCAAGGGTTGCAATTGACCTTAGTTGCATGGATGATATGAGCGGATGAGATTTTGGTAAGAATGAATTTTTTTTTTGACATCCATTTGGCATCTTCAATAGGATGGTTCTTAAAAGTCACAAGATACTTAACATGAGCGTTACTTGTGCATAGAGTGATGGTCTCATGAACAATAATAGACTTTTCTTGTATAATTTTGAAAGCTCGATAAAATTTAGGAGTTAATTTTAGCATATATTAGTTTCTTATCATTAATTTATCTTTTTATTTTTAATCTTTTTAATAAATAAATTAATATTATTATTTCTTAGAAGCATATGAGGCGGAAATATATTTTCAATAAATTTAGACATACTTGGATTATAAAAAATACCTTTATTTGCTCAAGAGATTTGTGGTTGACTCGTGAAATATAACAATCCTTGTTGAAATCTTTAAAAACTGCCTCAATAGCATTGAGACGACGAGCCATCTTAATGGATGTAGGATCTATCTCCTTTAAGGATATATACCTACATACATAGTAATCATGTGTACTATTTATCAATACATAACTTGTGAGCGCATGAGAATACTAAATAAGCAATATAACTTAGTGAATTAATGAGAAGATTTGTACCTCACCAAGCTTTGCATTTTGTAAATAGTCTCTATTTTCTTGTCTCCACAATAAACTATAGCAATTGGAAGAATAAACTATGCATAGAAAAAATAGAAGTTAGTATATGAGCTTACAAATTATGTACCATAAAGAGAAAATGAATAAGCGAATAGTTATATACCTGTAATATCTTGTGCCAATGATGTGTCTTGAGGTCATATAATTGTTCCTTTTCTTTATTTTTGGTCTTTGTGAAGGCACTCTTCAATGAATGCATTACTCCCATTGGTGTACGAAAAGAGGCAATCACACTTTTCACCTTATTGTGCTCTCTCTTGGTTAATACCCATGGTACCTTTGATAGGACTATGTTGCCACTCTCACTTTCAATTAGCCATGCCCTTTGAAGGCGTCCAATGTTTTGTAAGTCATCCCTTGCACCCTTTGTATCTCTTTTACCAATTAAATGGTCCCAAATATTTGTTGCCACATTCTTTACGACATGCATGGGATCTATGAGATGACTGATCTTTATGTCACACCGATATGGAAGTCGAAAGAAGATTGAGTGTCTAGACATCCCATTTAGTGGTGGATTGAGAGTGTTTTTCCTTGGCTTAAACCAATATGTACCTCTTATCACAAGTGATGTGAGACATCATGTGGCACATACTTGGGATGTGAGGGAGGGAGAAATGGATGATGTTTTTCATACACCACCTCAAGTGTAGAGGGTCTTTCTGAAACAAGTGATGGTCCACAAATTGGGCATGCATGATGTCCGAAGGTTGCCAAACCTATTTTAAAATTGAAATGATTGAGATAGAGATATAAACTTAAAGTTTAAAGGTTAAAGCCTTATGCATATAAGATTTAAGTAGGTACCTGAGCACTGCGAGAACCCAGGATAGTCATGCATGGTCCAAAGCAAAAATCCTTTCACCTCCATCTCATGCCTATTTATTGGCTCATATATTTTGATACCTCGCCATAGTGTCTCAAGATCCTCAATCAAAGGCTTGCGGTACACATCCATGTTTGCCACCTGATACTTGCAAGGACAGTAAGCATGATATGACCTTTCTTGATTGCCATCTGTTGAGGGAGGTTGTAATTCACCAATACAATAGGCCAAGTAGACCATGATGTGAACTTGAAGCCAAATGGGTTAACACCATCCATGTACAAGCCAAGACATAAGTGATGAGGCTCCTCTTTTGACTCTAGCCCATTGATGCTCCACATGTTGCTATGCCGATGAATTAGCTACGATCCTCATGATGCCATTGGTCGAGCGATGAGGAGCATGCCATGTCATGAGTTTTGCAATGCCCTTACATTTAAACATGTGTTGGATGCGAGGAATGATAGGGAAGTGTCTCAAAACCTTTCGGGGAACTTTACATTAGGAACTCAATGGAGTCTTTTTGGGCCCTTTAATTTGCCATGAGGTTATGGCATTAGGACCTCAATGGAAGGCTTCTTGGGCCCTTTTATTTGGCAGTTTAAGGAGTCAAACCTTTTCTCTTAAGAAGAAACGTTTTCTAATTAGAAGCTTCAAAACGGCTACTTTATTCAAGTTTGAAGTTTGGGGGGAAAATGGAATTTAAAATCTAGCGGACAAAACCATATCATGTACCATATCTATGGAAAGCTCTTGATGCGTAGATCACGGATCTATAACCTCCGCTCAAATCGGAGCTTGTATGTAGAAGTTATGGAGGTCCGAAAATTGTAAAATTGCCTCCCCCCCCTTTTTGGGGAAAAAAGTGCACCCTTTGACCACTCTTACACCTCTCTTACAAACCCAACATTTCAGTCCACATGGCAACCCCCCATTTGGCTATTCCTTAATCACCTTGATTAGGCTTGGGCAAATTAAAGGGCCCAAGAAGACCCCATTCACTTCCTAATGGAAACGTTTAACTTTTTGACAAATAGGAGCCCGCCATGTAAGCAAAAACCAATGGTTTGTAAGAGAGGTGTAAGAGTGGTCAAAGGGTGTACTTTTTCCCCCAAAAAGGGGAGGGGGTAATTTTACAATTTTCGGACCTCCATAACTTCTACATACAAGCTCCGATTTGAGCGGAGATTACAGATCCGTGATCTACGCATCAAGAGCTTTCCATAGATATGTTACATGATATGGTTTTATCCGCTAGATTTTAAATTCCATTTTTCCCCCAAAATTCAAATTTGAATAAAGTAGCCGTTCTCCATTGAGTTCCTAATGATCTCCTTGCAAATCATCCCTATAACGGCTCTCCCCATATTGTAGACATTGTGTTGCATTTTTATTAAACCCTCTAAATAGCATGCAATCCTTGGGACATGCGTGTATTTTTGTGTAATCCATACCTAGCATAGAGAGCATTTTACGACACCCATCTCATGAGTTTGGTAATAGATTTTGAGAGGGAAGAATCTTCTTGAGAAGCCTGCAAAACAAAACATAAGAAATCATATGTCAAAATATTAGCAAGGAGAGTATATAGAACATGAAACATTTTCTATTTGAGAGAATAGAATGAGGTGGTCTTATCGAAGAAGACTTATGACACTTGCATCACTCCATCCATAAGTTGTTTGCAAGTTCAATAGCTCCAAGTTTGCTAGCAGTGTGGAGTACGAACATCTCTCATTATACAAAGGGGTGCTTGCCTCTCTATGCAAGGTTTCCTCCTCTTGTGACATTAGAGCTTGCTCACTATCATCTATCACCTCCCATCCAAATAAGTCATTCACCATGTCATCCATGATGAGATTCTCTTCCCCCTCATGTGGCAATGGTGGAGGCACCTCATTCATTGGTTGGGTAAGATGAGTCTCAGCCATGCTTTCCATATGAATCCTTGCCACCTTCCGCACTCTACTCAATGTCACCGAATGGTGTGGCATGTTACCTAGCACTCAATTATGGTTTTCCTCCATGTCATCATCCGCACTTGGTCATGCCACTGCCTCATGAAGACCATGTGTCCGGACATGCTCAATTGTTATATGACATTGTCGTGTATATTGGCCCTTGCATCGATCACACACACAACAATTTTTTTCTCTCAACCATGCCTCGAAACCAACTTCCGGCCCCTTGATGATCATTGTCAGACATCTTTAACTTGGCCAAAACTGATTTAGGGTTCATACAAAACACACAACATCCAGAAGTGTAAACAGAAAAATACCTAGGTTTTCGTTCCTCAACAGTGAACACATCAGTGTTTTTTCGGTGCCCAGTAGGCGAAATTTTGCTGCTCAGTAGAGCAAATCTAGTAGCGAAATTTCGTTGTGCTGAGCAACGACATGTGAACTGAGACTCCCGCCTAAAACGGCACCGAGACAGGTGTTAATAGCTACCTACTTTCCCTATCTTGCACATGCATAGGTTGTGCCTGCAGCCCGACTATTCCTGTCACCACACCTCTTCTCTCAAGGCTTTTGTATTAATCAACTCTCCCTCTCCAAGGAAAGCCCTCTTTTTTGCTTTCTCCAAGCTTTAATGGAAAGCTTCAATCTTTGCCTTATTCCAAGCTTTCATGGAAAGCTTGTTCATAGCTCAATGTGAGCTTTTCCCCTTCCTCTCTCTTTCCTTCCCCTGTCTCCCTTCCTCTCTCTTTCCTCTCCCTTGCCCTAACCGTAGCCTAATGCATAGAGCTCTAGTAGAGAGCTTTGATGGAGAGCTCTCCATCAAAGCTTTCTATTTAGCATTCTATGCATAGAGCTAGGGTTTAGGGCACTCACCTCTTTTTGCTCTTGTTCTCCTTGCTTGCTAATGTGTTAATGAGGACTAACTTTTTTATTTATTATGTTCTTTTTTTGTAGGTTTATTCAAGTGAACAAGGGTTTGGGCATAGCCTCTCATACGGTAAGCCCTGCATCTTCATTTTGGCTTATGCTTCTTGTCTTTGTGTTTTTGCACCCTTGGGTGCCGGGGATTAGGGTTAGGTCAATAGGCCTCTTGCAATAGGCTAATGCATAGCCCTTATGCAATAGGTCAATGGGCCTTATGCATATCTCTTATGCAATATGTTTATACATAGCCGTATGTATAGGGCTTATGCATAAGCCTTCTGTAATAGGGCCTATTGCATAAGCCTTATGCAAAAGCCTTATGCAATAGGGCTTATGCATAAGTTTTATGCAATAGGTTTATGCAAAGCCTTATGGTTAGGTCAATAGGCTTATGCAATAAGCCTTATGCATAGGCTATGCACTTATGCATAAGGCTTATGCAATAGGCCTTATGCATAGGCTATGCACTTATGCATAGCCTATGCATACTCTATGCATAGTGCTTATGCATAGCCTATGCATAGTGCTAATGAACTAATGTTTTGATTATTATGATAATTTTTGTAGGTCTATTCAGCGAACAACCACCAAGGGTTCCGGCCACATAGCGGTTCATATGGATTTGGCTAGAAGAGGTAAGCTCTTTTTTTTCATTCTTTGTTTATGCTTCTTCTCTTTGTGTTTTTGCACTCTTGGGTGCCGGGGATTAGGTTTAGGTCAAGATCCTATGGCCCCTATGCATAGCCTATACATAGGGTATGCATAATCTATGTATAGGCTATGCAGAGGGGATGCATAGGCTATGCAACGGCTCTGCATAGGCTATGCATAAGGGTATGCAGAGGCTTATGCATAGAGATATGGGGCATTGTTATATGCCATCTAGAATGCTGCTTATGTTAAGTTAGGAGTGGTTATCCACGAGTAGGTAGTTATAGTGGAGGTAGTTATCCACGAGTAGGAGTGGTTATCCACGAGTAGGTAGTTATAGTGGAGGTAGAGCTCTCGAACTTCTCACTATTCTTCTCTTGTAAAAGAGGAGTTGCCTTTGGCTTTAGTAGTGGGGAGCGTGTGGAAAGTCTTCAAAAGCTATCATCCGAGAAGGGCACTATCCACCTTGCTTGTTTAAGCAGTATTGTAGGAGGTCTTAACAATGTTTTGATATCACATGTGTTTTTTTGTCTAAGCTTTAAGCATGGCTTTTGTTAGAGCAATCGTGTTTTGTTGCCTCATGCATGTATGTATATGCAATGTTGATCAACCCCTCACACAAGACCCTAATGTGGCAAATTTGCTATCTATTATAAATGAACAATATGGGCAGCAAGGTTGGTCTTAGTTTACTCAAAAACAGGTATGGTTCCATCAAAACTTTTCACATACACAAAGTTAATCTTTTATGCATCTTATAAGTCTTATTTTTTAATCTTATATGCAGGCGGGCTTACAATCGAGACAGTTGACACCATGGGGGCAATCTACCCCACTTGGACAGTCGGGGCAGACCACACCTTTGATAGGCGCGGGCCAAGTGGTGCAAGCCCATCACAATATGGTTATGATGAGCCTACACCACCTTCCTTGACTAGATCCACCCCCGCTCCCTCACGTCCATCTTCACCACGTGAGCGACGATGAAGTAGTAGGGATTTTGGGAGGGTAGTAGACGTGCTAGCGGGGGGAGAGTAGGTTGCTTTTGCTTTGGCAAAAGCAAAACTACGTCTCCCAATGTGTCTCCCCAACAAGGGGGCTCTTCATCTACACATTATGAGCCAGTCCTCCTCAGGAGACCCATTCCACCAGTTGATCCACGCACCACCCTACCACCATACACTGTGGATGTCGATGGTTCCTTGTGAGATGGATGCACGAGGAAAGCAAGTCATGAATCGCATGCATGTACTTGCAAACCTAGAGTTCATGAACTCCTTCAAAAAGTGGAAAGAACAAGATGAACTTTCAAAGCAATACGTCATTGATGTGCTTAAGTCGGAGTTCCCTGTTCCACATGTGGGTCTTTGCTTCTGTGAGGAGTGGATGAAGAGACGAATCAAGCTTTTGCTATCTAATAGGAGAGCAAATATCAAGAGAGCAGCAAAGAATAATTTGGAGAAGCCCAGTGTTTGTATGGTCGAGGAGTGGAGGCACGCACGCAACTTCGTGTGAGAAAGCACCCACGTGCTTTTCAACAACAAGCGACGATGAGTGCTTCTTCCTGACTACGAAAGCGAGGGGCTTCACACTTCGGCACTGGAGGAAAGTCCTCCTTCATTGCTCGTTTCGTAAGTACCGTTTTTAGTAATCATTTCTTCTCCTCTTTCATTTTGTTTTGTACTATATTGTTTTCTTTAACTAATTGTATTGTTTTTTGTAGAGGGAGGCTATTGGGACCCAACAAAGGAGGAGTGCGACTATGGGTACAAAGCCCCCCATTCACAATTATGGGCATGGATGTGTACATGAGGCGTACACTTGGATGATTCTATTTTAGGGACTCAAGTAGATGAGGTAAGTGAACCTAAACCCTTCTCTTTTTTACGCCTCATTGTATTTCATTGCCCTTGCTTATCTTGGGCTTGATGGCATGTATGTAGGATGAAGGGGAAGTGGAAGAGGAGGATCCTGACTATGAGGATGAAGCTGTAGGAAGTGAAGAGGATGATGAAGACAATGATGATGATCACTTAGAATCCAATGAGGATTCTAGTTAGCCACTCTTCATTGTAGACATTTTTCGTATATATGGCCAAAGACCCGACATTTACATTCTTGAATAGTTCAAGTGTTTCTTATGTTTGTGTCATAAAACTGAAACTATGACTCTGTTTGATTTAAAAAAAAAGAGTTGGGACAGAATGGGGAGTCCTGTGCTACAGACTCCCTAGTCTACCCTAGATCTTTTTTTTACTACACAAAGCTTTCACTGCTGGACAGCGCAAATATTTTGCTGCTATTTGTGCTGCTGATCAGCGAACCCATTGCAACGAAAATAACAGCATTTCTAGCAACGAAAGTAGCCTGACATCTGCCTACTCTTCTAGTTATAAAAACAATGCTATTTTTGCTACTACATCCTCATTCTATTATTGTAGTGGAGGATTGTCAGCACCAAAACAAGCACAAGATGGAGTGCAACCTCGCCAAAATGAGAAGAGAAGATGTACCGTGTTTGTAAGATTCCTCCCTCTAGCTTTTGAGGTGTGCACGTGTGAGAACCTTCCCTTCTGATCTTGTTATTATTATTCCTCTCTTTGAAATAAAAGAAAGATTCTATTTTACCCTATTTTGACCTGGAGAGAGAAAATGTCTAGAGAGAGATAATCCAAAATCAAGATATTTTTGATATAAAAATCCTCCTAGTGTCTAAAATGGTTTCCCCTGAAACAGAAATTCAAAAAGAACTTTCCAATGTGCAATTGGAATTAATTGAAAATAGATAAAAAGGACCTTAGCCTAAGGGTCCAGATTTTCAGAAATTTCTGGATTATGGTCCAATTAAGATTCCTATAGACCAATAAGATTAATCCGAATGTAGGGAGGAGATAAATTGAAGAATCAAAAGAAAACCCCCTCAAAAATATGCAAATACTCACATAGGATGAAGAGTTGACTAAGGACAAAGTTTATTAGTAAAAAACTATGAATATTACTAAAAAATGAGATATTTTAGGTATAATGATTCAATTTTGACACCTTGGTAAGGAGAAGGGGGCTCTTCAAGGAGGCGCCTATTTCACATGTGTGGTGGAGTTTTAAACTCAAAAATATTGTGATATTTTTATCTCTCCTCTCTCCTGGATCAAACCAAATCAAAAGGGAGCCAAACTAGGTCCAAATCTTGTCCAAACTGAACCTGAAAAACTCTAGAAACTAGTTGGACTTGGTTAGAGGCCTCCCTCATCTATAATTGTACTTGAGTGCATCTTAATTAGCACACATTCATTATGAGTTTTCTTCATTTCTATCCTCCTTAGATTAGTGTAGGATTAGTTTATCATTAGGTAGATGTTTTGTCATTAGGAGAGCTTGATCTAGAATTCTTAACATGGTATTAGATCTTAGGTCTAGCATATTAGCAATGATTAGGTTTATGAGTGTTTAGGGTCTCTTGAGTTTTCTAACTAGGACTAGTTATCTATGGTAGTCTCTTCTCCTTGTCTTGTCATCATGTTTTTTGTTTGATTTTATCATCATCTTCTCCTTGTGACTTCGCTTTATGAGAGAAGCCTCTTGTTTGGGCACAATAGAGAAGAGAGGAAGAGACTTAGTACTCTTTGAAGCAGCAACACAAGCTCAACTTAGATCATACGTAAGTTATAAGCAAAGAGGGTAGCCTTAGATAGCTAGCTTGTCACATCATAGGTAGATATTGCAACAATGCTAACTTGCCTTGGCATAAAAAGGGCTTAATTCTAGAATATTAATCAAGGCTGCTCTCTTAGCTAGCACAAAGCAGGCATCTCAGGCTATAGTAGCAACAATAGAGAGTAGAAGACATGGCATGGTAGAAGTTCGTTTTCTTCATCGAAAGAAAATTAGGAGAAAGAAGTAGCATTTCAAGCAGTCCTTCATAATCAAAGCAAGTGGTGCACATCCAGAAGGTAAGAAAAAACACCAGTGATCTGTGAATAGATTAATAACACCTTTTTTAGAGCAAAAAAAAGTACTGGGGTAAAATCATAGAGGCAGCCAAGATCAACATCAGTAGGAGGAGCTCACAAAGAGCAATCCTGTAGTAGCCCACAATAAGAAGTAAATATCAGCCAATAGAGCAAGCCCGACAGTAGCAAATGAGTGTAGCTCTGCACACTATAGTGCCCATAATTCTTTTGTCATTAGGAGAGTTTGATCCATAATTCTTAACACATAGAGGGGCGGATGAGCGTAGCTTTGCACACTATAGTGCCCATTCTATACATAGAAAACACTCTGGGAGAGAAAAGAACTAAGCATTGCCCGTGATACACAAAAGGGAGGGGTGTTGCCCTACTCGTGAACACATTTTCAAGAAAAAATAAGCTGACAACTACAATTGTGCAGACACATAAACAAAGAAAGAAGGGCCATAGGAACATTCTTTTTAAAGAAGATCAAAGAAGAAGTAGCGTGTAATCTCATCCTCTTGCCGACAAAGTGGCTTCTGCAAGAAAGATAAGACAAATTGATTTTTTTTTGTAATTCATAAGCTAAATAAATACACTTAAAACACATTAAGCCATCACTTTTGTGTGTTGAAAAATTAACTCTATATGATATCATCCTCCTGAATCATTTGATATATCAAATCTTTTTTGTCAATTCAGTTTAAGTGTGAGCTTTTGTGATAAAAGTTCCGATCTCTCACTCATCATCTTGTGGAACATGATGTAAAAATTGTTGAGATAAGCAATGTGTGAGGGGGTAACGTGAATAGAGCAAGGGGAGGAGCATGCACATTAGAAAGAGAAATAGACTAAGGGTATATTTGCAAAGGTTGATTTGCTTGGTCATTTGTAAAAGGAATAGACTAAGGGTACATTGGCAAAGGTTGATTTGTTTGGTCATTTGTAAAAGGTGAAGTCAAATGTCAAAAAGGTAGCACATGGAAAGTGCAAGGAGCACATGTAGTGTAAGCATTTATGGACACATGGTTGGCACTAGGGTGCACACATCTTGTGAGTTGGGAGCTCCATGAGAGCTATATAAGGATGTACTTGGATCAAGCTAATGCAATGAGAGCTATATAAGGATGTACTTGGATCAAGCTAATGCAATGAGAAACAATGAGCTAATGGTTTGTGATTAATCATTTATCATTGTTTTGATATTAGCTTAATCACTCTTTGTATTATCCTACTCAATATGCGTAATCATGTCCCTCATATGCTTTGATCCACCTTGAGTCTAATCAAGCTTGGTTTCTTAACATGGTATCAGAGCCATGCCTCTTCACTCATCCCATCTCAAGCCATTAGCTAAAATAGGGTTCATTAATCTTGATTAAAGCTCACTAATCCCTTATTACATCTTCTCCTTTGTGCCCAAATTTCAAGTGGCTTGTGCCTCAAATTCTCTCCACCATTTAGTGATATATTTTAGCCACATCTTCATCTTCACTAGACGATTCAACGACGTGGAGGAATTGTTCCAATTTGATGCCGGCTGCTCGAATTTTGCTCAAATTTGCTGACTGGTCTTTTGCGCCATTCTTTGTCTACACACCGAATTAGGCCAAGACCTTTTGTGAGCACTTAGTGCACGATGTTCTAAGGAGGCTACAGCTCGAAGCTTGTCGTATTTCATCAAGTATACGAGTCACAACATCCAAAAGACTAGTCACCTGCTTGCAAGAATCTAGTGCAAATTTTGGGTAAAATTAAGGTACAATTCATTATTTATCTATTCATATCATCAAGGACACTCAATGTATACAAAAAGCCCCATCAAGAAGTGCTCCTACAAGCTTAATTGAAGGCTCCAAGTTCACAAGATTTCTAACAATAGTTTTGGCCACTAATCTTATCATTAAGCTATACTTAACAACAACGATTGGGGATAATTGAAGGTAAAATTGGAAAATTGGAACTGTCTTGTATCAAGAAGTGGTCACTTGCATTCAAATCTCTTTTGTATTGAGATTAGACACTGACCTTGAGTAGTACTCAAGTGTTAAGACTTTCTCAACCCTAAAATAACTACTTCATTTGTGATTAATCAGTTAAAAGGGGAGTCCTTCCACACGGGGAGTCCTTCCACACGGCACATTAAAATAACTACTTCATTTGTGATTAATTAGTTAAAAGGGGAGTCCTTCCACACGGCACATTAAAATCAAATTCATGTTAATGAAGGATGGGCTATGGGCCATTGTAAATGGAAGGGTAATTTTTATAGGATGAAGGGGATGAAAAGAACAAATGATTAAGCCAAGATGAAAAGGGATTAGCTATCATTGCATTAGGATTGGGAGATGGAATTATCCATCACATTGCATCACAAGATACATCTAAGGGTGCTTGGGGTGAGCTAGAGAAATTGTTTGGAGCAAAGAAAAAGAATTGAAAATTTCAAAAATAATCTTGAAAATACAATTCTTTGGCTTGGACATTAAGGATAGTGAATCACTTTCAGCACACCTTAACAAAATGAAAAGTATAACTCAACAATTGGCTGGCATTGGGGCACTAGTAGAAGAAGAGGATGCGATAGCCATATTTTTAAAAAGCATGACACTTGAGGATTATGGTACCTTGGTGCGGCTACCTTGAAGAATCTCCTAGATCCAACCATTATAGGAGTGGAAGCAGCACTCCTAAAAGAAGAGAAGCAGATTTGAGGGAAGACAATTCAAGCTACATCGAGTGAGGAGAAACCAGGACAAAGGAATAGAAAAGGACCAAGGAAAAAGATAACATGTCATCGTTGTGGCAAGATTGGTCATTTAGCAAAGGCTTGATGGCACAAAAAGAGAGCCGAAGCCAATGTAATGTCAAAGAAGGAAGGTAGTGATGTGGCCTCACAGGATGGAGGCAACACCGCTCATCTCTTCTAAATGATATGAGGAGCATGGCTCCTAACTCTTGGTTATAACCTCACTCCCCCCGATGTGTAAAGTGTTAAGAGAAATCAAACATTGTAGCTCCATATCATAGAGCAACCTAGACAAACTGCTCCAACCATATCAGTATGGAGTGTAGGTCAGGTCAATACTTTTTAGGTGTTAGACCCTCATCACATTGAGGGGAGGTGTTGAGAAAAGAAATGTACGAGGGTGCAACATGAATAGATCAAGGGGAGGAGCATGCACATTAGAAAGAGGAATAGACTAAGGTTAAATTGGCAAAGGTTGATTTGTTTGGTCATTTGTAAAAGGTGAAGTCGATTAGGATCTAGAATATTTCCTGACATCATCACTAGAGATCAATGACCAAATAAACTATGACCATTTGGTGTCCTTCTGAGTGCCATGCATCCTTATAAGCTTTCCTTTCGATTCTTATAGAGCTTCCCCAAGGGGACTCCTTCTACCTGCTCTCTCTTACACCTAAAAGCTAGGCCAAGAGTGGTCAAGAGTCCTTCTATCCCTCCCTTCTATATATAGAGCTCACAAGAGTCCATAAAACAAGCATGTGGACTAATTTGGGAGGGGCTCTTGAGGTTTGGGACCATGAGGAGGTGAATTGGAAAGAAGGAAAAAAACATGTCATATCAGCCATCCCCCTTGAAAGTAAGGCATTCATGCCTTACACCAGCACAAGGGCCTCATGCCATCCAGTAGTCACCACAATAAGTTCCAATTAGCAAATGCCATCAATGTCACTTCTAGATCAAATGTGTGACATCCACTTCTTAGCTAAAAGTCCTCCTAGATCAAATGGATAGCATACACCTTTTGGATCAAAAACTAAACACCAACACATGCCTAAATATTAGGATAAGAGGATCCATAAGATATTCACCAAATCTTCCTCGAATTATAAGGCCAAAGCACACACATTAGGAAATTTTTGAGCTCATTTTGGGGCCCTGTAAGGAAGTTTGACCGGAATATTCCCTCCAAAAAGGGACAATGGATAAAATTTTTGCAAATAAACTCCAAATTTGTCGGACCTCACATATTTAGATTCTACTCTTCAAAAGCTATCCATTGATATATAACTCGATAGGGTTCGGAGAAGGGACAAGATAGATACCTAGAAGATTCCTGTTACGTGAATCTTCCCTAGGCAAAAAGGAATCTTCTAGGTATCTATCTTGTCCCTTCTCCGAACCCTATCGTGTTATATATCAATGGATAGCTTTTGAAGAGTAGAATCTAAATATGTGAGGTCCGACAAATTTGGAGTTCGTTTGCAAAAATTTTATCCAGTGCCCTCTTTTTGGAGGGAATATTCCGGTCAAACTTCCTTACAGGGCCCCAAAATGAGCTCAAAAATTTCCTAATGCATAAACATTCTACTCACACTTATAGCATCACACATCTTTGTTGCACCTCGTGGATCAAAAAGCTTGCTAGACTATCCTGCCTGCATCATCATAGATCCTAGAACAATAAAATAGGTTGTCAACCCAAAGCATAAAACATCTAAAATAAGCCATACCACCATAATTGAAGAAAATGTGTTGTCTCCTACATCCATCCTCCTATACTTCTCTGGATCCACATCCAAGTATATTATCATAGGCATCAAATGTAACTCCTTCTCACAAGCTAAAACTGCATTCTTCTTTACATTCAAGAACTCATTCACATCATCACCAGTCATGTCCACATCAAAGTAGGTAATAAATTCTCTTGGAAAGGCATCACTGTTGGAATTAGGGTTGCAGGAAAGCACACAAAGCTTGGAGAAGAAGAAGCAAGAATGCACACAACACAAAGTGTATTAGATTGTGTCAATGTACAAAGATAAGTTAGCCCTAGAAGGATGGGCGTATATACAAGCCGGGGGAAAAAACCTCCTAAAGAGGGAAAAAGTGCCCTGGCGGTCCTAAATGTGTTCACACACATCACTGCCTATATATATATGGCAACAAATCCCCCTTGGGAGTGATAGTGTGAACGAGAGCTGGCACTCATGTATAGGGGAGTGCCATGCCCGAAGTAGATCAGTCCACAAAGGGAAGCAAGCCCAAAGCTTTGCGGAAAGCTTCGAACTTCTCACGAGGAAGCGCCTTTGTGAAAAGATCGGCGAGGTTGTCCTGTGTTGGCACATAGGCCAAGCTGATCTCTCCTGCTGAGAGTCTCTCCCTGACATAGTGATAATGCACCTCAATGTGCTTTGTGCGAGCATGAAAAACTGGGTTTCTCGCAACTGCCAATGCACTCTGACTGTCAGTGAAGATAGAGGTGGCAGACTCCTGTCCAACACCCAAGTCAGCCATAAGCCGTCTGAGCCACACACACTCAACCGTAGCTGTGAAAGCTGCCCTGTACTCAGCTTCACAACTAGAAGTGGCCACAGTAGGTTGCTTCTTGCTCAACCAAGATATGCATGAGCTACCGAGCATGAAACAAAAACCACTTGTGGACACTCTTGTGTCATAGCAACCAGCCCAATCTGAGTCCGAAAAAGCATGTAAATCTGGCGGCAACGATCCCCCCTTGGGATAAAACAACCCAAGATGTATGGTGCCACTCAAGTAGTGAAAGATGCGCTTAACTGCCTTCCAATGCTGAGACCCTGGGCTATGCATAAACCTGCTCACCTGTGAGACTGCAAACTGAATGTCCGGCCTCGTAATGCATACATAAATGAGGCAACCAACAGCTGTCTGATAGAGTGTGACATCAAAGTGATCTCCAGCATCATGAAGACTCAACTTCAAACCTGTCTCCATTGGAGTAGCAATAGGCTTGCAGTCTTCAAGGCCAAATCTCCGCAACAATGTCTCAATATACTTTGTCTGACACAAAGCAATACCTCCATCACACTGCTTAAATTGTATCCCCAAATAATGATGCAAATGCCCCAAATCTGACATCTCAAAAGAGACATTCAAATCAGCCTTAAAATCAGCAATATGACTCTCATTTGGTCCTGTGAGCAGCATGTCATCGACATAGAGAGCAATGATTAGATGTACACCATCCACACGTTTAACATACAAAGTGCTTTCTGTTGGACTATTCTGAAACCCATGTGCAGTCAAATATGCATGTATTTTTTCATACCAAGCTCGTGGAGCTTGCTTTAAACCATATAAAGCCTTTTTTAACCTGCACACTTTGTTTTCCTGCCCTCTTTGAACAAAACCACGAGGCTGCGATACATACACCTCCTCATGCAAATCTCCATTTAAGAACGCAGTCTTTATGTCCAGCTGATGTACATTCCAACCATTATGAGCTGCCAATGCACAAATGCTACGAATGGTAGTCATACGACAAGTGGGAGCAAAGGTCTCATCAAAATCAATGCCCTTTTCTTGAGCATAACCCTTTGCAACAAGTCTAGCCTTATAGCGATCAACACTGCCATCTGGCTTTCGTTTCAACTTAAAAACCCACTTACATCCAATGGCCTTTTTACCAATAGGCAAATCACACAAAGACCATGTACCATTCTTCATTATAGCATCATATTCACTTTGCATTGCAGCCAACCAATTTTCTGAATTTTGTGCCTCATCAAATGAAAGAGGTTCTTCCTCTTCACACATACTAGACACAGCCAAAGCATAACAATCTGATGCATAAGAGGCATGCTGAAAACCTGAACGAGTACGACTAGGCATAGGTGCATCAATCTTACTATCACGCAAGGTTTGCACCAGCCATTTAGGCATACCTCTAGCCTGCTCATTTTCAGCCCTATCCTCATGAATTACATCCTGTAAATCTGCATCAGAAATAGGCTGATCTATGATGTCGTTTGAAATCTGCATAGGCTGAATATTTGCCTCATTAGGACTTACATTTGAATTCCCACCTGTAAACAGAGGCAACAATGTATCAAATACATCCCGTGAGCTCACACCTGTCTCTTTGGTACATGATAACAAAGGCTGCACAGCATCTTCTACAAAAACAACATCTCGACTAATCAAGATACGCTTTGACTGTGGATGATACAATCTGTAACCTTTGCTTTCAGCACTGTAACCAACAAAAATGCATTTGACAGCCTTATCATCCAATTTTCTGCGTTGTTGCACAGGCACTAAAGCATAGGCCAAGCAACCAAAGACACGCAAGTGACCAATAGAAGGCTTCCTGCCATGCCAAGCTTCATATGGAGTAATAGACTGCAAGGCCTTAGTGGGACACCTGTTGAGTACATATGCAGCACACATGACAGCCTCAAGCCAAAACGCATGTGGCAAAGCTTGGCTCTTGACCATACATCGTGCCATCTCCATAAGTGACCTGTTTTTCCTCTCAGCAACACCATTTTGCTGAGGGGTATATGGCACTGTACATTGGTGTTTTATCCCACGACTAGCCAGAAATGCATCAAACTCTTTAGACATGTACTCCCCCCCTCGATCAGTACGGAGGGTGCCCACAGTACAATTGGATACATTTTCAACCATAAGAAAAAACTGTTTGAAGCACAATAACACTTCGGACTTTGCCTTCAGTGGATATACCCATGCATGCCTTGAGTAATCATCAATGAAAGTCACGAAGTACAAGTGTTTACCAAATGACGGAGTTTGCATAGGCCCACATACATCACTATGTACAAGCTGCAATTTGCGAGTGGCCCGCACAGAACCATCCTTTGGAAACGCAGAACGCTGCATTTTGCCCAAAATACAGCCTTCACAAACATGTTTCAATGGTGCCTCAAGAGGGGGCAATGAAGCAACCATATCAAATTTCTGCAAACGCAGCAAACTAGCAAAGTTCAGATGACCAAAACGAGCATGCCATAGTTTTGCATCTGAAACTGCCTTTTCATCAGAAACTGCATTTGCTGAATCTTCCACACACTTGTCATAAGAATTGAGCCTATACAGCCCACGAAACAAGGTTCCAGATGCAATAATCGTATCACCAAAAGTCAAATCATGAACAGTACATCTGTCATCCACAAATTTGACTACAAATCCAAGTCTAGCAAGCGCAGAGACAGACAATAGATTCTTCTTTATCCCTGGCACATACAAAGCATCTGAAAGTGTGAAAGTGCTGCCATTTGCAGCAGTAAGCATAATTTTACCAACGCCCTTCACTGGGTAAGAAGCATTATTGGCACATGTGACAGTATTCCCATTAGGGACAGCCTTAAGAGAAGTGAACATATCACGATGCGAGGTAATGTGCTTTGTAGCACCACTGTCAAAATACCAAACATGAGAGTCAACAGAAACTGCCAAACATGCATCATGTACAGATGGGTCATACTGGCAATACACGCTAAACGCCCATTCTGTATCCTGCACAACATTTGCAGAATCTGCATTTGTAGAAGCATCCACTATTGTGGCTGCATTTGACTCTTTCTTCTTTGCCTCTTTAGCCTTTAGCTTAGGGCAATTCTTAATGACATGATCATTTGCCTTACAATAGTTGCACCTGGTCTTTTTCTTGCCTTTATCAAGAGCCTTCTCAGACTTATTGTTACTACCTGTGGAAGGAGAAGAAGTTGCAGACCTACTAATAGGAGAAGAAACAGTGGAAGGGGCTGCCTTACCACTTCTTCTCTGCTGCTGGGCAGCAATAAATGCTTGATCAACTGCACGCTGCCTGGCCCTGTTTTGCCTGGACTGCGCTTCTTGCAAGAGCTTGTTGACTAAAGTATCATACTTGATAGCATCAGGTCTGTCCTCATTAAGAAGTCTCCATGTGGAAGCAAAAGTCTGATATGTCTCAGGTAAAGCATCAAGAACAGTCTGCACAAGAGAATGATCAGGAATAATCTCACCTGCAGAAATCAACTGTTCTTTGAGATCTTTAATCTCAGCAAGAAAAACATTCATGTCATCATCTTCTTGCATAATCTTCAATTCTAGCTCTTTACGCAGGTAAGCGATTTTTGCCTCGTTACGACCTGCATACAAACCAGCTAGAATATCCCAAGCCTGTTTTGCTGTTTTAGCTGAACGAATATGTGGGGTGATGTTACGTTTGACAGAAAGTGCAATCAAGGCATGAGCCTGCGCATCTTTACCATCCCAACGAGCTTGTTCAGCAGTGGGTAAAACAGCACCAACAGTAGAGCTGCTAGAACCTGCAACATCCTCAACAGATCCTACATCCACAGAACCTGGACGTACATCCATACCCTGCACAATGTTCCACACTCCTTTTGCAACCAAAACATGCTGCATCATGTATGCCCAAAGTGGGTAGTTGCTGTCTCCATCCAGTTTGTCTTCAGCAGACAACATGCGAAATACATCATTGCTGTTATCAGCCATGGCCACTGACTGAAACTGATGTAAAAGCTGCCTGTAATGAAGCAAAGACTGAATAGAAAACAACTCGTGCTATGTAGCACGGTCCACAATAGAGTACGTATGCCTGTTTTGCAGAAAACTGCACTGTCGAAATTTCTGCAGAAAATGACGAAAACACCTGTGCAGAACTTGAAATGCAAAAACGGAGCCCGAAACGACCTCAGATGCAAATTCTGAGAACGCATAGCCCTACGGGCTGATTTGCAGAGTATAGGGACCTGCAAGCGCTCGTGAAAACTCACCTCAATCGGAGAACGTGAGTCGGAGGGTGCTGACGGTGTAGCCCTGGGAGCCGATGCCTGCTCTGATACCAATTGTTGGAATTAGGGTTGCAGGAAAGCACACAAAGCTTGGAGAAGAAGAAGCAAGAATGCACACAACACAAAGTGTATTAGATTGTGTCAATGTACAAAGATAAGTTAGCCCTAGAAGGATGGGCGTATATACAAGCCGGGGGAAAAAACCTCCTAAAGAGGGAAAAAGTGCCCCGGCGGTCCTAAATGTGTTCACACACATCACTGCCTATATATATATGGCAACAATCACAAGTCTTAAGCACTACATAAGAAACTGAAAATATGTTATAGCCCTATAGAAGATAATGTAGAACCATGAAGAAATCCCAAGCATCTTGCATCATCCTACTACTTGTTCCACCACATCGGCTTAGACGCAAGCAATCCCCCTTGTTTTCATGTGCATCCTTTATAAACAAAATTTAACCCTCCACACTGTCAAATGCTTGGCATGTAAGGAAAACACATCCAAAGCATAAACATAGGCATCCGCTACTCCAACAAGAGCTCCTAGCCACCAAACTTAACACAAAGGCACCAAACACCATAGCTAGGAACAATACAAATCACTCCAACATGAGGTAGATCCAAACATAGCAACCATAGCATCCATCTAGCTGAAAGAGTAGATGACTCCACTAAATTCACATCTTGACACTCCTGGATGTCACCAATAGAGACCAAACCAACAACCAAAAATTGCACCTTTAGAGCGGCTCCTCATCACCAGCCAAAAGCTTACCGAAACAAAACCTCCAAAAACTAAGAAAGGGACCATTAAACATGGGCTAGGAATCGCATTTGCTACCATCAAACTGATATCATTTTCTAGAGCATTCACATCCTCAATAGCATTAACAACCATAGAGCTATCCTCCTTGAACTCTTCAGAAATTGCATCACCACACAGGTTCACCATAAGATCCATCTCGTGTTTATCTTCAAATGTTACACATACATTATTGCATGCCTATCACCACACAGGTTCATCATAAGTTCCATCTCGTGTTTATCTTCAAATGTCGCACATACATTATTGCATGCCTGACTATCGCCATCCTCATCTACATCATGGACTGGCTCTTGACTCACATTAAGAGATAAATCATCATCATAACATATCTCTTGAATCTCCTCCCAAGACACCTCATCGTCATCCTCATCAATAATTGATTCTTTAGTCATTTTTGTTACTTCCTCCAGCTTAGGAATAGGGTCACAAGAAGCTGCATACCTATCTATCTTCATCACATAGGGCATAGTTCACCTCCACATTGGTACCAAGAAAATCAATACAAACATAAACACCATCATCCAAGCCACCTATCTCTTTGGTGAGCTCCGAGACATTAGTAGTTTCCTTAAGAATCTCCTCATCTAATAGGGAAACATTCACCGTCTCCATCTCACAAGATAAACTCAAATCTACATTCTCCTTGTTTAGGTAGACTTTTAAATCAAACCTAGTATCATACCTGACACAACTTTCCAAAGAAACAATTTGTGGAAGAGCACCATCAATCCCCGTAAGATTGAACTCCACTTCCTCAATACTATGTCGCTATCTTGATGCCTAAAATAGAGAGCACATATTGTTGAATATGTGGAATAAAACCTTGTACATAAATAGCCAACAAATAGGAGTGGTCCAAATCACCAAATAATGCTACCAAACGATCCCACATCAACATAACTCTGTCTCCATATAGTCTTCAAGGAGGGTCTCTTGGTCTTCTTGTTTCACATCTTTAAACTGCACCCATAATCTTTCTTGCCTTTGTGCAGAGCTAAACTCCTCCACTAGTGCTTGTTAAAGAAGTTCCCAATCTCCTCAAATGTTATCATCTTGACTTTGATACCACCGAAATCTCTTCATCTCGCCCATGGAATAAGAATTGATTTGGAGAAGATGCCATATGTATAGTTACTTTTAAGAAATATCTAGCAGTTGCTTGTAAACTGAAGATCGTCTCGCGATGAAGAATTCCTCAATGGAGGAACCAAAATTAAGGCAACAAAGGAGAACATGCATCTATATCACCCTCTACTCCCTCACTGAAAGGCAATAACTTAAGCAAGAATAGAGAACTTCCTCTACTATCACCATAGTGCTCAACACCCATAGCTCAAATCCATCAAGCAAAACTCGAGAACACTCAGCGAAGCACACCAAACTTGTAAACTAAGAATGGATTGAGATAGACTAAGAGAAAAGAGATGAAACTGCATAGCATCTAACAAAGGTGAACAAACTCATGAAACAAAAAAAAACTACTATCATTATTCAATTAAATCTCAAAGGGGAACCCCGTACAATCATATGGTGGGATAAGAAACTCCCTATCATGTGAGTGAGATTTCTTGATATTTTATTACCCAATTTTTGTAAAAGAAAGCTTGTAGAGCAAGCATGGGCATAAATAGCCTTGTAACCTATTTTTGGAAGTAATAAAAACTATAAATACTCAAGTGGGGATGATTTTGGCACATGCTTGGGGGGGGGGAATTGGTACCCAATCTTGTATTTTTTCTCACACGCTTGTACTTTCTTTTTCTCTTTTTTTTTTTGAGGTCTACTATCTGCATTGTAGTGGTATCAAAGCCTAGCTACGCGCCGTCAAAACCTTGCCAGACCATCCGTCTGTGTGTGTTTGGAGCACTTAGACGGCCAGGCGTGGGACCAACGATCATGTGTAAAGGTGATAGAGCGGTGGCACGGAACCTAAGAGCCCAACATGGATAGGATAGATGCAAAATTACACCCATGTTACAGTGCCGACAACAAGAGCGATCGACACAGTGGACTCCGACAGTCAGCAGGTGCGCACCACACGGCAGCACAATGGTAAGAAACGCTCATCGTCGCCTGTAGAAAGAAAAGGTTGGCTAGTACTGGAAGAGATATCACCCACACAATGGTCGGCAATATGAGTGACGGACATCAGGCAACACCGATGTCTCCATAGGAGATGAAAGAAATGGACACCTTCCTTTCCTATTTATACCTTTTTTTGTAGGCTTGTAAAGGATAAAAGAGAGCTTCGTGGCAGAGCTATACATGAGTCCGTGAGAAGAACAAGAAAAAAAAAAGAAGAAGATAAAGAAGAGAGAGAGAGAGAGGAAGAATAAGAAAAGAGAAGAAGAAGAAGAAAAGAGGAGAAGAAGAAGAGAGAAGCAGAAGAAGAAGAGGAAGAAGAAGGTGAAGTAGAAGAAGAAGAGATGAGAAGAAGAAGATGAAGAGAGGAGGAGGAGAAGAAATACATATTGTTTAGAAGTTGCATCCTTTGAGTAGTACTGATTAATTTGGAGAGGCACTATCAATGGGACAATATCATGGTTAATGATGGTATCACACACAATTTTCTTGATTATGCATTAGTATTTTTTTAAAGAAAGAACTTAAGCTTTCTGAGATCATCACTATATGGTATCTTTAGCAAGCAGTTGACCAAACCATTTGGGATACAATGGTTTTAGATGTGCCCTTAGCCCTACATGGATTTGAGACTCGGGTAGACTTTCAGATGATGCACCTAACTTGTGGCCAACATTATTCTAGGCTGTGTGGTTATTTCACTTAAGTAGTTTATGTCGTAATCATCAAGATAATAGCCTTAAGTTTGTGCATGAGGATAGGCATGTTGTTATGTGTGGTGAAAGCATGATGTGTAGGTTATATTGATGATTTCTTCCACATAGATGCATTGAGCTTTTGCTAAAGGATGATATTGAGTAGTTGTTTAAGACCATCATTTTATCAGCTCAACTTACCCATGATAAGTCCTCACCTTTACCTAATGATTACATTTTTAGTTATTTTTAATGACATTTACAAGTGACCAGCTATCACACTAGGCCGGCCAAACTTAAAAATGGTGTGGCCTATATTACTAGTCTTAAGCAACTATGTACACTAAGTCTTTAGACTTTTCCTATTTGACATTAAGCACATGGTAAGGCTTCTGTATATGTTCCAGTGCTGTCTTATAGTAGATAAGTGTCAGTTCTCGTGTGAGTAAGATGGCAAGGCACCTTATAGTAGTAGGTCGAGGGTAGGCGAAACCACCATGTTCTCCTATGTAGTGGTGGTTAATAGGTCAGTAGAACGAAATTCTTGGATCCAAGTGGAGGAAACCCACACATATGCTAGTCGAGGGTTGGTGGGTTAGGGACTCACTTTTGGGATGGGGTACCTATTCTTTATGTTAAGGATCTATAGTCTATACACATATAGTAAGTGCCATTCTTTTTCTTAACCAAAAGTATGGGAGCACCATCGCCTTATGGTAGTAGGTCTAATTAAACCTCTGTCAGAAAATACGATGTCACTAAATATATGATTGAGGGGGAGAATTGAGAGAGAAAATACACGTTTGGTGTAATGCAAAATTGTAAGGATAAACTTGTTGATGATAAAGTCAAATGGAAAGTGGAGAGTGTAGAGTGTAGACACATAGTGTGAAAGGTGGCAACTTATAGAGGGATAAGGATGCCACATGTCAAAGAGTCTTAGCAAGAGGCTATCTATTAGAAGCCTCTCATTAAATGGTTGTAGAAGCATATTGCAATACATTTGGTTGAGTGTGCTTATTGGTGTTGTCCAAATCTCTTAATCATGGATTACCTTGATTATTTTGAGCCTCCCTAATCTAATCCCTCTCATTATGTGCAACACTCTACCAAGCCTACCCCTAACACCTTAGATTCTTAATATGGTATCAGAGCCATGCTAGGTTCTTAGGATTTGGTAGAGAGTTTAGAATAGATTTGCACATTTGATCATTTGACTAGGGGTTTATGTATTTTGTTCTTTGATTTAAAATATTAGTACACTCAATATCTTAGGAAGAGAATATTTGTTGTGAGCTCGATGGTGAGCTCTAGTTTTAGAAATTGAGGCAATTTGGCAAGAAATATGCCAAAAAATAAAAGGGAAAAACCACTGCAAAAGGTTATGCCTTATGGTTATGGTAATAAAGAATATGGAATAGTCCATGGCAGAGGATGGCACGTAAATTTAGAAATGAAGAAGCAGATGTCTACTTGTGTTGACAAGTTAAGGAGTTGGGATTCTACTATGAAACCTCTCTATAGAGGTATCTCTCCAGGATGGGATGGACTATCAGTGAATTCTTCCTAGTATTTTGGGATTCTTTGAAAGACTAGGTATGGGACACTTGCAAGAAGGCCTTTTCCATAGGAGAGTTTGATAATGACTTGAGAGAAGGATTAATTAAGTTAATCCCTAAACAACCTACCTACACCCACTTTAATCATTAGAGGCCTATCACTCTTCTCACTGTGATATACAAGATTTTGGCAAAGGTTATAGCTCTGAGAATTAGCCCTGCCCTCCAAGAGCTGATCTCTAATAAATAATATGGGTTTATCAAAGGTAGATCCATATATGACAATATCTTTGCAACAATGCTGGGAAAGGATATAGGTCAGAGAACATGACATGAATGTGTAATATTCCAATTGGATTTAGAGAAGACATGAATGTGTAATATTCCAATTGGATTTAGAGAACATGACACCCACTTTAATCATTGGAGGCCTATCACTCTTCTCACTGTGATTTCTCACTGTGATATACAAGATTTTGGCAAAGGTTATAGCTCTGAGAATTAGCCCTGCCCTCCAAGAGTTGATCTCCAGTAAATAATATGGGTTTATCAAAGGTAGATCCATATATGACAATATCTTTGCAGCAATGCTGGGAAAGGATATAGGTCAGAGAACATGACATGAATGTGTAATATTTCAATTGGATTTAGAGAAGACATGAATGTGTAATATTTCAATTGGATTTAGAGAAGACATGAATGTGTAATATTCCAATTGGATTTAGAGAAGACATGAATGTGTAATATTCCAATTGGAT